>NC_090185.1:26352925-26952925 GCF_024679245.1 Pseudorasbora parva
GATTTATCTTCTGGCATAATCAGCACTAAGTAAATATGAAAAAATACGTGTGAGTTAATCCTTCTGAAAATATCAGTGCAGCTTGTTTGTTTAAAACTTGACACAATTCCAAGGTATTGTGGATGGTTGCCAGGGTGTTGCTGTGCAGTTGCGATTGCAAAATGACATCAAAAAGTGAATGAATTTTTACACTCACTCACTCACTCACTCACTCACTCACTCACTCACTCACTCACTCACTCACTCACTCACTCACTCACTCACTCACTCACTCTCTTTTTCACAGCGGCCAATGGGCAAATTTGGCTAGGATGCCGGGTTTACACCCCTACTCTTTTTCCGAAGGACATCCTGGGATTTTTAACGACCACAGAGAGTCAGGACCTCGGTTTAACGTCTCATCCGCATGACGGAGCTCTTTTGACAGTATAGTGTCCTCATCACTATGCTGGGGTGTTAGGACTCAAACAGACCACATGGTGAGCGCCCCCTGCTGGCCTCACTAACACCTGTACATTGTGATTCTCTAGCTAGTGGATACAGAATTGGTTTTATTATCAAATTATATGGTTTTATTGCGTAGTTTTAAGTGACAGCATATAGCATACAATCCCTCCGAGCCTTTTTGCTCAGTGTTTTGACAGCAGACTGACGCCTCCTGAAGCAGATACCCAGATAATTGTAGCTCGTGCTGCGCTGTAGGACCTGGCCTTTGTAAGTGAACGGGTGTTTGTGTCCCTGAAAACTAGCCTTCTTCTGGAACACCATGACTCTTGGTTTTGTCCAGATTGACTGTCAGGGCCCAATCGTAACAGCACTGTTCCAGCAGGGACAGGCTCTGCTGAAGGCCCCTTAGGTGTGGCGGGACAGCAGGACCAGGTCATCCGCGTACAGCAGACATCTGAGCTCTGTGTGGTGTAGAGTGAGGCCAGGGACAGTAGAGCTCTCCAGCAGTGATGCAAGATCATTAATGTAGATGTTGAATAGAGTCGGACTCAGACTGCATCCCTGCCTCACTCCACGTCCCTGCTGGAAAAACGTGCTTCTCCGGTGACTGATTTTGCCCACACTTTTACTGATAGTGTACAGGGATTGTACAATATCAAGTTTTCCTCCAATGCCAATTTGTTCGTACAGTAAACCATTATGCCAAATTGAGTCGAATGCTTTTTTTAGAGACCACAAAACATGCAAATATTTTCCTTTGCTTGTCCTTGACTTTCTTGTTAATTAGAGTGTGAAGAGAATAGATGTGGTTAGATGTGCGGCGTTTTGGTAAAAAGCTCATTTGTGCTTTATTTAAGATATGAGTGTGTTGTGATGTGTGAGACAATGCGGCTGTTTATGATCCTGCACAAAAGTTTTCCTAAATCACTGCCCACACAGATGCCACGATAATTATTGGAGTCGAATCGATCACCTTTTCTAAATATGGGGGGTGATCAGTCTTTCAGACCAGATCTCCGGTAGGTTACTGGACCATAAAACCAGATTGATCTGACCTCTGTGTGATTGATTTTCACTGCAGTTTTACTGTTGGTGTACAGGGATTATCAGAAGTTTTTTCCGCCGATGCCAGTTTGTAGGAGTTTGTACTGTAAACCATTATGCCAAATTAAGTCAAATGCTTTTTTAAAGTCTACAAAACCAAATCGGGAAAGTTACCAGACCCTAAAACCAGATTGAATATTTTGGCTAGAGCTTTAATCATGCTGGGACTGCTGAGTTCAAGCATTTCATTAATAATGTTATCTAGTCCACATGCTTTTTGATTTTTAATATGTTCTAATATTTCAGACATTTATGTAATGATTTTGATAGCCTGACAAGCCAGACCCACATCAAGATGTTTGGTTTGGAAACTCACCATTGACAGCTCAATCCGAGGGGCGGGATAAACGGTTGTCTTTCAAATTCCCTCTGCACGTGATAGGATAGTCCTACACCAACCAGAGCAACGAAGGTGAAACGGAGCTCGTTGATAGCATAGACAGTTGATAGATTAAACATTCGCCGTATCCGGTCGGCAAAACTCGAACACATCTTCCCTTTTTAAGAATGACTTCAGTGCCGTTCTTTGTTCTTTTCTCAGAGAGAAGCTTAACTTAAAGTCTTCCAGAGTCGCGGTCAAAGCTGATTCGAAAGACCGCCGTTCACCAGTTTCTGTGTTTACTAGAAGCACGCAAGCAACTCGGGCCTCGTCATAATGTTAAGCCCCGCCCACTGACTCTATACACAATGTGATTGGCCCGACCAGAGTTTGGCGATTACAGCTCAGAAGTGTATTGAGAGTTGCTAGACGACACTTGCGGGCAGATTAGATTTGCTGCCGCTAGGGTGCATCTAGATTTCTAGGCTAAGATTTTGATCCATTTTCTCCAATTCTTATCATTTTTTTCTGGTTACGCCGCATTCACACAGGGCGTAGGCGTTAACGCTTCCCATTTACTTTGAATGGGTGACATCATCCGTTGCCGAACTGAATTGTGGGTTCCGTCGCGGCGCTTCACTCGCGTTGCAAGCGGCAGAAGTTGAAGAATTCTCAACTTTTCAAGCGCCAGCGCAGGCGTCATCCAATCAGATCGCCGTATGCAAATATCCTACAGCAGACGCTAGTCAATTGCGTTCATTACTGCTCCGTGAACCATCCAGACCATAGACCGTTAAAAATCCAGACGCAGCTCCTGGACCACTACGTGATATTCTTCCTGCTGTCGGCGCTTTTTCGGGATTTAATGTACTTAACAGCTTCGTGCACCTGTGCAGTGCGCTGACAACAACTACACGGGCAATCACACTCGCACATACAACCAAAAAAGGCGCTTTTGTTTTGGTCCAAGCGGCAAGTTAATGTGATTGGCTGTTGTCACTATGACGATCGCGTCAGCACCCAGCTTCAGCCACGCCCTCCGTCAAGCGTTAACGCCTACGCCCCGTGTGAATGCGCCGTTAAGGTCAGCCAGTTAAATGTTTTAATAAAGATTTTCAAAGTAAGATGTCCAAATTGCCATTCAGGAGTGATATCTCTAATCTGGGTGTATTACGTTTTTTTATATAGCTTTCAGAAAGTGTTTTGATCTACTGTTTTATCAATTTTGGTTTTAAAATATTTATAAAAAGTCTGGCTGGATGGAGCATTGTGATTTTTGTTAGAAAGTCTCCTTAGTTCTTTTCTGAGACCTGCACATTCATCATCAAACCAAACATCCTTTCTTATTTTCTACTGATTTGTTTTATGTTTGCTTTGCTTTTTAATGTTAGAGATGGTCTCCAATGTTGTGAACGTGTAATTTAAGTTTTTGTTGCTAAATTTATCCCATTATCATCTAAACTGAACTCAGTGGACAAAAAGTCATCCAGCATTTTTAATATAGTAGGACTGCTCATGTTTTCAATTGTTCAGAGCTGGATTGATTACAATTTAGTTTGGGTTTCAAAGGGAACAGTTTTTCAGATTGGAGTGGAGACATTTTGGTTTCAGATAAAGCACAGTTTGGCAGTGATCGGAGCTAAGGTTTGACTGTGAATGCATTAATAAAGTTTGAATCAATACCTGTTATTGAATAATCAACCACACTGGTTCCTAATCTGGAGCAATAAGTGAATCGACCTAATGTATCTCCTCTAGTTCTGCCATTAATGATGTAAAGCCCTAAATCTTTGTGGAGCTTTAACATAGCTGTTTCTTGGTGTCATATTTGATGAGGAATGAAATGTGGTGTCATTGAAGATGTGTTCATTCTCTGCAAGATATACATAATCAATTTCTCACCCTGTCCTGGCGTTTAAATCTCCGCATATGTTTAAATCTCCGCATATTTCCTCTGGACTGAAAGTGTAACACACACACACACACTTACATACACACGCACATGCACATACACATACAACTACAGTGTTTGAGGGCAGGTTAAAGTAGACGTTGTTTAGAGGCAGCCAATAAGGACCATAGGCTGGAATTATGCAAATGTGTTACATTGTTACGTGGGTTTGTAACAGAAAGTGAGACTGTAATTACTGATGGCTCCTTTCAGCAGTTCAAAATCTGTTCTTTCTTTTAAAAGAATAATTTTTATTATGCACTTTGCATTTTTTAAACTTTGCAGACATTTCACGTTCACAAACAGCTATTAAACACTGCATGAAAATTCAAAAGCATAATGGGGCACTTAAACAAAAAACATGAGTTTAGGTATTCAAAATCTGTAGCGCACACAAAAATATAATCAAAACAATACCAAAGTGGTCAAGAAAATATAGTAAAATGTTATAGGTGCAATGATTAATTATTATAATCATTAAACTATTAACTAGTTTAGTTAGATCAACGATTTTTTAGTTGTTTATTAACCAGTTTTCAGGTTTTAGTTGCTTATAACACTACATTAAAGAGGTCCTATTATGCTTTTCAACTTTTAAAGTTTTGTTAGTGTGTAATATTAGCCTGACAAGCCAGACCCACATCAAGATGTTTGGTCTGGAAACTCACCATTGACAGCTCAATCCGAGGGGCAGGATAAACGGTTGTCTTTCAAACTCCCTCTGCACACAATTGGTTAGCGCTACAACCAACCAGAGCAACGTGAAGCGTATCCAGTCGGCAAAACTCCGAACACATCTTCCCTTTTTAAGAATGACTTCAGTGCAATTCTTTGTTCTTTTCTCAGAGAAAAGCTTAACTCCAAGTCTTCCAGAGTCAAAGCTGATTCGAAAGACCGCCGTTCGCCAGCATCTGTGTTTACTAGTAGCACGCAACTCGGCCTTCGTTAAGTTAAGCCCCTCCCACCGACTCTATACACGATGTGATTGGATATACACAAAAAGAGTTTGGTTTTTACAGCTCAGAAATGTATTGAGAGTTGCTAGACGACACTCGCGGCAGATTAGATTTGCTGCTGCTAGGGTGCGTCTAGATTTCTAGGCTACTGTAATGTTGCTGTTTTAGCATTAAAAAGATCTGCAAGGTTACAACGCTCAAAGTCCACTCCAAAGGGAGATGTTTTATTAAACAGAATCCACTTTCCATGAGCTAAATAAACAACTTGTTTGGACTACAACGTGATTTTTCTGGATCTTATGAATTCATAATATTCCTCATTTAAAATCCCCGTCCATGGAATATGCAAAAAAAGTAGACAAGGCCTGGTTGAGGTGCATTAGAGAAGACAGTTTTGTTGCTGCATGTCAAAGAAATGGGTATTTTTTCTACCGCTTTCCCAAAACTCATTTGTTCCTTCCTAAGGATAACGAGTGGTAAACATTATTTTAAACACTGCTCCTAAACATTAAAACCCAAACGTTTATCTTCTGTTATGCACATTTTATGTAGAATAGCTTGTTTTTTGGAATGCCATGAGCGCAAAGAGGCGCTAAGCGAGTATTTCATGTTCAAGCGCTGAGCGTTCTGCATTTTTTTACTGGTCGCCGAGAGTTGAAGAATGTTCAACTTTGAGTAAAACGCAACGCTCATCACTGTCACTTTTCACCCAGCCGTCCAATCAGAGTGGAGGAGGGGCGGGACAAATACTACACAGACCAACCGCCACATTCTGCGTGTCGTCAACAGATGACAACAAGCTATAATAACGGAACAAAATGATTTAAAACAAGAGCCAGAGCAAATACTTTGTATCTGCAACTTTATATCGAATCAATACAGAAACAAACTATCTGTGAAATTAGTAACACTTTCGCAGATTTTCTGTATCATAACAAGCAAAGAGTCTCAACTGTAAAAACAAAACAAAAACGCTGCCCTGCCAAAACATGCTCAAGCGCGCACATCGAGGCGTTTTAAGCAGAGTGCCTTGCGTTTTCAGCTGGCTAAAACGCTTTGGTAGACGCACGGCCTCAACGTTGCAAATCACAACACACTGGGTCAGCTAACCAATCACAGCATATTTTAAAATTTGGAAGGAGGGGATTTCATCGAAATCACTGTTTCCGGGCCAGACGGGGGAGAGAGGTGCTGTAATAGTGTAAAATATGTGAAAAATGTTGTTTTTTGAACAATCAAGCATGAAATCATATTCTAATACACCTCAAAAACAAAATACAGACTTCGTAAAAGGTTTATAATAGGACCCCTTTAAATCTCACCAGTCATGTTTTGATGGGGACTTCTGTGTATTCGCTAATTGCCTCAGAAGCACTTCCTGCCAATCACTGGGAGGTCCAGCATAGCTAGAGTTGCGGTTTGTTCACACAAGCCCAGCAGACCGGCTTGCTTTGACAAGTCAGTAAGCATTCTCTCCTCCGACACTCCTCCTCCTCATCTCACCATCTCCAAAAACAACAGAAGGGAGTGGACCACGGGGTCAGGCCTCCTCCAATCATCTAAAACACGGCCGTGCCCACCTGCCACTCATCTCTCTGAGTCTGAAGCCTGCCGTGAGACAGCGAAGAAAGCGAGATAGCCTGTCCTCCAGGAATAGCACCGCATCGAAGCCCAACACTCCCGTGTCTGAAGCACTGACGCAAGACTGTCAGATTCTCACGGCTGGTCTTCCTCTACGGGTCCTGTGCTTGGAGACAGAGAATGACAGAGAGCGTCACGTCTCGCTTCAAGTTAATGTTGACATGGTGGACAGCTAGCGCAGGGCTGCTGGAGGCTTCGCACATGCTTCACAAATGCAAAACCTTTCATAATTGCCTCGAGCTCCTTTTTTTTTTTTTTGTAAATCGCTTGTTTTTGACATGAAAGTCATCTCTGGCTGAAGACTTCATGGCGGGAATGCAATCGAAGCTTAATATGACTGAGTATTGGTCAGTTCATCAGAGTGGAAGGAGATCTGGCATACTGCTGGTGGAAACCATGTTAGAGGAGTAGGCAAATTCAGGGGAAAGTTTCTGCATTTATCTGCAGTTCTTTATTTACTTATTAATGGGGGGGGGGGGGGGGGGGTAAGTCGCATCTGATGCACACCGGGTAAAAATTACATTGTTGAGAGGGAAAAAACACACATATAGCTAAGTCCAATTTTATTATTACATTCAGAAATAATGTTCAAAAAGGTCAATAAAATACATTATGTAAAACATTATAAACTATAAACTGTATTTAAGTTCCCCTCACTCCACAACAAATCCTTAAAATGTAATAAAATTCAGAACAGGAATGAAAAAATATATAAAAACAAATATATAACATAACGTAATAATATAAATGCAATACAAATAAACAGCAATCACAGCCAGTGTTGGGGAGTAACTAGTTACATGTAATGGAGTTACGTAATTTAATTACAAAATAAATGTAACTGTAATCAATACAGTAATTGAGAAACATTTTTTGTAATTAAATTACAATAACTTATGAAAACTTATGGGTTACCTCTGAATATTTTCTCTAAAAGGCTAGGATATGTTGTACAATGTTAATTTGTTGCTTTGTTTGTTTTAAAACAGTGTAATTTAAAGGAACTGTATGAAAGAAATGTATTTCAGTTAATCATAAAATGGCGCTGATATCATGTTCATTTCTAATACTTATATCACTGACATAAGTTGGTCATAAGACCAAAAAAGACCAAAAATCCTTCTGTATGATTTATAAGATGTTTTCCTTATGGGGACCAAAAAAATGTCCCCACAAGGACAAGGATTTCGGATACTGCCATCTTTGTGGGGACATTTTGTCCCCATAATGTAGTGATTACCAGCCCACACACACACACACACACACACACACACACACACACACACACACACACACACACACACACACACACACACACACACACACACTCTCACAGTCGTGTTTCCATGTTTTATGGGGACTTTCCATAGGCGTAATGGATTTCATACTGTACAAACTGTACATCCTATCCCCTTACACTGCCCCTGCCCCTAAACCTACCATCACAGGAAACATTCTGCATTTTTACTTTCTCAAAAAAACTCCTTCTGTGCGATTTATAAGATGTTTTCCTCATGGGGACCTAAAAATGTCCTCACAAGGACAAGGATTTCGGATATTGCCATCTTTGTGGGGACATTTTGTCCCCATAACGTAGGGATTACCAGGTCTCTCTCTCTCTCTTGCACACACACACACACACACACACACACACACACACACACACACACACACACACACACACACACACACACACACACACACACACACACTCTCTCTCTCTCTCTCTCTCTCTCTCTCTCTCTCTCTCTCTCTCTCTCTCTCTCTCTCTCTCTCTCTCTCTCTCTCTGGTTCTATAATGACAAGAAAGAACCCTTTTGGCTCTTAAAAAGGGTTCTATATAGAACCTTTTAGGGGTTCCAAATTCTTAGCGCCGATAGAACCTTTTCTTCTAAGCATGGTTTAAATGTTTAAAATGATTAACAGTTCATTAGAAATGTAGAAAAGTAATCAAATGTAATCAGTCACATGATGGGCATCGGAGCCACTGTAGGAGGGTGGGACAAGACCCAACCTCTTTTTAAGACCATTGATATTGGACCCACTCACTTTTACCCCCACTAATTCAGTGCATGTCTCTTACCTCTATCCGATAAACGCTTTATTATTGAACACGTTAGACACTTTATTTCCATATATATATATATATATATGACTTTTGACTGTCCCAACCAGATGTTTAGTAAACAAGGCAAGTTATTTGCACATAATGCAATGGCATCTACTACTGTTAAAAAATTCTGGGTGAGGACTTTTTTTGTGCTTCTTACACCCTTGAGTTACATGAATAAAGTAATGGAAATAGTTACTTAAATTATTACATTTTTAAGGGGCGATTTCACTTTTTCAACTTTAGTTAGTGTGTAATGTTGCTGCTTGAGCATAAACAGTATCGGTAAAGTTACAGATCTGAAAGTTAAATGCAAACGGAGATATTGCCTTTTAAAGTTAGGGCAGTTTATTGCCTACAAAAAACGGCCGGTTTGGACTACAACGAGCTTCTTCCCGGGTTGGTGACATCATAAACCCTTGCTAGTCACCGCAGATGTGACTTCTGCCTGTAATGGTAAGGGCCGTGGCATTTCCGGCAACATGTGCTTGGCACTTCAGCCAATAAAAATACATCAAACTACATTTGGCCATCTAACCAATCCAAGACCATTGTGTTTTTCAGAGGGATGGGCTTCATAGAAACAGGAAGCAAATGAGCCGTTAAAGGACAGTGGAGACAGCGATGTGGAATAAAGGTAAAATATTATATATATATATATATATATATATATATATATATATATATATATATATATATATATATATATATATATATATATATATATATATATATATATAGTCATTAGCCTTTGTGTATTTAGCCCTCATCTTTAACATGTCTTTGTCTTATATTGTTGTTGTAACCCACTCTTGGCCTGTTCAAGTCAAGTCTTTTGCTTCTGTTTGGATTTTGTTAAATTAACCTGCACATGGGTTCTTAAACCTCGCCTCAGTGAATCTATACCAGTGTTTCCCTTACCATTTTTTTGAGGGGGCAGCCAAATTTAAATATCCAAGCTCTCATAGCCGAGCGCTTTGATAAGGTCTCTCAGTTTGATACTCGCGAAGAGCAGCAACACACACATGCGCTACCAACACATCTCACACATGGTCTCACAGCACGCAATTATTCCCACAAAACTGTCACGATGCCTGTCTTGTCGAGTATCATGGTAAAGATTATGTCGGTTATGTCTTTTACATGAACGTCAACATGAAATAAGCAAGAAGTTTCTTGGCCCACAGAATATCTTGTATGACTGAACATGAAATATATCAAAAGAAAGAACAGAGTCTCTGTATTATTCTCGCTTCATATATTATTTTTTAAATCAACACAAGTTTTATGAAAAAGCTACATTTTGAGCTGATATTTTTTTTTTTTTAATTTTGTAAAAGACTAACTTATACGTCCAGATGTGATTCAGATCAAAATAGATGGAGATCAAGTCAACACCCCCAAAGCTTCACAGTCCTCAAGCTCGTCCTGGGTCAACATTTCCCTCAGTAACATCAGGCAAGTTTGATTTATATGCAGTTTAATGTTGATGATCGCGTTATTTTTCATGTGCATTCATACATATGAGATCGTTAATTTCTGATGCTTTTTCTTCGCTTGTTTTGATCAGGAGATGCGTAAGAGCGCCCACACGCTAAAACACGGAAAGCCCGAAAATATCTTCAAGATAACAAAAGACAGAAAATAAAACACTCACGACTCTTTACTGAATAACTTTTAATCAGGCTTCATCTATATTTATATGCAGTGATGTATAATTTTATGCAGGCTATGCAGTGAGACTTTACATTTGCTATTTTGTACCTAAAAATCTAGTTTCAGACCTACATACTGCAAGTAATTTGTATGTGCACTTTTGTCATTTTTCATTCTAGAAAAGCACCTAAACAAACAACTGTCTACTGCGTGCTGCATCTATAACAAACCCATGTATCCGTAACACGGTCACTCTGTGACACTAGTAGCTTTGGGAATTATTTTACTAGGCTTTTACTAGGTGGCCTCCTTTTACAAGCATTGGATTTACCCAAATTAGCCAACTTAGTAGCATCAAATGTTCTTTTGAGGCACTTAGTAGCAAACAAACTGTGCAAGTCTTACACCTCATGAGGTTACTAAATTAATACTTCATGGCAAGGTTTATTCTTTGGCAACAGTTTAAAACATAAAACAATTGTACAGTCAGGATCCACAGAACTAAATTAATGTATGAACAATATCATATGCAGCGTTGCCCATGTGCACTCATCTTTTTAAAATGTTAATGCTTGTAGCATAATACTAGTTTATTTTGCTTGATATAAGAATTTTGTTCTACGAATGATAAGAATCTCTGTTGCCTCTATGAGTGCTTCATAATTTATGGTCATAAATTATTACATACTCCAGTAGATCATTAAAAGTATGCTGCATGGTTGTGAACGTAAAAAAAAAAAAAAAAAAAACAGAACAGATCTATAGTATAGATCATTGCAAAAGCCGACCACTGTGGATTAAAAAAATCAGAAAATCAGAAGCGGGTATAAAAAGAAAAGAAAAACATATATGCTGTATCACTGTTTCACACAGAACTGAATCACTTGAAGCGCAGTGAATTTCTGTCTCACACCATTTTTTTTTCCAGCTCTCTATAAATATCCCTGGAGTCTAGCACGACAGTGACGGTGACGCACACTGTGTATCATCAAATTTCTCCCTCGTACACCACTGCCAGCTTAAATTTTGTCAAGGTGTTCACAAGCCTTCGGCCAGCGTTTCCTCTTGCTCTAGTTTACGCTCAGCTACACTAGACATCAAAAACCCTTCCCCCTTGCTGAAATATATTGATTCTGTGGACATCTCAGCATGTGTTTGCATGACTTGTATGGATCAGTTTGCCCCTGGTGGTAGATGTTGGAACTGCACTATTTGGTTTATATACTGTTGCCCAATAAAAATTAGCCCTCCTGTAGACAATAATTGTATCCCATTAAGCTTGTCTTTTTTTGATCAACAAAATTGCATATTTAAATGTTTATTTCTTGAAAAAAAAATCCACATGTCTTAAAATAGCTTGAATGTAACTCTACACCCTTGCCACAGTGAGCATATGAATGCAAATTAGCATGACATCTTTGACATGATTGGTTATAAAAAAGTTTCTGCCAAGTGGCTACTTTAACTCCATTGCCACTGGCTGTTTTTCATGTCCGCGGGAGCCCGATCTCACGAAAATGCGTAAAAAACTTGTACTATTGATACGCATTACCATGAGATCGTGTTGGTTCGCAGGTTGAAGCGACCCCAATAATGTCATATTTTAGCCCCGGGAATGAACATTTTAGCAGGGGAACTGTGCATTTTTTGGTTCACTGCAGTTTTAAGGAGAACATACTCAACAATGGTGTTGACTCGTTATTTTGTAAATGGTTTGTCTTAAAGCATATTAAAAAAAACTAGGAAGTGGAATGGTAGATCAGTGCTTTCTACTTCGGAGGCGAACAGTTGTATTGCTGTTTCTACGGAGAGTGTGGAATTCGAGGCTCATGAGAGAAAACTGCCAGTGCAGGTGATACGGCGCGTCAGCGAGTGAATGTCAAGAAAAAAGTGAAACTAAAAGAGCTTGTTGGTTCAGTGGACGACTGTCACTGCACGCTCCCTGGGTCGGGCGATGTCCACACTAGTGGTCCAGGAATGCCACCTGTGGCTGAACCTGACAGATATGCGAGATAAAGACAAGGTTCGCGTTCTAAACGCCCCTGTCTGTCAGGCCGGCCTCTTCGGCGACGCCATCGGCCAGTGGCTGTTTTAAGGAAGTGCACAAAGAAGGAGAATACCAGGAAATAATTATTTAATAAGGAAAGCAAAACAGGAAAAAAAACATCTTAATAATGACGAGACCGAACAAAAAAAATTAACAAAACAGGGAGCACTTATACCGATCATTATGATGTTAATATTGTGTTGGTCAAGGCATGGACTCCACCAGACCCCTAAGGTGTGGTATTGACCCCAAGATGTTAGCAACAGATCCTTTAAGTCCTGTAAGTTGCAAGGTGGGGCCTCCATGAATCAGATTTGTTTGTTCAGCACAACCCACATTTGCTCGATTGGATTGAGATTCGGGAAATTTGGAGGCCAAGTCAACACCTCAAACTCATTGTGCTCCTCAAACCATTCCTGAACTATATTTGCTCTGTGGCAGGGCACATTATCCTGCTGAAAGAGGCCACAGGCACTAGGGAATACCGTTTCCATTAAAGGGTTTACGAGGTCTGCAACAATGCTTAGGTAGGTGGTACGTGTCAAAGTAATATCCACATGGATGGCAGGACCCAAGGTTTCCCAGCAGAATATTGACCAAAGCATCACACTGCCTCCTCCGGCTTGCCTTCTTCACATAGTGCATAGATGCTGTTCACTGCAGACCAGGAACACTCCACAAGAGCTGCAGTTTTGGAGATGCTCTGACCCCGTCATCTAGCCATCACAATTTGGCCCTTGTCAAACTCGCTCAAATCCTTACGCTTGCCCATTTTTCTGCTTCTAACATCAACTTTGAGGACAAAATGTTCACTGGTTGCCTAATATATCCCACCCACTAACAGGAGCCGTGATGAAGAGATGATCAGTTATACTCACTTCACCTGTCAGTGGTCATAATGTTATGACTGATTGATGTATGCCATTAAAGGGGTACTTCAGCGCTGGGAAGATGAATTTGTATTTAAACTGGGTCATCAATGTAGTAGAAATGTGAAATTATTTTTGAATTTGGTGTCTTCTAGACTGAGAAAAGACAGAAAATGTATTTTTGTCTCATGGGGATGAAAGACTACAATTCCCAGAATGCTTCGCTGCCCAGTGAGGCCATTCCCAAAGCCACCCCTACTGGATTACTGTGACTGAGTTGAAGAAGACACTACAATTAAAAACTGAACGTGTCTGTTCAATATAATGAGTGAGTCACCGTGCGAGGATCACAGCACTGAGCACTAACTGCAGGAGTCAGATAAATGAGCTGATGAGCTCTTGTGATGAGAGCTGAGGTAATCACGACTACACTCGCGGCATACATTCACAACGCGAGTTCAGTCTGGCGCATTTCAGTTCATGTCTTTGCAAGCTTAACTTTCATAGAAATGAATTAGAGAAGTTAAAAGACTTACATTGCTCACCATAGCTCCGTTTAAATGAGTGCCTGCAGCTGCGAGCTGATCTCTGAGTGTTATCTCCCATCCCCCATGCGAGGGTTCAAAACATGCGGAAATGGCTCCCTCTGCTGGCTGTAGTCTTTAGCCTTTGGCCAAACAGTCCTCCTATGATGCAAATCTCGTTAATTTGCGTCGTAGGAGGAATTTTTCCAGAAATAAAATGCCTAAATCTCTTGTCTCAGGGAGATATGAGGGGGGGAGGGGGGGGGGGGGGGAAGCACAATCATTTAAATATACTCCAGGGTTTCTACTGATACAAAGCCATATGCTAATTGCTGAAGTAACCCTTTAAGCCTAGTTCACACTGCATGATTTTTGCCCCGATTTTGAGTTGCCGACAGGTTTTGCGGAATCGCAGACAAATGCCCGGAATCATATCAAATCAGTGCTCATGCACGCGAGTGACAGTCACGCAGTGTGAATAATCAAAGACGCGATCAGAGAGAATCGCCGACGAGTCGCCGACGCCGGTGAGATATTTGGCATGCTAAATATCTGGACCTGTCGGCGATTGAAACTCCTGCTGTGTGAAATGAGTTCTGACTGAAAATTACACCGACAGCCAATGAAAGAGTGAGATACAGGGTAGCAGGAGGTTCAGGGAGGAGATATAGACCAGAATATCAGTATTTTAATAGATATATTTACAATTATATCAAACAGAAACAAAGGCCAAACATTTGCACATCCAGCCGCAGCAGCAGCACATTACAAAAATATTTATTTACCTCAAACTGTTTTTGCAGAACACAATCCTGGCTCCCTCTGTCTCTCCAACTATTTATTCCGCAATAATCTTCAGTACACATACAATTTGAAGCAAACTTTGTGCAGTTTATCATTTTTAATAACAATTCCAGGTCTCGTGCGAGAACTCCGGTCTGACGCACGAGAACGGTCTCGCATGTTTATTTACAGCTTTTCTCATTTTTACAGAACAATAGTTGTAATAGTTGACAATACTTGTTAACGGTCACTTTTGAAGTATGTATGTATATGTGTATGTATATATGTGGATATAGGGGTAGAGATATGTATGTGTGTATGTATGCATATATACAAATATATGTATGTATGTGGATATGCATGTTATATGTAGATGTGTATATGTGCATGCGTAGGTGTAGGCATATGTATGATATTTAAAGGAAGATAAGAATTAAAGGGGTAGGGCTATATCATTTTTACTTCTTATTCATTTTTCGTACATGAGATAGAAGCATGTTTATATAGGATAGTAAGATACTGCTGTTTTTTTTGTTTTTTTTTATTCCTCTATTATTTTTCTCTTTAATTTTTCTCTTTAAAACGTTTGAACAGTATTGTATTTTTATTATTCTCTCTCATGTTCAAAAATAAAGATATCAATCAATAAATTCTATTTATATTAATAATATTCTACTCTATTAACATTGATTGTATTAGTAATAAATAAATCTACCTCAGTTTTAATAAATTGTTCACCTGTTTGGAAAGTGTCTGTCGTGTTTTGACAATAAAGGATAGTTTAAAACCACAGTTAACTGTCTGTTTTTTACATTTTTCACTAAACAATATGTCTTTAAACTTTAAAGAAAGAAAGATTTGACATTTATCGTGATATTTATTGATATCAATTGATATGGAAAATTATATCGTGACATTTTTTGGGGGCCGTATCGCCCAGCCCTACGCGAAGTGCATTAAAATGATTTAACCACATTACAATACTATATTTATTTAGTATTACTTTTCTTAAAAAATGTCCACACAAGTCCTTCAGGTCACTCTGGAGTTTCTATACAGGACGTTTGTATTTGATATGTATCAGGAAAAATGCTTTCCACTTCTGTACACATCCACATAAGCTAAACAATGGTGACACATCTAATGAAGAGAGACAAGACAGCGCAATAGAGCAAATGAATCCCTCAACTCTACGACCGCTGAGCGTCAACAAATGTCCTGAGGGAAAGAGAGTACTTATCAACGGTTTATATTCTCACTGCCATACAAAAACTGGTTAGAAAACAACACAGGGTGACTGAAAGGGCATGTGATGGTTGGTTGTTTGTTGCGTCTGACATAAATAGCACAGATGTGGAAAAGGTCAATTGAATGAGGTAGCAAAGCACATTTGACAGCTTTATTAAAGGGTGTAAATTTAACCGAGAGCCATTATAGACGGGACTGGAACCAGTATTAGTATATAAAGACCCAATCTATGTATTGTATGTACATACACATACATACATACAGTACACATACACACACACACACACACACACACAACACTATATATATATATATATATATATAGAGAGAGAGAGAGAGAGAGAGAGAGAGAGAGAGAGAGAGAGAGAGAGAGAGAGAGCAGGCATAACATTATGACCACCTTCCTAATATTGTGTTGGTCACTCTTTTGCTGCCAAAATAGCCCTGACCTGTCGAGACATGGACTCCGCTAGAAGGTGTGCTGTGGTATCTGGCACCAAGATGTTAGCAGAATATCCTTTAAGTCCTGTAAGCCTGCAATAATGCTTAGGTAGGTGGTATGTGTCAAAGTAACATCCAAATGGATGGCAGGACCCAAAGTTTTCCAGTTGAACATTGACCAAATCACACTGCCTCCGCCCGCTTGCTTCATGGTCCAGTTCTGATGCTCATGTGCCCACTGTTGGCACTTTCTGTGGTGGACAGCGGTCAGCATGGGCACCCTGACTGGTCTGCGGCTATGCAGCCCCATTCGCAACAAACTGTGAGTGTGTATTCTGACACCTTTCTATCAGAACCAGCATTAACTTCTTGAGCAATTTGAGCTACAGTAGCTCGTCTGTTTGATCGGACCATATGGGCCAACCTTCACTCCCCACGTGCATCAATGAGCCTTGGCCGTCCATGAGCCTGTCGTCGGTTCATCACTGTTCCTTTCTTGGACCACTTTTGATAGATACTAACCACTGCAGACCGGGAACACCCCACAAGAGCTGCAGTTTTGGAGATGCTCTGACCCAGTCGTCTAGCCATCACAGTTTGGCCCTTGTCAAACTTGCTCAAATCACACTTGCCCATTTTTCCTGCTTTTAACACATCAACTTTGTGGACAAAATGTCCGCTAGCTTCCTAATATATCCCACCCATCAACAGCTACTGTGATGAAGAGATTATCATTTAATGTTATCAATGTTATTCACTTCACCTGTCTTAATGTTATGCCTGTTAGTTTAGTGGAGAAAAAAATCAAAAAAGAATATTGTAAGTGGGTTTAGAACAATATGCTTGAAACCAATAAACATGTACATGTATACGCATTTCTGTAACTGGACTTCCAAACCTTAAACTGCCACAACTAGACCGGCCTGTGTGTGTGCGTGCGTGTGTTGTCCTTTCCGAGGTACTAAACAAATATTTACAAAGCAGGAGGTGCATTTATTGCTTTGAAATCCTCCCCTGCAGTTCTCTTAGGATCTGCGCCTTATTGGTGTTTGTTTTGAGGGCCCAAAATAGGATGATGTATTGTCTTAGATGTTCCTTTCCCTGGTGTGATGATCACAGAGGTATAATTTCACAAGCCAACAGACAAAAAGGCAATCTCCATGAGGCGTTTTTCAAGGATGTTGGAGAGCCACACAGTGAGTACATAACAAGTGTGTTAGCGTTTAAGGCATCATACATTTTAGGTTCATATTTAATTGTCATTTAATTGTCTGCTGACATTAAGATTTGCAACAGTCATGGTTATCATACATTGACCAATATATTTCCATAGTATATATATATATGTATTGAACAAGTTTTACTGATTCATTAAAAAGAATTGAGTGATTTGGACTGATTCACTAATGAATCATTCAGACCGTTTGACTCATTATAAAGAACTGATTCAAAAGAAGAGTAACTTTAATGACATTTCCATTTGGATAATAATAATAATAATAATAATAATAATAATAATAATAATAATAATAATAATAGATTTTATAATGATTCAGAGTTTTTTATTTTTTGTACTGATTCACTTTTAAATCATTCAGACCATATCCTGAACCAGTTTGATTCAATAAAAAGAACTGACTCAAAAGAAGAGTCATTTTATAAGTATTTAAGCATTTTAAGACCTTTTCCAGTCATTTGTGTAATGATTCAAATGATTTATTTTTGATTTGGAATGATTCGCTAATAAATAAATTAGACCACCTTGCGAACCAAGAATAACTTTAATTCTTTTTTCATGACCTTTCCAGTCATTTGGATAATGATTTGCAGATTTTTCTTAGATTTGGACTGATTAGGTAATGATTCATCAAGACTCTGAAACAGTTTGATTCACTAAAAAGTGGCGGTTATGTTGCGTTTCAGCCGCGGTTCGGCTGCCTGGCGTTTTCTCTGTCTTTGCACACCAGAAGCGTGTCTGACGCGGCGCTGCTTCTGCTGCTATTAATGTACAGGGAAGCCCTATACTTCATGTTGAATATAAATATATTGCCTATTGATACAGCAAAGACAACGTCGGCAGTAGCCTATTGACCATACATATCTATGGTATTGACGGCAAAATAGGCTACAGAATATTTCGTTCTGTATTGACAGGTTTAATATTTCAAAATCGATAATTATGTTGTCTTTTATTATAACAATTAGGCCTATATCTGCATTTATGTTAACCTACACACTTTCAAACATGAAAATGTCATTTATTAATATGTATTCGTGTCAAAATAGGCGTCTCTTCTAATTGAAGCATGCAAGCGTTTTCCGCACGTGTGACGCAGGCAGTATGCAAGCTCTAACCGGTTAACATGGGAGCCGAAATAAAAACGGACACGCCACGCAGCCGAGGTGCTCACGGCACGCTTGCAGTGTGTTCAATGGCCTTCCCATGACCTTTGCAGTCATTTGGATAACGATTCACTAATGAATCATTCAGACCATGTCCTGAACCAGTTTGATTCATTATAAAGAACCGACTCGGAAGAGTACATTGAATGGCCTTCCATGACCTTTCCAGTCATTTGGATAAGAAATCACAGAATATTTTTATGTTTTGGCGGTTTAACCGATTCATTGATATACTTTTGAGTTGATGCTTTCTATCATTTTTCCAGGTCATTTTATATTCCCTAATACTTCCAGAACTCCATTCCCCACAATCCTCGGAGGACTTAAAATTACAGGCCATCTATTCTTGCAGCTCCCCAGCGGTCTTTGAATAGTGACAAACAACCAGGAACTTCCGTTATAGATTTATTTCACGAAGAGCGTTGGAAATCGCACCAAACAGATACCAGTAAACCTAGTGTAATGATGATAAAGCTGCTGTCGTCTAAGAAGCTGATTTGGATTACCCTTCCCCTTTGTAATCCTGACAACCCAAATGAAGAAGCATTCACTTTCCGTCCGTGGTTGGAGCTTGCGTTGAGAAGCAAACATTAATTAATCACACTAAAGGTGTGACAACCTCCCTCTGCACCCATTTGGGAAAGGACTAGACCTAATTTTACCAATAGCTCACAATTCGGCAACAGACTGTTTCTCTCTCCGCTCACCTGTCGGAGGAAAATAGAATTGTTCAAACTCTGGGTTGGAGAAGTTTGCTCATTATTTCACTTTTATTTGACTGGAACGACAAACCGGGTTGGAGTAGGTTGTTTGTGTGGTACGGGAGAGCACGGGTCATCCTATGCCGCGTGTGGGCTTCAAAGAGCCCTCCGTTGCTGCATGCGACCTCGACAGGCAGGGCACGAGGGGATCCAGGACTGAAACATCCTTGTAGCTGGTGTAATTAAAGCATCGCCCAAACCCGCCACCCATTCTGCCTCTGATTTTGCTACGGCTAATGACAGTTGTGAGCTCCGTCGAGCTGAAGAATAAAAGTAAAAACGGCTGTAAATGATGAGCGGCGCCAATAATGGGACGTGACAGCGCGCAGAGACGCTCTATTGATCATACGTTCAGTTGGGGTTCTTCTACCTAATTAGGGTGAGCACGGATTTTGCGTTTTCCGGGGGCTGCGAGATTTCACTGTTTATTGGGATATTTATCACGACTGTAGACGGCTCCCTGGGCCAGGCAGGCGTGCTAAATTCGTCACAGGTGTTGTGGTACCCTTACATGGTTAGATTAAGTGGGTCTAAATTTCTTTGCACAAAGTGTGCAGGCATGGTAAAACTTTAACTTTATATAGTTTTATAAGTTCTTTTTCCCAAGTCTTAAATTGAAATAAATTACAGTTAGGACCAAATGCATCAACAGCCTCTCTTTGCACAAAAAAAGGCCTAAAGTCACACACAAGTTAGACGCCATCTGTTTTGTGCTGTGCCATTGTTCTTTCAGACCTGCTGCAAAACAATAGTTAAAGGGTTAGTTCACCCAAAAAGGAAATGTATGTCATTAATGACTCTTATGTCGCCCTAATGTCGTTTCACACCCGTAAGACCTCCGTTCATCTTCAGAACACAGTTTAAGATATTTTAGATTTAGTCAGAGAGCGTATCCAAGTGTATGCACACTATACTGTCCATGTCCAGAAAGGGAATAAAAACATCATCAAAGTTGTCCATATGTGACATCAGTTAGTTAATTAGAATCTCTTGAAGCATCGGAAATACATTTTGGTCCAAAAATAACAAAAACTACGATTTATTCAGCATTGTCTTCGCTTCTCTGTTTTCAAACCTCAAATAAAGATTCAAACGGTCACGAATCAGCGGAACCCTTTAAAGTATTTAACTGGTCTCCCAGGCATGCTAAGCTATCTGAGCTAGTTTTTCTGGTTTTAGAAGGGATTTGGCCATAAGGCCGACCAGCTAAAGCTGCTAAACGCTAGCAAATTTGTTACCAAAGTAATGAATTAATAAGGCTAAACTTAAAGTCTCAGTTTCTATTGTTAATATACATTTAAACAGGGCTCGACAATTAGCATGTTCATGTGCATGTGTAAATCGTCATTCACTTGTCCGAGTAAAAAATGTGAAAAAGTTAGATTTGTGTGTGTGTCTGTGTGTGTGTGTGTGTGTGTGTGTGTGTGTGTGTTGTATATATAACTTATTCTGAAGCAATATTCTCACCAGTGTTCAATCAGCTTTGACATATTTTAAATCTGCATATTTGTGATATTTTACCTTTTATAAAGGGCATTTTCCCCCTCATCTTATGCTTCAGGTTTCATATTATAATCTATACATTAAATTAAACACACTATAAGGCTGTTACCTACGGTGGCCTAGTAGTGCAGCCGTACTAAATTAAACCACAAAACAATGAATTTGCCACAACACATCGGAAACGAGCCACAACACAACGGAAACGAGCAACAATTCAACAAAATCACCACAACACAACGAAATCGCCTCAACACAACGAAATCACAACACAACGAAATCACCACAACACAACGGAAACGAGCCACAACACAACGAAATCACCACAACACAACAAAATCACAACACAACTGAAACGAGCCACAACACAATGAAATCACCACAACACAACGGAAACGAGCCACAACACAACGAAATCACCACAACACAACAAAATCGCCACAACACAACGAAATCGCCACAAAATCAAAATCGCCACAACACAACGAAATCACCACAACACAACAAAATCGCCACAACACAACGAAATCACCACAACACAACGAAATCACCACAACACAACGGAAACGAGCCACAACACAACGAAATCACCACAACACAACAAAATCGCCACAACACAACGAAATCACCACAACACAACGGAAACGAGCCACAACACAACGAAATCACCACAGCACAACGGAAACGAGCCACAACACAACGAAATCACCACAGCACAATGAAATCACCACAACACAACGAAATCACCACAACACAACGAAATCACCACAACACAACGAAATCGCCACAACACAACAAAATCACCACAGCACAACGGAAACGAGCCACAACACAACGAAATCACCACAGCACAATGAAATCACCACAACACAACGAAATCACCACAACACAATGAAATCACCACAGCACAACGAAATCGAGCCACAACACAACAAAATCACCAAAGCACAACGGAAATGAGCCACAACGCAACGAAATCACCACAGCACAACGGAAACGAGCCACAACACAACGAAATCACCACAGCACAACGGAAACGAGCCACAACACAACGAAATCACCACAGCACAACGGAAATGAGCCACAACACAACGAAACCATTACAACACAACACAACGAAATCACCACAACACAACGAAATCGCCACAACACAACGGAAATGAGCCACAACACAACGAAATCACCACAACACAACGAAATCACCACAACACAACGAAATCACCACAACACAACGAAATCACCACAACACAACGAAATCACCACAACACAACGAAATCACCACAGCACAACGGAAACGAGCCACAACACAACGAAATCGCCACAACACAACAAAATCGCCACAACACAACGAAATCGCCACAACACAACGAAATCACCACAACACAACGAAATCACCACAACACAACGAAATCGCCACAACACAACGAAATCGCCACAACACAACAAAATCACCACAGCACAACGGAAACGAGCCACAACACAACGAAATCGCCACAACACAACAAAATCGCCACAACACAACGAAATCACCACAACACAACGAAATCACCACAACACAACGAAATCACCACAACACAACGGAAACGAGCCACAACACAACGAAATCACCACAGCACAACGGAAACGAGCCACAACACAACGAAATCGCCACAACACAACAAAATCGCCACAACACAACGAAATCACCACAACACAACGAAATCACCACAGCACAACGGAAACGAGCCACAACACAACGAAATCACCACAACACAACAAAATCACCACAACACAACGAAATCGCCACAACACAACGGAAACGAGCCACAACACAACGAAATCACCACAGCACAACGGAAACGAGCCACAACACAACGAAATCACCACAGCACAACGGAAACGAGCCACAACACAACGAAATCACCACAACACAACGGAAACGAGCCACAACACAACGAAATCGCCACAACACAACGAAATCGCCACAACACAACGAAATCACCACAGCACAACAAAATCACCACAGCACAACGGAAACGAGCCACAACACAACGAAATCGCCACAACACAACGAAATCTCCACAACACAACGGAAACGAGCCACAACACAACGAAATCGCCACAACACAACGAAATCACCACAGCACAACGGAAACGAGCCACAACACAATGAAATCACCACAACACAACGGAAACGAGCCACAACACAACGAAATCGCCACAACACAACGAAATCACCACAGCACAACAAAATCACCACAGCACAACGGAAACGAGCCACAACACAACGAAATCGCCACAACACAACGAAATCACCACAACACAACAGAAACAAGCCACAACACAACGAAATCACCACAACACAACGGAAACGAGCCACAACACAACGAAATCACCACAACACAACGAAATCGCCACAACACAACGGAAATGAGCCACAACACAACGAAATCACCACAACACAACGAAATCACCACAACACAACGGAAATGAGCCACAACACAACGAAATCACCACAACACAACGGAAATGAGCCACAACACAACGAAATCGCCACAACACAACGGAAACGAGCCACAACACAACGAAATCGCCACAACACAACGAAATCACCACAACACAACGGAAACGAGCCACAACACAACGAAATCATCACAACACAACGGAAACGAGCCACAACACAACGAAATCGCCACGCCACAACACAACAAAATCACCACAACACAACGGAAATGAGCCACAACACAACGAAATCACCACAGCACAACGAAATCAACAAAACACAACGAAATCACCACAACACAACGAAATCACCACAACACAACGAAATCACCACAACACAACGAAATCACCACAGCACAACGGAAACGAGCCACAACACAACGAAATCGCCACAACACAACAAAATCGCCACAACACAACGAAATCACCACAACACAACGAAATCACCACAACACAACGAAATCGCCACAACACAACGAAATCGCCACAACACAACGAAATCAGCACAACGGAAACGAGCCACAACACAACGAAATCGCCACAACACAACAAAATCGCCACAACACAACGAAATCACCACAACACAACGAAATCACCACAACACAACGAAATCGCCACAACACAACGGAAACGAGCCACAACACAACGAAATCACCACAGCACAACGGAAACGAGCCACAACACAACGAAATCACCACAGCACAACGGAAACGAGCCACAACACAACGAAATCGCCACAACACAACGAAATCACCACAACACAACAGAAACGAGCCACAACACAACGAAATCACCACAACACAACGGAAACGAGCCACAACACAACGAAATCACCACAACACAACGAAATCGCCACAACACAACGGAAATGAGCCACAACACAACGAAATCACCACAACACAACGAAATCACCACAACACAACGGAAATGAGCCACAACACAACGAAATCACCACAACACAACGGAAATGAGCCACAACACAACGAAATCGCCACAACACAACGGAAACGAGCCACAACACAACGAAATCGCCACAACACAACGAAATCACCACAACACAACGGAAACGAGCCACAACACAACGAAATCATCACAACACAACGGAAACGAGCCACAACACAACGAAATCGCCACAACACAACAAAATCACCACAACACAACGGAAATGAGCCACAACACAACGAAATCACCACAGCACAACTTAATCGCCACAACACAACGAAATCACCACAACACAACGGAAATGCTCCAGACCATGAGGGGGCTCTCGGAGTGCAATAAAGTTAGTTTTCCTTGCCATTCCTCTATAGATTGGCCAGTCTTACAAAGATTTAAACACTACGATCAGTTTTAAGTGTGTAACCATTGTATATCGACATGAAATATCAACTCAAAATCACACATGCATTATAGCTGCATATTTATACTCGAAAACGTTTTACTCGCGATCACACGGGCGCTTAATGCCTAAGGGAACGTCTGCCAATTCCAAAATTCCATTGTTTGAAAAGTATAATTTTATTAATTAAAATTACTTTTTTTTGTTTTGTTTAAATGTTCAAATTCTAATGTTATGCATTGAGTCAGTTTTTTTAGAATACAAAAAGCTGTGGGATTTTAACATGTCTGTTTTTGAATGTTAAAAGTAATTTTTATTCATACAAATTACATGTTTTAACTGCATGGTGGAATTGGCAGACGTTCCCTTGGGCATCAAGAGCCATGTCAGCGTGTAAAAGCGTTTTCGAGTATAAATATGCAGCTATAATGCCTGTAGGTGATTTTGAGTTGATATTTCATGTCGATATACAATGGTTACACACTTAAAACTGACCGTAGTGTTTAAATCTTTGTAAGACTGGCCAATCTATAGAACATGGCAAGGGAAACAAACTTTATTGCACTCCGAGAGCCCCCTCATGGTCGGGAGCATTTCCGTTGTGTCGTATTGATTCCGTCGTGCTGTGGTGATTCCGTCGTGCTGTGGTGATTCCGTCGTGCTGTTGCGATTTCGTTGTGTTGTGCCTTGTTTCCGTTGTGTTGTGGCAATTTTGTTGTGTTGTGGTTTAATTTAGTACAGCTGCACTACTGGGCCACCATAGGTTACCAATTAAACTAAATAATTTACATGGAAAAATTACAACTGCTTTAAATAATGTTATGAGATTTGTATCTTTGAATAAACTAAATAAATGATTAAAAGTATATGAAACAAAACCACCAGGAGGTGGCAGCAGGTGGGTCTTAAAGGTCCCATTCTTCGCGTGTTTTCGAAGCTTTGATTATGTTTACAGTGTGCAATATAACATGAGTTCATGTTTCGCGTGTAAAAAAACAGTATTTTTCACACAATTTACTTATCTGTATACCGGTGTTTCCTCTGTCCTAAAAACGGCCTGATGATTTATTTGTTCTATGAAGTCCCTCCTTCAGAAACACGTAATGAGTTCTGATTGGGCCAGCGCTTCCCGTGTTGTGATTGGACAGCAGCTAAACGCACTTTGCCCGGAAAGGTCCCGCCTCTTACCATAACGTGTAGATACGCGCGCTCAATGTTATTGCAAAAATGTCTATATTGCCTTATCAATTTGAGCCGGAATCAGACCCGGAGAATATCGAAGAGGATCGATTACAACCTGCTCAGGAAAGACTTTTGCTGGATGTTTTAGAATGGTAAGCTGTCTATTCAGTAGTTTAAACTGATCATTACAAACACCAACAATCGATGGTGTCTGAATGAATTACTACACTTTTATATGCTAAGTTTTTCGGATTAGTTTCAATTACCATCTAACGTTAGTTAACAAAGCTAAACAGCCTTGCACTTTGTGTCATGAGTTAAATAAACTGTTAAACAGACCATCTTAAATAATAAAATACACTTACCGTTTGTGGTCCATAACAACGCCTTCTCCAGACAAAGAGGGAACTGCGTCGTCTTTTAAGAATAATCTTTCTGCGAATCCGGCATTAAACTGATTGAGATTGAGGAAGCAGTCCTCAGCAAAATGTGCTGCACATAGTTTTAAATTGTGATTATAATTTTCCGGAACCGAGTTTACCATAAACTGTAGCCATTGATCTCTACGTACAGCGTCCGTGGGAAGGCCAAACAAAGGTGATTTGACTCCAGGATGAAAATAACAATGTTTCATTGGCATGACGACAAACACACTCTACAAAAACAACGCTTCCTATTCTCGACCTGTGAGAGCAAAAGGACAACGCCCCTGAATTTGCGTGTTCTTGTGGGCGGAGGGTTTGTCAACAAAGGTTTTAGTTGCGTCATTAAATCAGGAAGTGCAGAGGTGTAGTCCAAACCGGCCGTTCGCTGTAGGCTTTGAAAGGGAACTTCTGTTAAATAAAATATCTCGCCTGGCATTGAACTTTGAGCTTTATAATTTTACAGGTATTATTTATGCTCTAACAGCAACATTACACACTAACTAAAGTTTGAAAGATGGAATCGCAAAGAATGGGACCTTTAATGAGTGATTCATTGACTCATTAAATCAAACGATTCATTCAATTGACTGATTCATTCAAGAATGTGGCAGTTGTTTACAAACAGGTCATTAAATCTTTGATTCAACCAATTCATTCAAAACGCAGTATCATTCAGAACACGTGAGACTGTGAGAGGCTTTATGGTTCTGCTGTTTGGAACTTTTTTGTTTGGAATCTTTGTTTGGAACTATTTTCGCAGCTGAAATGGAACAAAACACTCAATATTTGATTAATAAAATTAAAATTAAAATAAAATTAATAAAATGTTAATTAATTGTTTATGGAACTGTCATATGAAATCAGTGTCATTTTCAATCGTGATGGTATTCAGGAAAACAGCACATTTGGTTGTGTGATGTTGTTTAACTGTATCGTATGTTATAAATATAAAAACTTCACATTTTGAATGTTTACCGCAATTTCTCCGTGTCAGTTTCTCACTTGTTTTGATTTCTCCTCGAGATGCGTGAGCATCAACAGCATGTTAAAACCGTCAGTTCATTACGTTATATATTATCTATATCATGGCTGCAGAATACAGCGTTTCTAGTTCTTCTGGCATATCCATGTGAATAGGGATAGTTTTGACATTGGTGTCGTCTGCACGTAAATCTCAAAGAAAAAACATCTCTGATTTTAGCATGTTGTCGTGTAAAAGCACCCTTAAATACATAATGGTGATGGAACTAAATGATGAACAGCTGTGATGATTAGTTGGTGTCCATGGAAACATGGAGAATGGATTAAATGTGACTAATAAAAACAAACAAAAAATACATGAAATCAAATATAAGAACAAACACAGCTAACTATATTTAGGAAAATGTATTATTTTGATGTTACAGTGCTGTTATTAAGATCATAAATATATAATAATAATATATTGCTGTACATATATAATAATTTATAGATTAATATACCAAATATACACTATTTTTCAAAGGTTTGGGGTTGGTAAGGGTCATATTTTCACCAAACCGGTATTTATTTAATCAAAAACAAAAATATATATATAAAATAATATTACAATTTCAAATAACTATTTTGTATTTGAATATATTTTAAAATGAAATGTATTTCTGTGATCAAAGCAGCATTTTCAGCATCATTACTCCAGTCTTCAGTGTCACATGAACCTTCAGAAATCATTCTAATATGTTGAATTGCTGCTCAAGAAATGTATATTATTATTATTATCAATTGTGGAGCTTAATAGATTTGTGGAAACTGATGTAGTTTTTTTTAAAATCAAGATTCGTTGATGAATAGAAAATTCAAAAGGAAAGCATTGAAATAGACTTGGAGTAGAACTCTCTTATAATATTATGTCTTTACCTACTGAAAAAAAATCTTACTGACCCTAAACTTTTGTAAAGTAGTGTTTTTCCGTTTAAAATGGCACAAAGTTATTCATCCGTTTTATTGTTGCTTAAATCCTGAAGGTGATATGTGGTGATGTGCAGCTTTTTTGCTTCAAGGGTGAACAAACTCAATCTGACGTGCCGTGATGCGATGCGGCGCGGGTCACGTCTGGTATAGACATGTATAAGACCAGCAACCCCCCTTAGGCTGGTTTATGCAGTGTTTTGTTTTCAGCAGGCTGTGTGTAATGCCCAAAGCTAAAGATATTACAAAAAAACATATATATATAATTTAAATATACAACATGTAGACTCCCAGAGATGTTTGTTATGTGAAAACGTCCCTGATCATTGGTCGAAATCAAAAACTAAGCAAGCATTGAAGGACATTCATAACAACATTGTCTCCATTGGCCTGAATTCTTGAGTAGTACTCACAAGCTATGTGAATTCTTAACACAATGCTTCTGAAAAGGTGATATTCAGCAACTAGTGAAGAGCTCATTACCTCAACCCCAGTGTTTCGGGCCATAGTCATGAATAATGAGGCCATTATGGAGATGTAACCCCATGGATCGGAAATGGCCTTTAAACCTTTAAATCCTTCTGCTGAAATTGTGTACTCCGCTGTTTTGTCAGGCTAGGTTTGCGTGCTTCACATTGCAACAAGGAATCATGATGGACACTAAAATGTGATGGATTGAATGCAGCATTGTTTACGGTTTTATGTCACCCAAAGAACGATTTATTGGAAACTCTCCTCTGTGCTTCTACGTGTGTTTATTTCATGGTTCAGTTTTAATAGACGTTTCAACTGTATCAATCAGCGAGACTCTTAAAAGAAATTAACAATTAATAATATTAAAATAAATTTAATTTGAAGGACTAGCTCACCAAAAAATGTATTCTAAAAATAATTGTTGTTCCAAACACGTGTTATTTATTATTTTTTCATCAGAAAAGTAGATTTTTAATGGAATAATTTTAGAGCTTTTTATACCAACAGCCCAGAGTTACCACGGCTGTCAAGCTCCAAAGAGGGGAACACACACACACACACACACACACACACACTAAAAGCACCCTAAAAATAGCCCAAACGACTCATTCAACAGCTTGTTTGCAGAAGAAACCAACATCTATATCTAGTTCCAATGAATGTTTTAAATTACATGAGTGAGTAACAGCCTTTTTAGGTGAATTACTTCTTTAATATTATATTTGAGTTTAATTTTAAGTGAAAATAAATTAAAAATATAGCTGCAAGCAGCAATTAAGGGTCCAAGCTCTACCGAGGCAGAATGAGGAGCTAAAAATCAAGACAGCCAGACTCTCTGAAAAAATGAGTAAAGACTTTTGGAGACGATTTTACGCAAAATGCCCATAAATACAATTAATTGACATAATTGCGTATTATTTTTTGACCCGTAGGTTGCACTGACACCACATTTATCTGGCTTGTTCAGTGTTTGGTGGCAATCTCACATGTAAAGTTTGGTGTGGATATCTCAAATCTTACATTTACATTTATGCATTTGGCAGACGCTTTTATCCAAAGTGACTTACATTGCATTCAAGGTACACATTTTACATTTTTGTCAATTCTTGCTTTCCCTGGGAATCGAACCCATGACCTTTGCGTTGCTAGCGCCATGCTCTACTCATTTGACCAGAATTTGGTCCAAATATGGCAAAATTGGTATCTATGTTCTCGGCATGACCCAAGGAATGTATTAAGACTAGTTTCATTACGATATACTTGCTGCACTTAATCTAAATAGACCCGTATCAAGCTTTTTTCAAGTCATAAGCAAAAATAGCAATTATTCATATATCATGACCACTAGGGGGAACTGCACTGAAACTGTGCACACACCAAGAGTAATGCGGTAATGCGCTATATCACGGTAATGAATATGGACGGTATTGTTATCGTGGGCACCTCAAAATACTGTAATTAATAATTTTTTAACAATTATTAAACATTTTTGCACTTGAGAATAATTTGCCCATCAACTGTATAAAATGCCCAACACCACTGTTTTCTGCGTCAAAGGGAGAAGCGCTAAGATGTAAACAAGCCCAACGTGCATGTGCACATGGCTGAGCAAGTTAACCCCGCAAACAAACCAACTGCTAGTGTAGTTTTTTAAATGCTCCAAATAGCCATTCACTTTTTGTAATCTCAATGTTGTTCATCACAACTCCAAATACTTAATACTTAAAGGCCCACCGAAATCAAAATGGAAGTTTAGTATGACTGTGTTAGCATTAAAGTTAAATAAGCTGGTGTGTTCCAAAATTTGCATTTATTTGCATTTTGAATCAACTTGAATTCCATGTCTTTGGGTCAGCATTGTCTGAAGGTGATCTGGTTCAAATGTTGTAAAATTCTGAGCATCGGTTCTAAACGGGTTTTTTTCTTCCCCAAACCAGTTCAGTGGATATCCCGACCTGGAGACGATTGTAAACATTTAATTGGCCATGTCAATCACAATAACGATTGCCTACATCCAACCTTGAACACTGGACCTACCTGTTACTTCAGCCAATGAAATGGGTTGCAGGGCGGGGTTTCCACTAAACTGGTTTTACGGGGGGAAAAGCTGTGTTAAAAAAAAAGTAGTTTTTTTTTTTTGGACAATTCAAAATGGCGGAAAATATTTTCATGACGGAAAGTGATGTCATACGCTCAAGACGATTCGATTGCACCCTTTAAACCCCTTGTGATTCAGTTATTCAGTTACAGTAAAGTTGTTTGCATAAACATGCAACTTTGACCAGTTGTTGGAGCTAGAGGGATTGAGTAAGAGACTCCAAAATATCAGTGCCAAATTTCACAACTTTTTGCCATACGGGTCTATGGGCTTCCATAGAAATAGAAGACGATGACTATCTGATACAACAGGTGCATAGGCACCATCAATACTTAGCCCCTAATTGATATCTATTTGACTAATTAAATATTTTGCTTTCAGTTATCAATACATTTATGTTTTATCATGTTTAAATCTATCATTCAAAATCATTTCACAGATTTCCCCTCCAAAATCAATGCTGAACATGTTAAAAATAGGCTGCAACAGTATTCTGGCTTCACTGTTATGAAATTGAAACTGCCAATTATAAATTGGCTTGGAGATCAAAAATAATTAAAGTAATAATCTAGACCACAGGTTACTGGAACCTAATCATTAAAGATACTTTGATATGAATATAGCCTAGCATATGCTCGGTGGGCCGCCAGCTCTGACTCAACTATTATTTCCTTTTTTTTATTTTATTTTAACTATTTTATTTCCTTTTTATTTTTTTATTTTTTATTATTCAAACTTTTCACAGTCATTAAATTCCAGTAGTATGTAAAACAACAACAACAACAAAAACAACAAAAGATTTATGTACATCTAATTAATGTTGTTTACGGCATTTCACCTTCAAGAAATGCCATTGGTCTACAGAACATCACGTCTCCTAATAAAAGGGGTCACCAAGAGTTTTAGAAATGTCTCATGGTGGTGGTTTTCTGTGGAGCCCAGCTTCTCATTATCTTTAAGGCTCCTCTCACTTCACTGCATTGCTCATTACCGCACACAGGAAGTAGAAGCTGACTTACTCTTAACTGTGTCTAAATGGTGCTTGCATTTTACTGTCTGAGGCAGAGGTGCAAAGCTGTGGTAAGATAATTAGCCACCTGTTTTTTTGACACCATCTGCCACTTTTCTAGGGGTTTTAATCATTAAAGAGAACACAGTTTATGGTCCATATGTACCTATATAAGTGGATGCGCAGAATACTGTGTAAAAATGCTTTAAAAACATCATTTATGTGGCGATTGTTATTGTTTATTGTAAATGTTGTGGTGGAAATGGAATATTTTATCAGCACACAATATTGGCAGAGAAATAATCTTATTAAGAAACACATTTGCACAGTATAGACAGGGTGGCGCAATACCAACCACATTATACATAATGTATTATAGTGTATACTGTAGATTATTGCCTGTTATATATATATTCTTTGAAATCTCATTCATTCCTAGTGCAAACATTAGCTTTTTGATGACCTGCAAATAAGTACTTTATCAATATTTTATAATGTGGCTCTAAGAATTACTTGATTCTGATTGGTCAGTCACAGCATTCAGTGGTAGGCTATTAATATTTGCCACTGTCATTGACAAGCACTTTTGTGGAGAACAAAATTGGTGCTACTTTCATGACTTTCTCACTGCATCGCTGCGTTCCCAATGCACTATTCCATTCTGAGTAGTGGTCACAGATTTTGTGACGGATGTGGTCAGAATTATTGGCAAAAATGGTAAAAATGATCAAATATGGCAGTAAAAATAAATCTGCATTGTTTATCCATTTGATCTTTTATTTAAAGGGATGGTTCCATGTGTTTTTTCTAGGCTTGGTTGTGTTTATGGGGCACAGTATAACATGTCTTAATACTTGTTGTATTTTTAATACTAATGTATTTTTCTTTTATTTGACCTTTATTCCACACCGCTGTCTCCACTGTTCTTTGAACGGCTCGTTTGCTTCCTGCTTCTGAATCCCATCCTGCTGAAAAACACAATGGTCGTGGATTGGTTAGATGGCCAAATGTAGTTTAATGTATTTTTATTGGCTGAAGTGCCAAGCACATGTTGCCGGAAACGCCACGCCCCTTACCATTACAGGCAGAAGTCACATCTGCGGAGACTAGCAAGGGTTTATGATGTCACCAACCCAGGAAGAAGCTTGTTGTAGTCCAAACCGGCCGTTTTTGTAGGCAATATCTCAGTTTGCATTGAACTTTCAGCGCTGTAACTTTGCGGATACTGTTTATGCTCAAGCAGCAACATTACACACTAACTAAACTCAAAAAAAAAAATCAAACCTTTATTTGAAGTAAAACAATTGAAAGTTGGGGGTTGATCACATTATGAAATAAATTATTTTCTCCAAAACACATTGCCATAATTATTGGTACCCTTTTATTAAATACTTTTTGCAACCCCCTTTTGCCAAGAGAACAGCTCCTAATCTTGTTCTATAATGCCTGATGAGTTCAGAGAACACCTGACAAGAAATCCGAGACCATTCCTTCATACTGAATCTCTCCAAATCATTCAGATATTTCCAGCTCCATATTGGTGCTTCTTCTCTTCAGTTCCCCCCACTCATTTTCTACATGTTCAGGTCATGGGACTGGGATGGCCATGGCAAAAGCTTGGGGTACTTTTTAATCCCTGTTTGCACCAACAAAAAAATCATTAAAAAAAGGTGGGTTTTCTGCCAAAAAGCTCTTTTTATAGTTTCATCTGACCAGAACCAGGTTCCAGTTGTGTCTGACAACTGAATATGCTAGAGTTTGTTTCTGGATGAGCAAGAAGGATTGATCTTAAATCTTTCCCAAACAACTTGTGGTTGTTATAGGGGTTGTTTGAAATATTATTATTATTATTATTATTATTATTATTATTATTATTATTATTATTATTATTATTATTATTATTATTATTTTGGCTTTCTGAGCCCAAGACTCAACTAATCTCTGCGATTCTCCATCTGTGATCCTTGAAGAGTCTTTATCCACTCAATCTCTCCTCCTCGCCGTGCATTAAGGTGATATAGACACACGTCCTCTTCCAGGGAGATTCGTAACGTCTTTAGTTGAACTTCTTTATTATTGCCCTTATGGTGGAAATGGGGATTTTCAATGCGTTAGCTATTTTCCTTCAGCCACTTTTTATTCTGTGAAGCTCAGCAATCTTTTGCTGCACATCAGAGCTATATTCTTTGGTTGTACTCATTGTAATAAATGATTAGGGAAATGTGGCCTTATATTTATATTCCTGTGAAATTTCATTTTCCTAATCACCCCGGAGTGTAAATATTGTAAATATTAATGGGAATATACTTCAGAGATATTTTACTCATAAGAACATTCTTGGGGTGCCAATAATTGTGGCCAAAAGGATAGGTTTTTGCATTTTTTTGAATGATAAAACAAAAGGATGAACAATGCTGATTTATTTTTACAGCCATCTTTGATCATATTTACCAAGGGGTTCCAATAATTATGACCACAACTGTAGCGCCTATATGGAAGTGTCAATATCAATGTAATATTGTTGCTGTTTTCATTGTGTTGCGACACCTCTTCTTTTGTATGCTGTGATTATTATTTTTTAAAGACTTAGAACTTAGACTTACTTAGACTTTAAATAATTCCAACTAAAATCAATATTTCATTTGCACACAATTATTTAATTGGTAAGTATAGGCTGTAGAAGCACATCAAAGTAAACAGTTTTTGCAAAAAGCATATGAGACCAAGGCACTTGAGAATTTAATTATAAAAAGCCTTTATTTATTCATGGCTATATCCTTAAAGCTGCAATATTTAATTCCTAAAGCTAGAGGTCAATTATTCAAAACACAGGCGTGATGACGCCTTGAGTTCGTGGAATCATGGTAGTAGTTGTCTTCACCTCAGCCGGTGGAAACGAATCCGATGGGATTTCAGGGAGAAATCATATTCATGGCTGAGCTACTTTATTAAAGATTTATTAACATTACTTTAGAATGAAGCAGGGTGGGGCTGAAAGCCTTTGGAGCGGAACGATTGCTAATGAGAGAAAAGTGCGACTCGTGGCTTGAGAGCAATTAAGCTTTTATTATGCCACAGGCGAGCACTTCTGCTTCTTTTGCTCATGCGTATGTAGGGTAAAGCCAGGGGGGTAGCTAGAAACTTTGGGCCCTATGAAAGAATATGAGCTTGGGCCCCCTATCGTACCAAATGCAGGCCAACCTATAGCGATCTAAAATCGTTGTCAGCCATTTAATTATATATACACTACTCAAACAAAAGTTTGAGAACGGTATGATTTTTAAAATGTTTTTAAAGAAGTCTCTTCTGCTCACCAAGGCTGCATTTATGTTATTAAAATACAAAAAAATAATATTGTGAAATATTATCCAAATGTAAAATAACTTCTCTATGTGAATATATAGTAAAGTTTAATTTATTCCTGTGATCAAAGCTAAATTTATCAACATTACTCCAGTCTTCAGTGTCACATGATCCTTCACTAATCACTCTCATATGAGGATTCACTGTTCAAGAAGCATTCATGATTGTTATCAATGTTGAAAGCAGTTGTGTAAACTTGAAGTAATACATAATTAATTCAGCAAGGATGCATTACATTGTTCAAGTGACAGTATAGACTTTTATAATGTTGCAAAAGCTTTATATTTCAGATAAATGCTGTTCTTTTGAACTTTCTATTCATTAAATTATCCTGAGAAAACTTTTCAACACAGATCAGTGTTTTAGTCGAGACCAGCTCATTCGAGTCCGAGTCGAGTCCGAGTTCAGAGAGGGTCGAGTCCGAGTTCAGAGAGGGTCGAGTCCGAGTTCAAAAAGGATTGAGTCCGAGTCGAGACTGAGACCAGAGAGAGCCGGTGCAATCATAGTTATATTTACATAGATTCCTCATTCGATCCGCGCAGGCACTAATATATATATATATATATATAGCGCCAGGATTTTTATCTATCGATCTATCTATCTATCTATCTATCTATCTATCTATCTATCTATCTATCTATCTATCTATCTATCTATCTACACTGTAAAAAATTATTTGTTGACTTAACTTAATATATTTTGTTATCTTTTTGCATTGGTTTTTTTAAGTTTCTCTTACTTATTTGGATAAGTTATCTGAACTAATTCCATTTAGTAATAAAAACTTCCCCTTCAGTTTTCTGAACTTAAATGTTCTAGTCATCATGACTTCACTTCAGTTTTCTGAACTTAAATGTTCTAGTCATCATAACTTCACTTCAGTTTTCTGAACTTAAATGTTCTAGTCATCATAACTTCACTTTAGTTTTCTGAACTTAAATGTTCTAATCATCATAACTTCACTTTAGTTTTCTGAACTTAAATGTTCTAGTCATCATAACTTCACTTCAGTTGGTTGCAAAGCTGCTTTAATAAGTATTAATTGCATTACTATATTGATTTGTAAATTACATTTGATTTAGAATAAAACCTATAGCAAATTAAAATCACAGCAACACATATCAGTACACATTTATATTTATTGCAAAAACAAACACCAAAAACAACCACACAAAAGGTCTGAAATGTCCTTTCTTCAGAAAATTGCAAAAAGAAACGGCACAGACTGTTAAACACCTCTGATTTGTCTTTATACCATTTTAATTTAAACTTAATTTAAGTTCATTTTAATTAACAATGTGTAAGCTCTCAAGCTTCAGTACATTTATCAATGAGCATAAACAGCACATATGCACCAGTGTTACCTCACTGCATTTTTTTCAGCTTTGCAGCTCTCCCCAACCATTAAACCTAGATTAAAAATAAAAATAAAATAAAAAGTTGGATAACCTCATAGCTCGAGCCCAAACAGTGTGGCAAAGGCATTTAGGGCATCTTCTAGATCCATGACCACAATCTCCGTCTAGTATGACATCCACATCCACAACATCATCTGGGAAGGCACTATCATGTCTGATGTCCTCACTCATGGTCAAGATGCCCTACATTAACCCCATGAACAATGTCTCTCTCATCATCATCTGGCTGGAAAAAAATGAGATACAGATACAAATTTTAAGTGGTGCTGTCATAAAATATTTATTCAAACATACATTAAATACTAAAGAACAGCAATACAATAACTATGCAATATAGTAAATATACTTTTTCTAGCTGACAGAATATTTTTTCTGAGGTAAATGTGACAACATTGCTTAAAAGCTATTTATTGACGTTTGCGCAGTTGAAACACTGCGATTACATGAGACAATACAGATTTCATACATTGTACTGTATCTTTAAACATATTCTCTGATGTTCATACATGTTTATTTCATGCTGTATCTACTAGTAAAGTGCAATATTCAAATGCAAAAAAGCAACAAAAACAACATTTAAAACCACTGTCATATTAAAGGGTTAGTTCACCCAAAAGTGAGATTTAGCCCATGATTTACTCACCCTCAAGCCATCCTAGGTGTATTACATTCTTGTTTCATATAGTTCATTCACTTGGCCCAATAAAAAATGTGCTTGTCCGGAAAAAAGTTCGATATTTTTTTGTTTTTCCGTGCGTGTGTGCGTTGTAAATATAATTTATTCTGAAGCAATATTCTCCCCAGTGTTCAATCAGCTTTGACATATTTAAATATGCATATTTGTGATTTAAAAAAAAAATATTGAATCATTTGAAATGTAGGATATTTTTACCTTTTATAAAGGGAATTTTCCCCCTAATCTTATTAAATAAAGGCTCTGCTTCAGGTTTCATTCTATATTGTTAAATTTGATCAATACATTAAATTAAAATAAGACAATATAAGGGCTGTTACCAATCAAATAAAATAATTTACACTGAAAAATCACAACTACATTAAATAATTTTTTGAGATTTGTAGTTTTGAATAGACAAATACAAATGTTAGAAAGTATGTTTAAACATGAAACTAAACCTCCAGTAGGTGGCAGCAGGTGGCCGTCTTAATGAGTGAGCCATTGATTCGTTCATTCAAACGATTCATTCAAACACTGAATCGTTCAGTTGCTGTGAGACGCGTTACGGTTCTGCTGTGAACGATTTTCGCTGCTGAAATAGAACAAACACACTCAATATTGCATCTAAAATGTAAGTGACTAAGTGAATGTTAATGTAATGTTTATGGAACCGTCATATGAAATCAGAGTCACTTTCTGTCGTGATTGTATTCAGGAAACAGCTTAAATGGCTCTAGTGTTGTAATTTCTCCTAGAGAGGCTGCACGAGTGTCAACAGCGCAAACTTGTTATCGTCATTTCATCATATATTATTATCCACTATCGATCGCCACTTACACTAAATTAATGCACAATCATTCAGAATGTCTTTATTAACCCCCCTGGAGCCATGTGGATTACTTTTACAATGGATGGATGCACTTTTTTCTGGGCTTAAAAATTTGGACTGCCATTCACTGCCATTTATAATGCTTTAGATTTTTTTTTAAATATAACTCCGATTGTATTCGTCTGGAATACACCTAGTATGGCTTGAGGGTGAGTAAACCATGAGGTAATTTTCCTTTTTGGGTGAACTTACCCTTTAATAGTTATTTATTTTACCTGTATCGATTCAAACTCACATTTAATAATTTTCAAGGAGTTTCATGAACTCATGAATTCAATCTGTATCTGATGGCGATCTGAGAGAGAGACCATGCAGTGAAGCGAGATGTAGTTTCATCCGATCCGTAAACCAGTTCAGTTTCTTGTCAAGGAGCCATAGATAAAAACATAAAAAAAAAAAAAAAAAACATTTGATAGGCTTATTGACAACATGTTGCAATGTTTACACTGTACAATGACTCAATGTGATTTAATTAGGGCTGAATACTTTAAATTTCACAATTTGATATTATTTAAATTCATAAAGTTAATATTTACCAGAAATTGCAGCAAATATAGTGAAACTGCTGTCCACCTCCAACCATTCGAACAAATAGACGGCGCGAGTTGTTGAGAGCTCCATGAACCCCGCGAGGTAAAAGCGTGTAACGTTAGGAACTCTGTATTTCAACGTCTCTGGGAGCACAACACACACACACACACACACACACACACACACACACACACACACACACACACAAAAATATAATTATAAAACAATATAATGTCATAAATACACTTTGTAGATGAGGTTAAACACGTAACTTACTTTGTGTTATCTTGGTTAAAAGTAAACTCCATGTCTGCACTGCACGGTGAGTCATGTCCCCTGAGAGAAAAATTATTGCTCGTTTAAACGCGCACAGCATATAAGTTACATATTGGTATAAAGCAATAAATTATGAAAAACAAATGGTAAATGAGATAAAACACTTACTTTACAATATTTCCCTGTAAAAAAGTTCTCTCGCCTCAGTCGCCTGTTTCTATCCTCCGCTCTGCACCGCGAGTCAAAGAAGATATCTCTAAGTTTAGGTGCACGGACACACACACACACACACACACACACATACCATCCTACCACAATATAATGTTATAAACTTCACACTGTTAATGAGATAAAACACTATGCCGGTGTAAACATTACTCATTCGCTCAGCATTGCGATTGAAGGGAAATGGCGTCTGGTCTGTCAGTCGGTGGGGGAGGGGATACGGGGGCGCGCGCATACAGCACGTGCATTTCCTGGATGTACATAATTATCCTCTCCGCCAGATGGCGCTGTTTTCACTAGCCGTGTTAATACAAAAACTCTTTACTCATTGACTCCTTGAATTAAGACTTGGTTTATATGGTGTGGAATGGTACGTATTAAATACGGTAAGTTAAATAAATGTGCTCATATCTATATAATTAGAGTGTTGTATATAAATCAGCTGCACATAGTAGATTAAGTTTAGTTTACTGTAGTTAAATAAATAGACTAAAGTATAATTGGAGTAAAATCCAGAACAGTTCAACTTATGTTTTTGAGTTAAAACAACAATTATACTTGTTCACTTAACTTTCAGTCTAGTTGAGGACAAGAAAACTTAAAATGCCTTGTTGTCTGGACAATCTAGTTATCTCTACTGAAAATTTTTTGTTGAAATAACAAAATCGCAAAAATTTTTTTTACAGTGTATCTATCTATCTATCTATCTATCTATCTATCTATCTATCTATCTATCTATCTATCTATCTATCTATCTATCTATCTATCTATCTATCTATCTATCTATCTATCTATCTATCTATCTATCTATCTATCTATCTATCTATCTATCTATCCTAACTTTACAAAGCTGCTGTTTTTCTTTACCTGATCACCTGCTCCTCCTCTACCTCTGCTGACTTTTCTAACATAGTAGAGATTATAAAAAGAAAGAAATTAAGGCCAGTAGGCGGCAGCAATTCACTGTTTAAATGAGTGAGCCACTTAAATCGTTCATTCATCCAATTCGTTCAAAAGTCAGATTAATTTAGGAAGAAAACAAAAACCGATGTGAATACTTTTGTCATTGACAATTACAGACACTATTGAAAAATGAAATAGCAAAACAGGCTGCTTTGGTAACTTGTTATACTGATAGTTATAGCTAAATGCATTGCAATGGATTAGCTAGCTAAATATATGTGTACTTAGCTATTACACAATATTCTCATACCTCATTCTCAGTACATGCTTTATTTTACATTTATAAAAGCCAAAATGACATACTTTTTATTTTCAGTGGTGAAAAAATGTAACCCATTGAATAGACTATCGCTGTAGCCTCGGTTTTGATAAACGGACTTATAGTTCGTTGTTGAACACGAAGACATCTCTAATATGACAGTTTACATCTCACTTAGTAATTGGAGGCTACGCAGAACAGGACGGAACCATGCAGTAAATGGGGGGAGAGATTTTTTTTGCCAGAAATGCAGAAATAAGAAATAATTTTGTTTTATTTTTTACTCAATTAGATAGATTATACATTATACATTTACAGTTTATATTTCATTTCTATTAGTAGTGTTGCACGATATACCGGTACTGGAAAAGTATTGCGATACCCTTCTTTTACAAACGGTACGATATGGACTTTTATTAGTACCAGTACTTTAAGGAGGACAGCGCTAATATGAGCTATATTACTTAGTTTGCGTCGATGCGTGACATCAGGTGTCAGGGCGTGTGTGCAGAGCTCTGCTTCTACCATTCACTAAACATTGGAAGTAGAGGAGTTAAATATATACGCCCAGCGCATGATAAAGAAAGCAACAGAAATATGCGCGCATGAGAAGAAAAAGCGCGGCGCGGGAGCTGAAGCGTGCGCACGCCTTTCAGACAACATACGGTCGCCAATCAGTTCTTTAGCGGATTAATGTTTGGGTTTGAATGGTCAAACATATAAACGGTAAACACAGTCGGATATGTCTTTAGTGAACGTATACAGCTGCAATAAGATCCGTGCAGGTCTTAATACAGACCTTATTCCGTGTGATTAATGTTAATCAAACACCAATGAAAAATAGAAAACCACCAAAATATATTTATTAAGAATCAGTTTATTGTTAAATTATAGAGTGAAGACTAAGTAAGCAGTTTTATATTTGATTATTAAATTTCTTTCTTGACTTGCTACTGTTAAATAGACCTAATGTAGCTAAAAAAATAAAGCACTGTTTTTGTCATGTTGTTAGTAATTTGCATTTTTTGCTTATTTTTTAAAAACAAAGATACAATTAAAAATCTATATTATAAATATAAAATTACAGTTGTTCCACACTGTCAAGTCCAGTCAAATTTTATTTCTATAGCACATTTGAAAGCAACAGTTACACCAAAGTGCTGTACAGTAAGACAATGTGCATATAAAAAGAAATCCTAAAATGAAACAAGGCAGACACAAAATATAAACACATCAGACGTGGTAGATACAATGAAGGAGCAAACCTCACATTGAAGGGCAGACTATTCCCGACTTTGGGTGCTGCAGCAGAGAAGACCCAACCACCCTTAGTTTTACAGCGAAACATGGGACAGATAAAACAAGCTGATTAAAAGACCCAAGAGTTATTTGGGGAGGAATCAGAAGGTCACTTATGTATTTTGGTGCAACAGCAGATAGAGCCTTGTACACAAAAACTGCAACTTTTAAATCGATTCTGAACTTAACAGGAAGCCAATGTAAAGTCGCTAAAATGGGAGAAATGTGATCTCTCTTTTTTGTGCCGGTAAGAAGTCTCGCCACAGCACTTTAGACAATTTGCAAGCGAGAGATTGTAGTTTGAGGCACACTGTACATGGAATTACAGTTGTCCAGACACGGCGGTATGAAGGCCTGGATTACGGTCTCAAAAGACAAAAATGGTTTTAATTTCACAATCGATCGCAAATAAAAGAAAATGCCCTTTACCACTGAACTGATTTGTTTCTCAAAATGTATATAAAATAAATGTAATTCTGATATTCCTTACATATAATTGCAACAAAAAAATATTAGCCATCCAACATTTGATCTTCTCAAAACAGTCACACAGTATGTCCAAGGGATAAGAACTGTCCGTTTTTTTTCCGGTACATAAAACTGTTTATCATCAGCATTTCAGGGGTAGGAGATCCTATATTTCTTTAAAAATGGCAGCCAATGGCAGCATATACATTGAAAAGAGAAGCGGGCCTAAAATTGACCCTTGGGGCACATAATAGGGGAAATGATGAAGAAGAAGACTTTCCAATGCTCACTGAGAAGGTTCTGTCTTTGAGAAAAGAGGCCAACCACTGCAAGGCGACACCCTGAATGCCCACCACCTTTTCCAACCGATGTAACAAGATAATGTGGTCGATTGAATCAAAAGCAGCGCTTAAATCCAACAAGACAAGCACTGCGTGCGAACCGGTATTGACGATTTGAAAAAGGTCATTGCCGACCTTCAACAGAGCAGTTTCCGTACTGTGCATTGATTTAAATCCAGACTGAAAAGTATCAGAAATATTGGATATACTGCAGTAATTTAGATTAACATAAGGGATGGCAAAACATGGAACTCGCGGTAAATCAAGAAAACAAGATTCAAACAATAAGACTAACTGTGTTGAGCTGTATAACAATGACTCGTTTTCTGTCAATAAATGACAGTTGCTCACCTGTCTAATAAAATACATAATATATTAAAGCGTTTTTGGTGTTTACACGGAAATCAAAGTAAAAATGTGTATGATGTCATTAATAGTCGACGACGCACGGACTCAGTCTGTGTCCTTAAAATAGCGATTTCTCTAGATTTAAATATTCTTGGAGACATTTGGGATAAATGACACAAGTCAACAAAATATATTGCACTGTTCTAGTGAGTTTAGGATATTTGAATCCAAAAATCCTACATAGTGTACCTTTAATCTAATGTTCTATAAACAGTTTAACATTCTGTAAAGATTGTTTAGAATCACGTTCACCTTGCATTAATTGTCAAACAGATTTCACATCTGGTACTAGTGTTTTACATCACAATGCATGATCTTACCTTACCTTCAGTATAACAACCACTTTATCCTGAGCCAGTACAAAAGGCACAGAGCTCAAAGGGAAGGGTTCCGTGAGGTCAGATGAAACCATTTCACAATCTTGCATCAAGGCACTTTTGGACATTTTTAAGCATTTTTTTACTTAAAAATGCTAGATACATAGCTGGTCTGGAGGTTTGGAAAAATCTGGGCCAAAATAGTAGATATATATAAGTGAATTTGTATGTCTCATATGACATTTAAAGCAAATGTAACTAGGTTGCTAGAAACAGGCCTCATAAAAATAAAAATAAAATGTTACGCAACACATGGTCCATATTTAAGGGAGTAGGCTAATTTGTACATACAGAATGCATTGTGAATAATTAGTATGTTTGCGTTAGTTCAAATGTTAATTCCTAATCCCTACGCTTATGGAGCTAATCTAATAGACCACATGTTCCGATATTAATGATAATAAAACCACATGGTGAACCAGCTAATGATGTTTGCTGACAAGATGAGATGAGAGAAGGCTCCTTATGATAGTCTAATAACATGCACAAAATGATCTTGTCCATCCCGCTAAAACAAATCAATGATGAATCTTTCTAATAATAATTCTGGCCCTTTGAAATCGGAAGCTAAACGCATTTTGTCTTCGTTTTGAACAATGGATATATCTTTTAAACGTGCGTGTGTGCTTTTGCTATTTGGCTTGATATCTCGTAGCGCATGCAAAAACATTCATACATTTTTAAGGTGTCATTTACGAGTCTTTTTAGTGCCACTGTACAGATGCGGGGCTTGTTCAATTGGCTATAGCAGTTGGTTTATCGCAAAACTGTATCTCAGCGTTCTATAAACCAAAATAAGCCCCTACAAAGCTTTCAGAAGGCATCCGGACATTTTTACAACACTTTATATTGTTGAGCGAGTATGACTCTGGGATCAAGAACCATGAAAGACAAATGGAAGGAGACAGAGCAAGCAATTTAAAATTTCAAGGGCAGCAGAGAAAGGCAATTTAAGTTCTTTTGTCATTACCAATGCATGAAGCATGATGCAAGCAGGGTGCTTCCAGGATACATCGTCCATGTTTTACAACAGTGTCAAACTAATTGGCACTGGAGTATTGTCTGGCATTTGCAGCAAGGAGACACATTTTACGTTGCTTATTCAGCCTGGAATTGGCCAGCGCTCAGGATGGGTGCCAGAAACTTCGCAGGGCGCCACGTCTGATAACCTTTACCGAGATGATGGTTCACCTTTTGTTAGAGCAGCTTGAACGTTCCGAGCAAAGCTATTTCCAATTTTAAAAGGGGCCAGAGAAAACAATCCAGGTTAGAAAAGGGGAAGAATACAGACGGGGCTGGCTGGGATACGTGGCTGATATGACTTATCTGACAGCTGTGCGATGATGTATCGATCGAATGCTGTGATAAAGGTAGCTACGCTCAATATTTGAGTTCTCCGCAACCAGGCTGGACTGCAAGGTAAAAAAATTGAGGCTATATTCAAATGTCAGCAAAATCATCCAGAGCTGTGACAGCAGGATTAAACACAATATACTTTATGGAAATTGGCTCCATTTTTTTTTTTTGACATGTAGGCCTACGCTGCGTTCCAAAACCTAGTGAGCTGTCTGTATGCTGCCTCATAAGGTACCTCGTTTTGGCCAAATTCCAAGACTGTCGCATATATCCTTTATATGGATAAGGCAATCCCAGAATGCATTGCGATGTGTTCTCTGTGGGAAATAGTCACAAGATGAGTCACTATAAAACCTGTAATTTGTCCAATAGTTAGAGGTATACACTGGAAAAAATAAATATATATACAGTACAGGCCAAAAGTTTGGACACATTACTATTTGTACTATTACTATTTTAATAGTAAGTTTCTTCTGCTTTATATATATATATAGATATATATATATATATATATATATATATATATATATATATATATATATATATATATATATATATATATATATATAAATATATATATAAAACATTTTTTTTGCAATTTATTCAAGTTGGCCAAGATTCGACAAGTAACACATTGAATTAAAGAATTAAATGTGAAAATATAAATAGAATGAAATCAGATTTTCTTGTGAAACATACTCCAATAATCATTATTTTATTTATTATTCTGTGATTTTTTTTTTTTTTTTTTTTTTTTTTTACAGCATAGATACAATTTAGTGTAATTAACAATTGATTATTATAGACAATATTTGTATGTCCCATGAGTATTCATGGTGCATTCAAGTCTTGTGAGAAAGATCGAATTTATGACTTATGACGCACATTGATATGTATATAGGAGTTGTTGATGTAGCATTTACGATATAATTTATAACGAATCAGTTTACAGCAACACCTGCATTCTTTATTGATCATAGAAGTAGAGTTCTTGCATTCTTATATTAAAGGGTTAGTTCACCCAAAAATGAAAAGGATGTCATTAATGACCGTAATGTGGTTCCACACCTGTTAAACCTCTGTTCATCGTCGGAACACAGTTTAAGATATTTTATATTTAGTCCGAGAGCTTTTCTGTTCCTCCATTGACTGTATGAACACCATACTGTACCTTTCCAGAAAGGGAATAAAAACATCTAAAAACATCATCAAAGTAGACTTTATTCAGCATTGTCTTCTCTTCTGTGTTCGCTTCGAGTAAAAGTGATGAAAAAACCCCACCTAATTACTTCTTGTGGCCTGCATATATACAGTGAGTACAAATAGCGATGCGGGTTAAGACTAGGCGATTTTCTAGGCAGATATTGACTTGGGACTATATTATGGGGTAGCACAGGCGAAGCACAGCTACTTACGCGCAGAGATATCACGCAACACATTGCGATCGCTCAACAGCCGGAGGACATGAGGATTAGAGCCATAGAGTGTCTTTTTTGATCACTTTTACTCGGGACATGCTAGCTGGCAACATAGGATTTCATTCATTATGCTAAGCTAAGCTAGCGACGACCCTGCCAAACTAAATAAATGCATGCACTGAGACAAAAAGGCATTTGCCCACATATCTAAATGTAGGAAAGAAGTTGAATAAGCCCTATTTCTAAAAACAGTAGAGTGTTCCTTTAAAAATGCCATGTAAAAATCATCTCATGTCTCATCTCGTCTCTTACGATAAGTGCTTCATCACACTCCTAGTAAAAAAGTACCAGTTTTACCACTAGGTTAAAGTGTGGTAAAGTTTTACCACAACGCAACTCGAAAATTGTTTCAGAGTTAAACAAAACCAATGAATTGCTTTGTAATTGTACTTAAAACACACTCAAACATACATGTGCACACAAACTCACCTACACAAGTCACAAACAGATCGGCGGGCGCGCACACACACCTGACAGACTGTGCTGTCTCAATCGAGATGGACACCATAGTTGACATGTTGGGGTGCAGTCATTCAGTCTCACATTGCACCGCAATAACGAGTGTACAGCCGATTTACACACAACAGCTGTCCGACTTCACGCACTCGTCTTCATTCAAGTTGTATTAGTGAAAAGTAGGGAATGTTATTCGTGTCTTAAAAATGAAAGTTTAAAGATTGAGGTTTTAATTCACTGAGCTTGTGCTCAAACTTTAATGCACAAACCAACATCCCATGCATCATCACCAAAACATCCTGCCTCTCTTCCTCACGTTACCCTATCCCATTGTCATATACCCAGATAGTTCCCTCTGCTGGTCACATTAGGCATTGCAGTTAATCTACTGCATATCAACAGTCTATCTATGATATCAACACAGGGAATAGTGAATGAGGGTGAAGTATGCGCGCACGCATGTGTGTGTGTTCGCGCCGATCTGTTGGGGTGTGTGTGAGTCTCTGAGAGAGAGAGTTTGTGTGCACATGTATGTTTGAGTGTGTTTTAAGTACAATTACAGAGCAATTATTTGGTTTTGTTTAACTCTGAAACAATTTTCGAGTTGCGTTTTGGTAAAAATAGCTATGGGTAGCACCAGCTGATTGCTGAGTGCAACCATTCTACGTCATCAACCTAGAACGCAAACAAAATGGTGCCGCCCATAGTCCAAATATAAAATCGATTTTTTAAAATAACGTAGATCTTTCATAGGTTTTCTACTACATATTTCAGTAAGAGACATAATTTATGTTATATTAAGCCATACAAGTCTCAACACCAGGGGATCCCTTTAACAAAACAGTTAAAGACTGCAGCCACTAGCATGCCTCTTGAGGCCAGGGGAATGAGGTTTTTATGCACAGCTCTTACTATACAGCTCGACCCACTCTGAGCGGGATTCGAACCCCGATCACCGGCATGGGAGGCGGGTGCGCAAACAAGGACGATAAATGGAAAAATCTTCAGTAGAATAAAAACAGTTATTTTGTTATACATGAGGGAATGGTTTAAAAGTCAGAAGTAACTGCATACCGTGAAAATATTATGTCTACTCTAATGTCTCCAAACCTGTTTTTAAAGAATGATGCAGCCATCAATATTCTCAAAACAATCTGCTCAGCAAAAAAAAAAAAAAAGTTGGGATAAAGTCCTGGTGTCTTCAGTGTTCAAGTCATCGTAATAAGAACTAAAACGCTAAAATCTTAAGGCGTTGTAAGCAACTTTAGCCATTTTGCAAACTTCTGCTATTTTGCTAACAACAACCTAGCTCTGTCCAAAATCTTGCCTTTTAAAGACATTTCAGAAATCTCTAATGTAAAAAAAATGTATTATAGGAAGTGTTTTTGATTGAATAAAATGGTGTGGGATGCTCTCACCTGCCTCCCTTTTCCTATTTTCAGAGCCTAGCGCTGTCACACATCCAGAAAACCTGGCAAGGATTTGAACACAGCAAATGGTGAATTTATGCCACTAGTAAAAAGGCTTTTGCTATTTTGTTTTAATGGGAGTAAGGAGATTTGATATTTTTTTCACATGGTTTTTTGGAACAAATACGCACTTTTCATTTACATGGGTAGAAATACCCTCCATATGTTAACATTTGATAATAACCTGGAAATAGTGCAGAATTTTCTTTATTTCTTTTTCATTTTACATCGTTTTTTTGTTTTGTTTCCTAAAATCCAAAACTTTTTGTTTTTTAAAGGAAGTGTATGTAAGATTTTGGCCAAAACTGATAATGCAAGCGGTATATCCCCTCTCCCCTTCCCCCTGACTCAAGGTTGCCAGATAAGCTGCTGGATCCAGCAGGAACATTTGGGGCTGTGGTAACTAGAGCAGATCTGGCAACCCGGATGCCGAAACACTACTGCTTTGTGATTGGCAAATAGTTGGAGGGCGGAACTTCAGGCCAAAACACAACATGTCAACACCAACATCAGTTGAGGGCTGCAAAAACAATTTTTTTAATGACAGTATCCTGGCCAGACTACTGTTGTCAGTGATATAAGTATTAGAAATGAACATGATTTCTTAATCTCTAGTGACATATCAGGGCCATTTTATGATTAACTGAAATACATTTCTTACATACAGTTCCTTTAAGACACTTTAAGGACTATGACGTCATTTTATTTTTGCAGCTTGTTCTCGACACATCGTCTGAACAGATCTTTTATTTTGTGGGTGTCTGAGAACTATTGGGCGATTGGTCAGAAATTTAAAGTGGGCAGGATTAATGCTGTGAAACGAAGTTGCTTGGTACCTGCTCGTGAAATATGGAATGTACAGGCCAGAACGAACTTTGTTCTTGTTCTTGCCACCTCGAGAAAACAAACTCATTTCTTTGTTCTCGCAAAGTATGCCCCAAGGTTAACAAGCCTACGTCTCCTTTGATTAAAAATAATGGCTAATGTGTTTGCTGCGCTATATGTAAACCTACTAACATCCATTGCCACAATCTCTGGAATGACTTATGACAAGAGAAAAAAAGTTTAATAGAAACAGCGTCATTTTGAACTTTTTTTATATCAACATATGGAAAATATTGCAAACGTTTTATAATAACCTGGCTATTTTTAGTTATTAGTTATTTTTATAAATGTACTACTTATTTTTTAGTTTGTCGAAATTTGACTACAAAATAAGAATAAGACTGCTGCTTACTGGATGTTTTTACCTTTTCACACCATTCTCTGTAAACCCTAGAAATGGTTGTGCATGAAAATCCCAGTAACTGAGCAGATTGTGAAATACTCAGACCGGCCCATCTGGCACCAAAAACCATGCCACGCTCAAAATGGCTTAAATCTCCTTTCTTTCGCATTCTGACATTCAGTTTGGAGTTCAGAAGATTTTCTTGACCAGGAGTACACCCCTAAATGCATTGAAGCAACTGCCATGTGATTGGTTGATTAGATAATTGCATTAATAAGAAATTGAACCGGTGTTCCTAATAATCCTTTAGGTGAGTGTATGTATGTACAGGTCCTCCTCAAAAAATTTGCATATGTGATAAAAGTTCATTATTTTCCATAATGTAATGATAAAAATTACACTTTCATATATTTCAGATTCATTGCACAACAACTGAAATATTTCAGGTCTTTTATTGTTTTAATACTGATGATTTTGGCATACAGCTCATGAAAACCCCAAAAAATGAGCATATCATGAAAAGGTTCTCTAAACGAGCTATTAACCTAATCATCTGAATCAACTAATTAACTCTAAACACCTGCAAAAGATTCCTGAGGCACTCCCAGCCTGGTTCATTACTCAAAACCGCAATCTTAGGTAAGACTGCCGACCTGACTGCTGTCCAGAAGGCCATCATTGACACCCTCAAGCGAGAGGGTAAGACACAGAAAGACATTTCTGAACGAATAGGCTGTTCCCAGAGTGCTGTATTAAGGCACCTCAGTGGGAAGTCTGTGGGAAGGAAAAAGTGTGGCAAAAACACGCTGCACAACGAGAAGAGGTGACCGGACCCTGAGGAAGACCTTGGGGGACCTGCGGAAGCAGTGGACTGAGTCTGGAGTAGAAACATGCAGAGCCACCATGCACAGGCGTGTGCAGGAAATGGGCTACAGGTGCTGCATTCCCCAGGTCAAGCCACTTTTGGGCTAAAGAGAAGCAGCACTGTTGCTCAGTGGTCCAAAGTACTTTTTTCGGATGAAAGCAAATTTTGCATGTCATTCAAAAATCAAGGTGCCAGAGTCTGGAGGAAGACTGGGGAGAAGGAAATGCCAAAATGCCTGAAGTCCAGCGTCAAGTACCCACAGTCAGTGATGGTCTGGGGTGCCATGTCAGCTGCTGGTGTTGGTCCACTGTGTTTTATCAAGAGCAGGGTCAATGCAGCTAGCTATCAGGAGATTTTGGAGCACTTCATGCTTCCAGCTGCTGAAAAGCTTTATGGAGATGAAGATTTGGTTTTTCAGCACAACCTGGCACCTGCTCACAGTGCCAAAACCACTGGTAAATGGTTTACTGACCATGGTATTACTGTGCTCAATTGGCCTGCCAACTCTCCTGACCTGAACCCCATAGAGAATCTGTGGGATATTGTGAAGAGAAAGTTGAGAGACGCAAGACCCAACTCTCTGGATGAGCTTAAGGCCGCTATCGAAGCATCCTGGGCCTCCATAACACCTCAGCAGTGCCACAGGCTGATCGCCTCCATGCCACGCCGCATTGATGCAGTCATTTCTGCAAAAGGATTCCCGACCAAGTATTGAGTGCATAACTGAACATAATTATTTGAAGGTTGACTTTTTTGTATTAAAAACACTTTTCTTTTATTGGTCGGATGAAATATGCTAATTTATTGAGATTATTGAGGAATTTTGGGTTTTCATGAGCTGTATGCCAAAATCATCCGTATTAAAACAATAAAAGACCTGAAATATTTCAGTTAGTGTGCAATGAATCAAAAATATATGAAAGTTTATGTAAAATAATGAACTTTATCACAATATGCTAATTTTTTTAGAAGGACCTGTATACATACATGTATGTAGTATATACTAAACATATGTTAAAACACACTGTATCAGTATATATTCACACTGTATAGCACACTCATTGGATGAAAGTAAAAAAGGTGACAAACATCAAGCAGCATTTTGTCCAATGTCACCTGTTCCCCTTTCATTACCGCTTAGCGTGTTGCGGCCACGCTGTGATGAGAGCGTTTGCATTTGCCCCATGCCGTGACCACAAATCTGCCAGAGAACGTTCTGCCGAGCTGAGCTTGTCGGAGAATAATGCACAAGCTGCGAGGGGGAGGAGGGAACGAGTCCGAATGAATTACCTGAGCCCTCGAAGAAGGAGGAGGAGGGGGGAGCCACTGACTTTATCAATCAATCACAATCAACTAATTGCTGGGCTGGCACATTCAAATCATAGCACAGCTGGAGGTTAATGAAAATTGCACCTTGCTGTGACATAACATCTGATCTTGTTAAATAAGAGCGTGGAGCACGAGTGGGGTAGAAGATAGAAGAAAATCCTAACTGTCTGTCATAGAGGGATCAGACACCTTCTACATAACGCCTTCCGAGTTTAATCAGCCAGACAAACCTTTCCAATCCTGCCAGTCGCGAGTCGCTGAAGTTGAGCGGAAGGAAGAGAGCCGCTGACCTTGGAAAAGCTGCGTGTGCGGCTGTACGTACGTGCGCTCAACGCTGAGCTGTTTGAGGTTCGACTTGTAAGGATTTCAGCAGAAACTAAGGGGAAGGGTTGTGTGTGTTGTCGAAACCGGATTTCCCAAGGGAGGCAAAATATCTGGAGGCGTACACGGTACATACTGCACATTGAATGCAGCGAGACAGCTCGAGAAGAATGGAGGCAGGATGAGCTGAAAAGATGTTGTCAAGAGGAAGAATGTGGCATAGAGTAAATGAATGGCTCGTGGCTCATTTAACCGTACTTCTATTGCAAGTGCTTTAACTAAACCGATCCCTTTTGAACCTTTTCATCCATCACATTTCAATCGGTCTAGTCTCCATATATTACCATATAGCGTTTGAGATTGACAACCATATTTTGAGTGTTTCTTCAGCTGTGCATCTTTGGCTCTGTGGATGACTTTTCATAGATTTACCAAAGTATATCTTAACTTTAAGTGATGTTCATATTTACCTTCTCATAATTATTTTCATTATTTTTTCTTTTCATACTTTCTTTTCTTTTCATTTAATAACATTATACGCAGTTTTGCAATCCAGTAATGCTGTTCTCTTGTCTTTTTGGTAAAACAAGTACAGTAGCTTTAGAAAAAAACCCACTTGAATTGGAAGAAGCACCCATATTGACTCGAGTTGTTCTGTTTAAAAGTCAGTTTAGTGAAACAGATTGTGAATGAATAGGAAACCGACTACAGTTTTTTTTCTCACAATAGCTATGAAAATTACAAAACACGTTTGCGATATTGCGTTGATTCTTTCAAGTTTTTGGGCACTTTTAAAGTGAAATGTCCAGTAAGTGTCACGAAAAATGTGTGGACGTGAATGTAACAATGTTACACTCCCAGGAAAAAAGGTACAGTGCTGTCAGTGGGGCGGTACCCTAACGTACAAAAGTGAAAAGGTACATCTTTGTACCTACTCACCCCTAAATGGTACATATTAGTACCTTAAAATATGCATATCAGTACTTTAAGAGTGCAAATAGTATCTTAAAGGTACATATTACCTTTTCAGTTTTGTACCTTAGGGTACCGCCCCAGTGACAACAATGTACCTTTTTTCTGGCAGTGTATATTGCATTGGTTTTTGTATATCATGGCAGTTCGGAAATGAAATGTCTGGCGAAAGGCAGCAAAAGATTTTAGCAAACACTAAACCTAACCAACAGTGTCAACAAAATTAAACACAAGGGGGAAAAATGCTTTTCTAAAGCTGCCATGCCATTTTAGCTTGCTTTAATAAGTCTTTGACATTGCCAGTCGCCAAGTCGCAAGCGCAGTGTTGTACCAGATGAGCTACTGATAAGGTAGCAATCTTTCCAGAAACTTTCCAGGATTTTTGGGGGATATTTTCAGCTCCTTTGCAACCCTATCAACCGAGCCAGTTTACTATAAGCGATACTTATGGGGTTATTTAAACCTCAAAATGTGTTAATTTATTAATCATGCACTATGGTAAAAGCTTGATGAAGTCATAACATGTGTGGACTATATTTGGAGTTTTGCAGAAGACTTGGTAGAGGTGTGTTTTTCCAATGAGCCTGTGTTAAAATAAACTTTTTTTCTTTTCTTTTTTTTTTTTAGCACTAGCTGCTGTGTAAACCTGGTTAGTCACATTGAGGGAGGCTGGCATGTTCATTAGAAATGCCATTTTCTGTGACTCCCTGAATCCAGCATCACTCTAAATGCACTATTGATTGTCATAATATCAATAATTAACCATTTCTGAGGATTTCCCAGGTAACGTCAATGAGCTTTGTTAACTGACCGTTATTTAATGCTCCAATTACGGATGGTTAATACATTTTCGGGATAGTTAGCATGGGCGATGATGGTATTCACGATGCCATTAAGTGCCTCTGTAATTCCATCATTAAGCTGTTCATTATGTAAAGACTGTGGTTTAATCTCTTAGGGGGCTCCAATCACCACTGAGCTCTATTAAACCCTGTCGCCCAGTGATTGCCACGGACTAGGCCATAGTCGATGATAGGCTCCAAATTTCCCAGCACAATGCCATCATCACTAACTGCACAAAGGGAACAAGATTGCAAAATGTTGCGTAGGTCATATCAAGTGCACGGCTGAAATTAGAAGCTGTTTGTGAGTACAAAGTTCATGCAATTTATTTCGGTATTCTCCATGCCTTGGGTTGCTCAAGCGGGAGTCGCGAGAATTTTGTACTATCAGACTTTATACAGCTGTGTGCTTGTGCTGAGATTTGTGTCACAAGGGAATCTTTTGTACTTTTTTTTTGAATCTGAGCCATAAAGCAGTAAGATTTTTGAGAGAGAGACATGTGATATTTCAAATGCAGCATTTGTTTTCTCCAGGCCTCTTGAACAAAGTGGAAGCTTTGTTCGACAAATAATATCCTGAGATGACTTCTGGCCAAATTCTAACACAGAGCCAAGTATGGTAATGTGAAGCTGAAGCTTGTTTAATGCAATTTGTTAGAATACCATGCACAAACAAACAATGTAGGTATGCTTAACCAAAAAGAAAAAAAATGTCATTGTTGATTTGTTTCGTTTTGACTGGTTTCCTGTCAGAATCCTGAAACTCCAGTCAAAGTCTGTTGTTTACACATCCCTCATTGTCTGGAATTTCCGTGGGTTTTCGCTTTCTATCTAGTCCGACTGTCTGGTTGGTCGTATTTGATTCTTTTAGTCTTCTTGGATTTATTCTGTGCTGTTTTTGTTGTTTCCTTCCCGAATCTTTTTTGTTGTTGTTGTTGTTGTGTATGCTGTTGATCTTTAGCCAATGATTCCTGAGCTTTTGGGTTTTGTTCCCCCATTTTAAAGCAATATTGTTTTGACTTGTACAAGTCGTAATATTGACTACCTATCTCATAAATACAGGAGCTTCATGGATTCGCTGAAGAGGTGAACACAATCCCAGAACGCATTGCAACTTGCTCAGTGTTTAACCCTTAACTGCCACCTCCCTTTGCAGAATAGATGTGATAAACGCACTATACAAACTTAAATGGGTCTAATTCAAGAATGATTTGTGATATAGGCCTAAGTTTGGTCTTGTTTTACACTCAGCAGAAAGCACTTATGGAAGTTTAAATTTGAAAAAGTTATGTAAGTTATTATTTTTTTATATATAAAACATTTTACAAAATAAATTTTACTCAAATTACTATAAAATCAAAACCATATGTCTAACTAATTTGTGTTCCAAATTTGAAGTTGATATCACAAAAATTGAAGTTCCTATGAGATTTTATTTAGGCGCTGTACCAAAAATATCTCGCATTCCAATTAATTTATTAATTAATTTATTTTTAAATAAAATTGTGTTCCTGTAACAAATTTATACATTTCTATCCAAATTTCAGACACCAAATACATGACACAGGCCACTAGGGGAGGAGCCTGTTAAAATAATTTAGAGTGTAATTTCCATGAATTTTCAGTTCATAAGCTTTCGAATGATAGCTAATTTATGATGATTACTAATACATGCGATATGAATATGGTTAAAGAATAAGGTTTTAGTGGAAGACTGCATATTTCTCACTTTGATCTTCACTAATCATAGTTTTGATTGGAATGCATCAGATCTGGTCTGGTGGTCACATACGTTTGGCAAAGTTCAAATATTTCAACACAACCAAAGCAAACTACTGAAGACGGCAACAGTAGACGACCGCCTTGATGAGAATTTCCAACCCGATCTCACGGGAAAACGCAAGTATTTTAAGAGGTGCTGATTTTAAATACATTTGTATTCTTTTTGAACAAATCTCATTATGAAGGACCACCGCTTATCCCGCCCCTAAACCTACCCATCAGTGGGGTAAAATCAGATTGACTACGAATTAGCAACCAATTCAGCAAAATGGAAAATAGTTAAAATAGTTATTAGGTAAAGAAATGCACACAACTCTAGTTTGAATGAGTACAAAGACTTTTTTTATGGCTCAATCTGAAGCGAAATAGCACTGACAGGGATGACACTTTCTAGTAGGGCTGCTCGATTATGACAAAAATCCTAATTGTCGATTATTCCCCTGAAATTGTAATTGTGATTGTAAATTATGATTATCACAATTTACATTGAACGATGTTTTGAATAATTTTATGCCATTGTTTGAAGTGACTGCGTGCCATATTCAAGCCATAAAGTGTTTTGTGAGATTTCAAACCCTACTTTGTTTTCCAAAGGCCTTTTGAAGAACATAGAAAGCTGGTAAGAAAAAAAATAGCAAAGGCAAATAGCAAATGCCATCACTATCTTAGTAAGATTAGGAATTTGACGCTCAGTGTAAAGCCATCTTCAGCAATTTCATCTCTTTTTGTGTTATCAGTGCTACTGCTTGTTCTGGGCTGTCCGTCAGTCAGATATGAGACACCTGTCAAAGGATGAAGATACTGGCACTTTTTTCCCAAGTATTGGCAGCAGATTCGGGCGACATGCTGTTCCCCAGAGCCTCCAGACTGTCAGGTTTCTTTCTCTTTGGTTTCCAGCCCTTAGTTCCTTTTCTGACACTGCTTTTATATCTGTATCCTGCTGCCATCTTTTCACTTTTGCCTTGGTTGGAGTCCTGCAGATAATGTACTGCTTCAAACTTTGGAGAGTGTCAGAATATGCGAGGGTGTTTGCAAGGTTTGCATATCTCCAGCGCATGATGTAGTGAGATTGAGCGCTATGACTGCTATAATTTGTTTACTTCAAAATGGAGTCCCAAAACTGTGGAATAAGCACAATAGATCTATAGATGTTAAAAATGAGTTTTCAAGTCATGCATATATATATATATATATATATATATATATATATATATATATATATATATATATATATATATATATATAGTGCATACTACCCACTTTTATATGTTCAAGATGATATCGAGTTCATTACTGCCCACCCACTTTTTCAGCAACCATACATTTGAAATGGGAGATTTCAAAAAAGTCTTGGTTGAAGCATTTTTTAAACTATGAAACAAAGTAACCAGAGATTAGAAGAATCGCAACATAACAAAATTAGATTTGAAGCAAAACAAGTATTTGAAGATCTGACAAAAAAAAGGTAGTGTACAATGTTTAGTTTTTCTTTTTCTTTTTTCAAACATAGTGTGTGGGGTAAATGCCCCCAGCCACTATTTCCTACTCATATCATAAGTTACTGTAGTTACCATGTTCTGAACATCACATTCTTTGTTTTTTCATCAAATGTAAACTAACTAGGTGGTTGAATAAATTCTTTGGAATTTATATTTAAAAATTACCTCAGATTAGCATCAGCTAGCTAGTTAGCCTGCCAGGTAGCATCAGCTAACAATATGTGTGTGTGTGTGTGTGTGTGTGTGTGTGTGTGTGTGTGTGTGTGTGTGTGTGTGTGTGTATATATATATATATATATATATATATATATATATATATATATATATATATATATATATATATATATATATATATATATATATATATATTATTTTTTTTATTTTTATTAAAGATTGATTTTCAGCATGGTTCATTAATACATTTCATATTTATTTTGGCTTGTCTTTATAATGTTAAGCTAAATCATGTTTGTCAGAGAGGGGGCATGTTCTTCAAGGCTTTAGGCCACATGCCCACCAAAACGTTTATAGCCAGCTTAAAAATGCACTCTGCTCTGGGAGCTTGAGAGCATTCTTTTTTTTTTTTTAGTTGAGATGCTTTGCTACTATTTTTTTGAATTGAATTGAATTACAAAGACATTTAACAGTTAAAAAAAATGTACGATTAAGTCATTTACAATGCTTCATTTACAATGCTTCATTTACAATGCTTCATTTACAATGCTGGGAGTAGTCGGAGCTGACTCTCTGATTGGTGGAATTTTCTGTACAGCATCATGGGTAATGTAGTTTTTTTTTTTTACCAATTCCACTGTTAACTCACAATTATTTTTAAAGTTGAGTTGATGTAATGCAGACTGACAACTTCAACAGAAGCAAATACCAACGATTAACAAACTTGAACAGTGTCAGCATGTTTTTGATGAAAATGTTTTCCTCATGGTAAAAATGAATCAAATTTTTACACCCGGAACCCGACTGTTGCTCACTGTTGAAATGTGGAAGATGCTAAAATGTAGTGTATAATTATCGAAAGGAGTAACCAGTAGCTGTAAGAGAGAGTAAGAAGCTGTAAGAAGTAGCTGTGCAAATCTTTGTATAGAGCTTGTTTGTATAAGAAGAAAAAAATAATTAACTAGCTTCTCAACGAGTAAGTTTGAGTAGAACTAACTAGCATAAACCAGTCTGGGCCAACAAGGAAACTCATGCTAATCTTGTTTTGTGGCTCTTTTCAAGGGTCTGTAAATCATGTTTGTACTCTTAGATTTTACTTCTAACAGAGCTCTTATCAAAATGTCCAAACATGTTGGCTCTTTTCACACCAAACAACAACAACAACAACAAAAATCCATAACTAGCCTACTATGCTAAGCTAACTCACTAAAGTTAGCAGACTGCACAAGCATGGTGTGGTGTATTTGAAGGTTAAATCACATTCTTTCAGCCATAAATTTTAAATATCTCCTGTAACTCGACTGATAAAACATTCCCAATGTCATGGAAACCATTCATTCCCAGAGAAGAAACATACTGATCTTATCTACACCTTGAGTCCTCTGTTTTCAAAACTGCATCTGCCACATGCATAAATGTATTGTAAGAATAAATTTCAGCGTTTTTCTCTGTCAACAACTAATGTCAAACAAAGTATTGGATATTATTGTATAGCTGAGGATTTTCTTGTGTGTCTGTGGTGGAACTTGAGCTGAAATGGTCTTGTTTACTGGTCTGTCTTGTCACGTTAAGCTTGTTTAGCATTGGGCTATATATCTCTTCTGCAAACTGAATAAGTACAGCTTGGCTAAGTGGATTGTGTCAGGTAGTGTCAACAAAGCTGTAATGCTTACCTAAAGAACAAATGCATGTACTGTAAATAGTTTAGTTAATTTTTATCTCTGGAGTATTGGGTATCACAGATGTGCAAATTCTTTTTCTGTCAGTTTTGTTCCACTCACTGAAAACCATGTGTTGGTTTGAAAACATGTTGAGATTTTAGTAATCTATGGAACATAAAAAACAAGATCTATCTGTAAAATATCAGTTATCATCCAATTTTAGAGATTTTTTATTATTTATTGTTATCAGTTGATATTGCTAATTTCCTCTATTTGTACATCATCAAACACTCAAAGTTATTATTAAACTCAAAAGTTGTATCTGTTAAAAATATTTATTCGGAACTGAGCTGACATGAACAGTTGAACAGTTGTATTTTCATCAACTAATGTTAAATAAAGGCCTGTTCACACCAAGCACAATAACTATACAGATAACTATATTAGCATCCATACCAATGGAACAATATTTCCAGTCAAGTTCCTCCACACCAAACTCACTCATTCGTGTATTTATGGACCTTGCTTTGTGGACTGGTGCACAGTCATTTTGGAACAGGAAGGGGCCATCCCCAAACTGTTCCCACAAAGTTGGAAGCATGAAATTGTCCAAAATATCTTGGTATGCTTAAGAGTTCCTTTTACGGGAACTAAGGGGCCAAGCTCAACCACTGGAAAACAACCCAACACCATAATCCCCCATCCACCAAACTTTACTGCACAATGCAGCCAGGCAAGTACCATTCTCCTGGCAACCATGAAACCCCACTCAGATTTCCACACAGTGAAGCTTATTTCTTTACTCCAAAGTACACGTCTTACTGCTCTAGAGTAGGGCTGTTACTTCACGTTAAAAAAAACGATTGCACAATCGATTGTACCAACCAACACAAGTTTCAAAAAATGAAAATAGGGAATCGATTTTAACCAAATATACGATATTATTTTTAAACAAATTAAACAAATACAAAGTTATTAAGAGGTATTATTTAGGCTATATGTTGAATTATGTTTTTAAAACTTACATGAGGTCATATTGTGACAATTGTTGTGAATAGAAAGAATGAGCAGTATTACGTTATTTCCTCCAAAATGGAGAGTGCCTTTCTGAATATTCCGTTAAATTCTGAAGCTCATTCCGCTCAGTGCCACCTGCTCAACCTGAAATGTCCTTTGAGACATACTGGATCAAATAGAGGTCTATCTGGAATAATGGCCTATAGGGCTGCTCCAACTAAAGCTTTTTTTTCTAGTAGTTGTTCATTTAAGCCGTTGTTCACGTGGCGCCAGCGTATCCATGTCATCGTATAGTTTCTTATTATTTATTAAACCAATGCAATTATTCAATAAAACAATTGATTAAAATTAAGATACTTTTTTAATTTATATAGTACTAGACACAATAGACTATGAAATCCATTGGCATGGAGGATCCTGCGTTCCAGCATAAGTGCAGCCAGTGACGCACATTCAGCTCCGCTGGTCGAGAAGAAACCGTCTCAACCCAGGGACGGTTGATTCAATATTATTTCTACATAGCGTGAGGAAAGTTAAAAATAAGTAGGCTGATCTTCTGTTTTAGGCCACCAATGGCACCTTTTAGCTATTTTAACCCCTTTCCTGCGGGGCAAAATGCCAGATTGGGGATTTCTCAACACGCTGAACTGAGCAATGCCAGTACCATTTTAATAGGCTACTTTTAAATGCATATAGCTCAGAAATGTCCGTTTTAAGTATTTTCTGAGAATACAGGATTTGTATTGGGAAAGTTGGGGGAGAGCACTTCGATTAGACTGGATAAACACATGCAGCGTAATTGTTAAGAAAATGAAAGGAAATAACTGAATAAATTGATGCTACGATGAACATTTACTGCTTTTAAAAAATGCGGGTCAGGAAGCGGGTCGGGTACAATATTAGCTTTTTCTTTTTTGCGGCCCGAGTTGGGGGCGGGTTTGTTGAAAACGTTAGTTGGGTGCGGGTTGCTTATGCATTGACCCAGGCATCACATTTTTAAGTTTTATTTTCAACCTCTTTTCATGGGCTACAATTCCCTACGTAGGTGATTTGTTTTTGTTTTTTGGCATTTACAATCGTAAACACAGCCATGTAAAAGCCTGTAGCTAATGTTTTTTGTTTTGTTTTTTTGATGTTATGGCAGTGGTAGCAATGTTTTTTCCAGAATGTTGCACTCCTGTTTGTCATTGTGCACGAAACTTCACGCCAATAAATCATCAGAAATATTGCTGACTTGTGCGTCTCAAGCACCCTCTTTACTTTCATCCCAATGCCCGTTAGTTGTCCGTGGATTGCCGTATAGTTAGTGTTGAAAATTACATTTAAAATAATTTTAAAAAATCTAAAAATCGAACAGGATTTTTTTACAAAAGGTCTGTAGCTATTGAAAGTTGGTTACTTCTGCGCACTGTGCGCCTCAGCATGCGCTGACCCCGCTCTGTGATTTTACATGACCTACTACTCCGTGGCTGAGTTGCTGTTTTTCTAAATTGCTTTCAATTTGTTATAATATCACAAACAGTTTAGTCTGGAGTATTTAGAAATGAGAAAATTTCACGAATGGACTTATTGCACAGGTGGTAACCTATCACGGTACCACGCTTGAATTCACTGAGCTCCTGAGAGCGACTCATTCTTTCACAAACATTTGTAGAAGCGTCTACATGCCTAGGTGCTTGATTTTATACATCTGTGGCCATGAAAGTGATTGGAACACCTGAATTCAATGACTTACAGGGGTTTCCCAATACTTTTGGCAATATAGTGTAGTTTCTCTGTGCCGATATTGTTATAGCTGGGGTGTGAACTCTGCTATTCATTAATGTTGAGAATGATTATTAGAACTATATCTTTATCGTTATCTTTATAGCTATCGTCATTGGTGCGAACGGGCCTTGTGCATGTTAACTAATGGGACTGTATTACAAAGTTCTGCCACGTAATCTTTAGCAAATCCCAATAATCATTTTTCATAGTAACTTGCTCTTTTTGTGGTTTTGTTAAAGGAATTTCTGCCCATTTATTTTGTAATTGTACTATAAATTTGTGGGCTGATTTAAAGTAATGTTATTAGCCCTACAAATGTGACTCACATCCTCAAAAAAAGATAAAATCCTTTTTTTTTTAATTAGGAAAACCCAAAGCTGCTGTCCCTTGAATATGTTGAATATGTTAATTTCTTTATCTTGTATTCAAAATTCTTCATTCACAAGCAAAAAAAAATGGCTTAAGTCTCTTTTATGCTTTCCTCTTTTTCTTGTTGAATTTTATTTCATCCCTTAGACTTATAAATAACAAAAAAGTGCTATTTTTTATGCATTATGATGATTTATTCAAATATATAACTTAACCTTATTATTGTTTTTGTGCAAGTTTTTTTCTTCCATTTTGATATATGCAAATCCAGGATATTTATGTTTTCTGTTTTTGTTGTTATGATTGTTCACTGAAAGATACACCCGTGCGTCATTTCCCTGATCTTGTGTACAGTGTAAGTTCTGCAATTAAAAAAAATATATAATTTTTCATTCTGTAGCCTGCATTATAGTGTAAGTTTTTAGTGTTTTATTTTTAGTTTATATAAAAAGCATATCATTTTTAATGTAATATTGTATATTTATCAATTATTGGTTATTGTGCATCCCAAAAATGAAATATATATGCGCATCAACAAGCAGGTGTTTAGGAAAGTGTTGTTGTGGATTATATTTTGTGAGAAAGATCTCATTTTCAATGCATTCATGATTCTCACTCAGTATTACTTCTTATCTGCCTTGCAGTGGTCATTACATATGAGAGCAACTGACGCCGGTGACAATATTGTCCTGAATTTTTTGTTTGTTTGTTTGCTCCGATAACAGCCCTCCAATTTTCCCACCGAGACGTGCTTATCGTAGCCAGGTTGTTTGCAGATGAGGTAAAGCAGGGAGAGAGATCAAATATTGCTCTAAGATCTCCAGCGGCCACATCCACTAATTACTAAACGTCTTAGGGCTGCAATGGAACACGCTAACAAACAGATTACGAAACGGCGAGCCGAACAAATGAAAGTTTCTAATCCCCATTATGTCACAGTTACATTTGGTGAAAATAACAAAAAAGCTAGAAAGAATTCAGGTCTGCAGAAAGTCTGCTGTATCGAGGATAAAGTAGCCATCTTTATACCAGATAACATCGTCCATGTGGACTGCAAGAGATAGTGCGCAATGTCGCCAGCTGAGGAAAAACCAAAGCCAGCCTTTCCGGAGGCAAGCAATAAGTGATTGCAAGAGGATTGGAAAGAGCACGGGAGCTCATCCAAAGGAGGCAGTGCAATTTGCGATTCTCAAGAACCCTCTCTAAATTGAACCTCATCTCCGACTGCAAATGTCAAATTATAGCGATATCCTCTCATCTGCACTGCTTCTTTTTCATGTCCAAGTATAGCGTGCGGCCCCTCGCGCTCCCCGCTCCTTGTTTCCCTCTCCTTGTCAAGAGCAGCCTTTTTTGGGTCTTTGTTCTTTCTGGTTCAAAAACCTCAGCCCCACTGAGCATCAGCAGGGATTGCTCCAAGCTAAATCAAACTTTTTTAGAAAAAAAAAACGTTGTCCTGAGAGACATGCCCACATGCATTCTGACTAAAATCCACAACATGTTACAGCAAATAAACAAGCATGCATTCTTTTGATTGGAGAGACCCAGATGAATTTATGAAGGCGGTTGAAAAATAAAAAGTCCTGCTGGACTACATGAATAAGAAAAGAGTTTGAGAAGAACCTTAATAAAACTCAAATTTGCAAAAGAGATTAAGATATATATAGGTCCAATGACAAAAAAAAAAAAAAGACTATCAGAGTTATAGAAAAAATGTCCAGAAACATTCCCACTAGTTACATGCATTGCTCATTGTTAGTTAAGAGCATTGTTACAGAAAGAATTATTCTTTGTTAACATTATTTAAACTGCCTCTATTCTCCATCCAATAAATACGTGTAGCCCCAACTCATAAAAACAAATTCTTGCAATGAAATGTAACCCAGACAGCAACATGGTGTTGGCCTAGATCCGGCCCACATCTGGTACACATTGAATACACATGTACCAGATGTGGCCTGGATCTGGGCCGACACATTTTACTGGGGATGCCACAACTCTCAATATAATATTGAACCGTTCGGTACAACATTCACAGTTCAATTTTCTCCGTTTTTTTTTTTTTTTTTTTCGGTTTTGCCTTTAATTAATTATTTCTATTTTTCTCCATTTCTGTTTTTAATACTTCTCTATTTATTTCGGCTCTTTTTGAGCGTGCCTGTGAGTCAACGCGTTGATATGAGCAAATATCCAATCATATGCACTAAAGTTAGATGCTTTAAAGCCTTGCCGGTTAAACATTTAATTTGCTTGCTTATGCACTTGTTTACATGCGTTGAGCGCGAGTACTAAAGCCTGTCAAACACACGTGATTACTGGACTAAGTAGTCTTACTGCGCTAATACTGTCAAAAACACACAAGGTTAACATATATAAACTAGGGGTGCAACAATACAATTAGTCCATGTCGCAATAAATTCCTCTGTTTTTTTTACCACGGTTTTCGGTAAATTTTTTTGCTAATCTATTCATAGGCGACAGGACCAGAAAGAGGTTAAGGAGATTTTTTTTTTTATTGTAATACTCTTCTTTATTTTACTTAAAACACTTGAAAAACCTTACTTAAACTTTTTAAAAAAAAACATACACATTGGCCAATGTAATAAGACGACTCTTAGATGGGAAGGAAGGAGGCGGGAACCGGCGAACATTCAACAACTTTTATTAAATAAACAAAAACAAAACGTCCTCACGGACGACTGCCCGCACACACATAACAAAACATAAACCAAACTCAACGTAAAGTCCAGGCCTGGTCCCCTCTCGTCCTTGACTGGTGTCGCTCGTCCTTAAATGCCTCCGAGCTCCCTCATGAGAGGACTCGAGTCCGGTGTGGCTCGCAGGTGACGCTCCTTCGCAATCACGTCCCCAGTCTCACTCGCTCCTCCCATGTCCCTCGCTCGTTCACCTCGCCACACAGTCAATTAAGTCCGCCTCGAAGATGTTACACAGTTCCTCGAGATGGCCGCCAGAGGTCCTCATCACATCCACCTCCTGTACCAACCCTTAAGCTCCATGAGCTCCCTCCACGACGGATGATGTAGCTGGCTCACACACCTGGTCAGACCCTCGCTGTGGTCTGGACTCCGGGGCGATGACTCCTCTCAACCTCTGCCTCGGTCCAGGCTCGTCGATCGCAGCAGGCCAGTCTCTATGGTCTGCGGTGGGCTCAGGCACTTCCTTCATGCTGGTCGTGGTTGGTGGTGGATGGCTGATCTCTGGCGGTGGTGGAGTGGGACTGGTACCACTGTCCTCTTCAGTGGGGCCGATGGTGAAAGGCGAGTGGTTATGTACCAGTACCCAATCCGCGAATGCGGTGAAGTCTTCCTTTGGACCGCCTGCTGAAACGCTCGCTCAGGCCGACGTAGTAAAAAACACTGAGTGAACAGTCTGGGAAGCGGGACAGGCACGCGAGCTGGAGGAAGTCCCGGGTTTGTGCCTCCAGCGGGCGTTCTCCCTGCTCCAGGCAGAGGAGCTGGACATCGGGGAGGGCCATGGGAAGACGGGGGAACTCAAAAAAACACCACCAAAAAAAAAAAAAAACTGTTTTGGTCCATCGTTCTGTTACAGATCAGGTGTGTATGTCAAACTGACGAAGGCGAAGGAGAACTTGAAACAGGAAACTTTTAATAGAAACATCACAGGAACATCCAGACACACCACAATACACAAACGATGCCGGACAAACACTGAGGGGAAACTACATACACAGGGTTAAACGAGGTAATTAACAGGACACAGGTGATAGACATAACTCATAAGGAAGACTGGGGAGAAACTAGGTCACGGGGGCTGAACTCAAAACACAAAGAACACAGCAGACAGGTTATACATGTAACAATTCCTAGTTTATTGTATAATATAATATAAATATAAAGATTTACAGTGGCAGCTCAGAGATGTACAGTAGCATTTAAGCATGAAATTGAATGAATGAATGTAGGCTAAAATTAAAACTACATCGTCTTCAATATACAATATACATTGATTGAAAGCTACTGTATTATTACTTTATTCAAGTGATTTTTTTTCTTTGTCTATTTTAATACCTCTATAGTTTCAGAGGTGAACTGTCCCTTTAAGGACAAGCGTTCACAATCCCTAGTCTGCGCTGCTAAGACCTGCTCGCATCTCATACAGACACGCAATTTTACTTTCAATTTAGACATAACCGACTGTGTTTATATATGATATGTTATATCAGTGCGTAGACACACAGGCATACTCAAACAGAGCCGAAATAAACTAAAAGAAATATTTTAAACGAAGAGAAATAGAAATAGTTAATTAAATGCAAAACCAAAAAAAAAAGCAATTCAAAAGCACATATTGAACCGTGAATAGCGCACCAAACGGTTCGAAATTATATTTAGTATTGTGGCGTCCCTAATCTAAACACAGTTGGTTATGTCTAAAGTGAAAGTAAAATCATGTGTCTGTATAGGTCTTTAATTGACAGCAGCGCAGCCTAGTGAACATTTGTCCTTAAAGGGACAGTTCACCTCTGATAGTATGTTAATAAAACAACAAAAGACAAAGAGAAAATCACTCACTGCTCTTGAATTAAAAAAAAAACTTTAATACAGTAGCTTTTAATCAATGTATATTGAATACTATGTAGTTTTCATTTTAGCCTACATTTATTCATTCAATGTCATACTTAAATGCTACTTTACATCTCTGAGCTGCCACTGTAAATATTTTATATTATACAATACACTAGGAATGTGTACAAGGTTTTTTTAAGTAAAGTTTTAAGTTTAAGTAATGTTTTTAAATTCTTTTAAGTAAAATAAAGAAAGAGTATTACAATAAAAAAATCTCCTTAACCTCTTTCTGTTCCTGTCGCCTAAGAATAGAATATAACATAACCAGCCAGTGTTCAAAACTATCTCCTTTCCTTAGACCAATTCACAATGGTAAGCTTGTAATAGTGTCTTATATTTTGAGTGGTACTGGTAGCGTTCTGCGGGAAATTCGAACACGGAGGAGTACGGTTAGCAGGCTACATCGCAGGTGAGAATTCTGCAGGTGGCGGATCATTTATAGCCTTTTCTCACAGTGGCTGGAATAATTACATGTATCATTTTGATGGAGGATTGTAATCCAGAAAGATCCAAACCACAATCATCAGTGACAGCTGGAGATTCAATGAAAAGGAAAAGATTAAACAGAAATTAAAATCTACAGGTAGCTAATAAGCAGTAAACACAGTCATGCAATGTTTATGTTGTTAACATTAACAATTTGAGAACAAAGTATGACAATAATAATAATAATAATAATGCATGGTTTGATGTGAAATGAGCTAAGTGATCATTTAATGCCTTATTTTGGTCATAGTTCCAAGACGTGGATTCTGTGATTCCAAAGTACAGTATACACACCATTGATTGACAGCCACACATACTCCTCAAACTTCAGATTCATTCACGCTGAGGAGCTGTGCTCATGTACAACCCACGTAAAGACGATAATTATGCAAATAATGGCAATCGCAGGTTTCAAACAGAGACGGAGACAAAGAGGCAAAAGTTTTGGACTGCAGCTTTAAATTATATTATAAGCATGTTAACAGGCAGCCAATGAAGTCTGCAGGCTGGCATTATGCAAATGTATTACTTTGTTATGTAGGATTGAAACAGAACGTGAGACTGGACTTACTGATGACTCATTTCAAAAGTTTTTTTTTTTTTTGGGGGGGGGGGGGGTTATAAATTCATAAATATTACATGATATTTTGCAATCATTTTATGACCATAGTTTGGTATTTAAAAAAGTAAAATCATGTTGTGATATTATATATTTGAAATGTTATGTTTATATACAAATCTATATCATTTCCTGTTTTATGTTTTTTTTCCCTGCACCATATGACTTTGATTTGGCGGACAAATGTTTTTCAAATGTTTATAATATATTAACTAAACCACTTTAAGATTATGATTAAGAATACGCAACTCGTATGCAACTTTTCTTTTAAGGAATTTCATTCTTTTTAATTAGCCTTTTTTCTTTATTGATTTTGTACCACCCCAATATTTGTACTAATATATATATACATATTGAACTTTTAAACAGAAATAAAAACTATATAAGTTATCATATGTATGAATAGCATTGTAAGTGTATGTTTGAATATGTTTTTTCAGATTTTAAAATCTTTTCACAATCTCGGGCACAAGGATAAAACATCAATATTAGTTATGTATCATGTAAGTAATAAGGTTCACTGATTTACAGAAAAGTATGTTTGGTGCCCATTGTGTTTGTCATTGTTTTGTCTTGAAGTTGTCATTTTATTATAACATTATGATGCTTTCTCAGTAGCCCTCAAGGCTTCACAGCACAGGAAGTGGTGTGCAGTAAAAATGCCCGGCACTTGTAATCTTTTACATTGTGTGACTGACAAACTTCTGAAAAACCTTCTCCTGAACCGCAGACGTTTGTGTCCTACAAAACCAAATCTCCTCAGCCTTGATAAGCACAGCCTGTGGAGTTTGGTACTGTGCACACAACTGTGTCCAAACCTATTACGACTGAGCTCCACATCCCCTCTCCCCAGAAGGCACGATCTTACTGAGTGTTTTTCTAATAGAGACAAGCTGTCCTGATACTCCAGCTATCCTATTTTTAAGTTGTTATGGATGACAAATCTCACAAATGCAAAATCAAGTTTTCAAACTTCTTTAAATTTCCAAAAAGTACAAGGTGGGAGGAATATTCAATGAATATACAAACTTTTTTGTGACACAGTTTTAGTTCAGTCAAGAAACTATTGAGGGTGCAGGCTAATTTCACTGACATCATTACTACATGCTTAATCTGCAGCCAATGAGATTGCTTGCTCAACATTTAAATAGTCTGGTTCATTGATTGTTGTAAGTTCCTCTGAAATCTTCCAACTCCCCCAGCTCCAACCTGCCTAGATCTAGCAGCAAAAATCAACAGAAGCAGCAATAACCAGCAGATGTCATGTTGCAGAATCAACAGCAGCAGCAGCAATATTTAACCACAGCAGATGTAATAATCAACAGTATCAGTAATATTTAACAGCAGCAGATGTAATAATCAACAGTATCAGCAATATTTAACAGCAGCAGATGTAATAATCAACAGCAGCAGCAGAAATATTTAAAAGCAGCAGCAGATGTAATAATCAACAGCATCAGCAATATTTAACAGCATCAGATGTAATAACTGCCAGCAGCAGATGTAATAATCAACAGCAGCAGCAGAAATATTTAACAGCAGCAGATGTAATAATCAACAGAAGCAGCAGCAGAAATATTTAACAGCAGCAGATCTAATAATCAACAGAAGCAGCAGCAGAAATATTTAACAGCAGCAGCAGATGTAATAATCAACAGTATCAGCAATATTTAACAGCAGCAGATGTAATAATCAACAGCAGCAGATGAAATAATCAACAGCAGCAGCAGAAATATTTAATAGCAGCAGCAGCAGATGTAATAATCAACAGCATTAACAATATTAAACAGCAGCAGATGTAATAATCAACAGCAGCAAATGTAATAATCAACAGCAGAAATATTTAACAGCAGCAGCAGATGTAATAGTCAACAGCATCAGCAATATTTAGAAGCAGCAGATGTAATAATCAACAGCAGCAGCAGAAATATTTAGCAGCAGATCTAATAATAAACAGCATCAGCAATATTTAGAAGCAGCAGATGTAATAATCAACAGCAGCAGCAGAAATATTTAGCAGCAGATCTAATAATCAAAAAGAAGCAGCAGCAGAAATATTTAACAGCAGCAGCAGATCTAATAATCAACAGAAGCAGCAGCAGAAATATTTAACAGCAGCAACAGATGTAATAATCAACAGCAGCAGCAGAAATATTTAACAGCAGCATAAAATGCAATAATCAACAGCATCAGCAATATTACAGCATAAAATACAGCATAAATATTGCTAGAGCATCAGTAATATTACAGCATAAATTACAGCATAAAATGCAATAATCAACAGCATCAGCAATATTTAACAGCAGCAGCAGATGTAATAATCAACAGCAGCAGCAGCAGAAATATTTAGCAGCAGATGTAATAATCAACAGAAGCAGCAGCAGAAATATTTAGCAGCAGATGTAATAATCAACAGAAGCAGCAGCAGAAATATTTAACAGCAGCAGCAGATGTAATAATCAACAGAAGCAGCAATATTTTACAGCAGCAGATGTAATCAACATCAGCAGCACTATTTAACAGTAGCAGAATTTTTTAACAGCAGCAGATGTAATCAACAGCAGCACTGTAACAGAGCTAGTCCACCAAGACCAACTAAATTAACATTGCCAATAACAATAAATCTATTCAGAGAGCTGTCTTGATTGAAATATATACATTCTACCTGTCAACGTGTTTTTATACATTCTTTAATTGTCACCGAGATATTTGATCAAAAATACTATATGCGTAATACTCTGAAATATTATTACAATTTTTAAATAAACGTTTTCTAGTTTAATGTACCGTATCTAACAATATACTCATGTGATGTAAAAGCTACATTTTCAGCATCATTCAGTGTCTGCATACACTGCAGTCTTCAGTCTCACATGAACCTTCAGAAATCATTCTACTACTATAATGATTTGCTGCTTATTATTATCAGTGAAAATAGTTGTGCTAATTAATATTAGTGGTATCTATAATACATTTCCCTCAAGATTATTTTATGAATAGAATGTTCAAAACAACAGCATTTATTTGAAATGTATATCTTTTGTAACATTATAAATGTCTTTACTGTCACTTTTGACATGTTAACGTGTCCTTGCTGAATTAAGTATTAATAAAAAATACTACTTACCTCAAACCAGTCATGTCAACATGTCAAAAATAGATGTGGTAACGTCCTTAATAATGGGGTTATATTGTTGGTCATTCACTGTTGAAAGAAAAAAAAGAATTTAGTCACACTCTTTTCTCATTCCCCTGGACTCAAAAGTGAAAATGTAAATGCGATAAAATGCAATTTGCACACCAAACATCATTACATTTCGAGGGCAAATATCTAATTTCAAGGGTATCATTCCTTTTCTCCCCTGAATGTGCTTGTACAAATTAATGTTATCTATTTTTGATTGTTTTGTAACTACCGCTCCCAGGATTCATTTCTTGGGGGAATTGAAATAGGCACACGACCACAGCCAGAATCCCAGATAAGGAATTTTTGGTGCCCATAGCCATCGGTGTTCAATTTCTGCAAGAAGAAACAGTAATCAAATTCTTATCAAACACACTCCAGGGCTTAAAGACACGGGCAATCACTGACAGAGAAAATGAGATGAATGTGGCACTATTTGTCACATTACCAGAGGTGGTAAAAGATATACGTGAAATAACGAGCAGAGATTTACTGAGCCAAGCTATATAAAAACCTTATTGAGCGCTGTTTAGCTATATGACTCACAGGGATTTTCGACAAATTAAATTCGTTATCATTTAATCACCCATCTATCTATCTATCTATCTATCTATCTATCTATCTATCTATCTATCTATCTATCTATCTATCTATCTATCTATCTATCTATCTATCATCTATCTATCTATCTATCTATCTATCTATCTATCTATCTATCTATCTATCTATCTATCTATCTATCTATCTATCTATCTATCTATCTAACTAACTAACTAACTAACTAACTAACTACCTACCTACCTACCTACAGTATCTACAGTGGGGCAAAAAAGTATTTAGTCAGCCACCAATTGTGCAAATTCTCTCTTTAAAAGATGAGAGAGAGCCATTTCATCATAGGTACACTTCAACTATGAGAGACAGAATGAGAAACAAAAATCCAGAAAATCACATTGTCAGATTTTTAAATAATTTATTTGCAAATTATGGTGTAAAATAAGTATTTGGTCACTTACAAACAAGCAAGATTTCTGGCTCAAAGAAATCTTAAAAATTACTTAAAAAGTTAAGAGAGGCCTGTAATTTTCATCATAGGTACACTTGAAAAAATCCAGACAATCACATTGTCAGATTTTTAAAGAATTTATTTGCAAATTATGGTGGAAAATAAGTATTTGGTTAATAACCAAGTTCATCACAATACTTTCATATATACCCTTTGTTGGCAATGGCAGCGGTCAAAGATTTTCTTTAAGTCTCCACAAGGTTTTTACACACTGTTGCTGGTAGTTTGACCTATTCCTCCATGCAGATCTCCTCTAGAGCAGTGATGTTTTGGGGCTGTCGCTGGGCAACACGGATTTTCAACTCCCTCCAAAGATTTTCTATGGGGTTGAGATCTGGAGACTGGCTAGGCAAGTCTAGGACCTTGAAATGCTTCTTGTGAAACCACTCCTTCATTGCTCGGGTTGTGTGTTTGGGATAATTGTCATGCTGAAAGACCCAGACAAATTTCATCCTCAATGCCCTTGCTGATGGAAGGAGTGTTTTACTCAAAATCTCACGATAAATGCCCCCATTCATTATTTCCTTTACAAGCATCAGTCGTATTGGTCCCTTTGCAGAAAAAACAGCCCCAAAGAATTATGTTTCCGACCCCATGCTTCACGGTAGGTATGGTGCAACTCAGCATTCTTTCTCCTCCAAACACGACAAGTTGAGTTTTTACCAAAAAGTTCTGTTTTGGTTTCATCTGACCATATGACATTCTCCCAATCCTCTTCTGGATCATCCAAATGCTCTCTAGCAAACTTCAGACGGGCCCGGATATGTACTGTCTTAAGCAGGGTGACACGTCTGGCACTGCATAGTGTGTTACTGATGATTTTTGCTCACCGTTCTTGTAATCATTTTGACCCCACAGGGTGAAATCTTGCGTGGAGCCCCAGACCAAGGCAGATTATCAGTGGTCTTGTACGTGTTCCAATTTCTAATAATTGCTCCCACAATGGATTTCTTCACACCAAGCTGCTTAACTATTGCAGATTCAGTCTTCCCAGCCTGGTGCAAGTCTACAATTTTGTCAGTTGTCACCTTTAACAGTTCTTTGGTCTTCGCCATAGTGGAGTTTGGAGTCTGACTGTTTGATATCGTGGACAGGTGTCTTATATACTAATAATGAGTTCAAACTGGTGCCATTAATACAGGTAACAGGACAGAGGAGCATCTTAAAGAAGTTACAGGACTGTGAGAGCCAGAAATCTTGCTTATTTGTAAGTGACCAAATACTTATTTTACACCATAATTTGCAAATAAATTATTTAAAAATCTGACAATGTGATTTTCTGGATTTTTGTCTCTCAAGTGTACCTATGATGAAATGGCTCTCTCTCTCATCTTTTAAAGTGGGAGAACTTGCACAATTGGTGGCTGACTAAATACTTTTTCGCCCCACTATATCTATCCATCCATCCATGTATTTATTCTCTTTTGTACTTGCATAGACAGAATTGAGATTATTATTAGTTGTAGTAGATTTAGATTTGTACTTTAATGAGGCTATTTAGTTATTTACATTAATATTTATTTAAATGTATTAAAATAGGACCAATTTAATGAAAGGAGTCATGCATTCAGAAATCAACTTTCCCTTGAGCTTTTGATATATAAAAGGTCATGGTAATATAAGAATATACTGTAAGTTTCAGAGTTGACGTTCTTGTTAGTCAAAGAAAGGGTTTATTGACACTAGACCCAGAAAACGACAGGCCAAGTAGTAAAAAAATAACATTCCAATCAATTGCCGGTGGATGAGAGATAAATCATTGTGTTTGTTTGATAAAGACTTTTTGTGAGCCCTGTTGGCGATTCATTCCGGTTGCTGTTTCTCCACATGCTTTCAAAACAATACCCACATGCACTGACAGGGGACCTGGAGCTCAATATAATATGCAAATCTTATCCAAACCTAGCTGTGGGTATTTAATTGCAAGTCTTCAGTGCAGCACAGCCAAGAAAACCAAGTGTTCCATGAGATAGGCTAAAAACCAGGGAAAATTGGATAATTTAATAAATGTATTTATTTATTTGTTTGTTTATATTTACATTATTTATATTTATATTCACATAATTTATAATATATTTTATACTGTATTTTATTTATTATTATATTATACTTATTTGTTTAGATAAATGGAATTTCAATAATTGTAGATTTAAGACCATTTATTATTATTATTATTATTATTATTATTATTATTATTATTATTATTATTATTATTATTATTATTATTATTATTATTATTATAATTTATTTGTATTTATATATTACAGTATCTATACTAACATAATTGTTTGAGGTTGTGTGTTTTATTCTTAACAATTAAATGGGGGATATTTTTATTTATTTCTATTTAAATGACCATAAGACCTTTTTATGATAATTTAATGAGGGCTACTTATTTATCCATATGTATTCAAATGTATTGTATCCTTTGTTTATATATTAATACAGTATTTATACAGAGAGAATTGATTGAGATGTTTTACATTCTTAGAATAATTTATTTTGAAGCAATGTCAGAATCAGGCTTTGGTGCGAGAAATTAATATCACAACATGGTATTGTGAGAGCTTTATTCCCCCAGACTAATGAAAAAGTGTTTCGGCTACACGAGAGCTGAGCTGAGTGATTGTTCTCTCCATCTGTCTGTGGGGGAGGCTCTTCCTGCAGGGTTTATCTGGGTTTTCATCAGGGCCGGCCAGCACAAATCCACGTTTTCTTCTGACCCGTGCCGCACCCAGCCCCAAAAAACCTAGGATAGATCCCTCTCTGTCTTTAGCCAAACAAGAGCTCCCTTTCTGACAGCCCAGATTAAGTTAAAGAGACATCTGAGCCCAAATACAGGAAAGTAGGTCTCAGTGTTTAAGGTGTCCCTTGTTTCATCAGGCAGAGCGGACGGAAAGGAACCTCCGGTGAGAGGTAATGAGCACTGGCTGTTTATCAATAACGTGAAGAGGGTTATGTGGCAGAACGGATAGAGGTGATTACCTCTTCAATACAACACCGGATGTTTGTCTCTCCTCACCACGCCGGAGAGATGGGAAAAAAAACACATCCTTGACCCTGGTGCACTTTGTGTCTCTCAATTACCCGATCGAGAGCGTAAATAAGAGAAAACGAAAGCCGTCTCACTACAGCAAGCAGCGTGTAGGTGTTTAATGGCAGATTCCTCACATCAGCGAGTCATTATGTTTAGTCATTAAAGGGTTTTTTTTCTTCGCTTTTCTCATTTTGAAAGCACCAGATGCATTATGGGCATCCTCACCAAACTGATTAACGGTTAGATGTTTGCACCTACAGCATGTTAAAGCTAATTCTCACTTTCTGTGTCAAGACAAGAAACAACAGGCAGAAACGATGTTTTTTCATGCACTTCTCATTTTTTATATTTTGAGCTATTTTTTTCCTATAACATGACTATTTCTCCTATTCAGACTAGTGGAAAGAAAACAATAAATCTAAAATAATTTTTAAAAAATGGTGTCTGTAGATTTAAATTACAATAGATAGGCCGATCTTTACCCCCATGAAGATTTTTGAGGTGTAACGATATTCAAACCAAACAGAAAAAACGCGATACACCACCCATGGTTCTCATGTCAAACCGAACATGTCCCGACCCCTGCTGCTGGCCCAGCTTTCACTTCACCTTATGTCACAATACAATTTTTTTCTTTCTTGACATTTGATTACGTAGTATTTAGTATACTTATAACAACTAATAAGAGCTGTATTTTATGAAATATTATTATAATATTATTAATTACAAAATATACACTACTAAGTGCATGTCACGTGTCTAGACGAGCAATCTTTCTCAACTAGTTTGGTCGTGAGACGGTTCGAGCCTAAAGTTAAATAGGCTATAAATATATATAGTTTGAGTGGGTCACGGAGTGCCTGAGAAAAACGTGTTGTCCCGTTTCGGTATGATACACTCACCTAAAGGATTATGAGAAACACCATACTAATACTGTGCTTGACCCACTTTCGCCTTCAGAACTGCCTTAATTCTGCGTGGCATTGATTCAACAAGGTGCTGAAAGCATTTTTTATAAATGTTGGCCCATATTGATAGGATAGCATTTTGCAGTTGATGGATATTTGTGGGATGCACATCCAGGGCACGAAGCTCCCATTCCATCACATCCCAAAGATGCTCTATTGGGTTGAGATCTGGTGACTGTGGGGTCACTCTGGTGACTTCACTTTAGTACAGTGAACTCATTGTCATGTTCAAGAAACCAATTTGAAATGATTCGAGCTTTGTGACATGGTGCATTATCCTGCTGGAAGTAGCCATCAGAGGATAGGTACATGGTGGTCATAAAGGGATGGACATGGTTAGAAACAATTCTCAAGTAGGCTGTGGCATTTAAACAATGCCCAATTGGCACTAAGGGGCCTAAGGTGTGCCAAGAAAACATCCCCCACACCATTACACCACCACCACCAGCCTGCACAGTGGTAACAAGGCATGATGGATCCATGTTCTCATTCTGTTTACGCCAAATTCTGACTCTACCATCTGAATGTCTCAACATACATTGAGACTCATCATACCAGGCAACATTTTTCCAGCCTTCAACTGTCCAATTTTAGTGAGCTTGGGCAAATTGTAGCCTCTTTTTTTCTATTTGTAGAGGAGATGAGTGGTACCCGGTGAGGTCTTCTGCTGTTGTAGCCCATCCGCCTCAAGGTTGTGTGTGTTGTGGCTTCACAAATGCTTTGCTGCATACCTCGGTTGTAACGATTATTTCAGTCAAAGTTGCTCTTCTATCAGCTTGAATCAGTCGGCCCATTCTCCTCTGACCTCTAGCATCAACAAGGCATTTTCGCCCACAGGACTGCCAGATACTGGATGTTTTTCCCTTTTCACGCCATTCTTTGTAAACCCTAGAAATGGTTGTGTGTGAAAATCCCAGTAACTGAGCAGATTGTGAAATACTCAGACTGGCCCGTCTGGCACCAACAACCATGCCATGCACAAAATTACTTAAATCACCTTTCTTTCCCATTCTGACATTCAGTTTGGAGTTCATGAGATTGTCTTGACCAGGACCACACCCTAAATGCATTGAAGCAACTGCCATTTGATTGGTTGATTAGATAATTGCATTAATGGGAAATTGAACAGGTGTTCCTAATAATCCTATAGGTGAGTGTGTGTTGTAAGACTATATGTGTCAGTGTCATTTTCATAGCTTGTTACAAAATAAAAGATTGTTCATACCTTGGAAAACCGAACTTTCATGTCCTGTCAGCCATTATAGTATAGCACACACACCTTAACTGTACGCGCAAACGGTCGGCACACGCAGTATATCCCTCCATAAAGCGCAAGAACGATCGTGCAACCTAGGCTAATCAATAAATAAAAGTAAAGTACCAAAAAAAATGCATAACTGGTACACCATTTGTGAGCTGGGAAGGATTTGCATGCAGGTATGATGTTTATTCTCTTCATCAGAAGCAGGTTTCATCTTTCACAATGTTGTTATTTTGTATATTTTTTAATTAGTGTGGTGGCTACTTTAATTGTCTTACAAAAACTGCCATTTAAAAGCATATAGGTCTATTAATGCACCAGTATTAGTCATATTCATATAATGTATGTGTTTAAGTAGGCTAAGTGGGACATATTTGCTTGTTTTTTTTTTTTTGGGGGGGGGGGGGGGTCTAGTCTAGTCTACCGTAGCCATTTATTTAATTTTAGTTTACTCAGGTTTGCTAACTGCTCTAAAGAAAACATGAAACCAACATATTAATAAAGATGAAGTTAAATAGTTATTGTTATTATTAAGTTAAAGTTAATCTAGTGTTATTATTGCTGGTGCCCTGCAATGAACCCTGCCTCCACAGAAACAAACCGAACTGTGGCTCCAAAACTGTGATGTGAACCGAACCGTGGCATTGGTGTATCGTTACACCCCTAATATTTTAAAAAAAGTTTGCATTAGTGTTGAAATGTCAGGCTTTTATGGCTCATAGAATAAGTGAGTATTGAGCTCATACTTGCAGGAAGAAAAAAACTAAAATGTATTCAAAGGCCCAAACCGAGCAAAAATATGCAATTTGGTGCAGTTGTTGATATTTACACATAAGATGAAATTCTCGTGGCTTGTAATATCAGTTGCCCATTTACATGACACTGTTTTCTACTAAAAACTGAAAGCTTTGTATGTATTTTCGATGCTCATTTACATGACAACAGCAGTTTTGTGGGCCTGAAAATGCATGCTTTTGAACCCAGGGTGCAAGCTTTTGTAAATCATGCTGTCACTGTGATTTTACCAAGTAAAATATGTTTCTGTTCCAATTTGTTGATCCTTGAACACCATTCTTGTCTGAAAATTTTGTCCATCCCTACTCATAACTAATCCTTAAAAAATCAGAGTGAATGATAGGTGAACAACAGTAGAAACGCATATCCCTGATTGTATGCCTAAACTTGACTTGTCCCTCAAATCTGATTGGTTGATTAGAATGTTGAACCAGGAACATGTTTGTACTTGGTGAAATCATGTTCACAGTCTCCATACGCATGCTGCATACATATTACATGTTTAGAAGTGTGAAGTTTTTCTATGCAAAGTGACATCGCCAACTACTGCTGTAGTTGTTTTCACAGATCCATGTGTATAGGGATTGTTTTTTACATGAAAATACAAAGGAAAAACATCAGTAGCCTCGTTTCCAATACAGACTTTTGCAAAACTATTGCGAAATGACGGCGTTTCCATTCACCAATGTTATGCGACTAAAGCGTCTTTTTCTTGACTCTCACCATAAGTCATTACAAAGATAATGGCAATGGATGCTGGTAGGTTTACATATATCACAGTCACCACACTAGCTATTATTTTTAATCAAAAGAGAATGGTGTAGAAATTTTAATATTTAGTATTTGTTGGTTTAGATAGTTTAGATTCCTTTATGTCCTAACTGTTTCCAGGTTTGTTTTGGTTTTGGATCCCAAATGTGGTTTAAGACCCATTGTATATGGAAATGATGTGCAATTTCTTTATCTAACGTACTACACTGCTTGCAGCATTATAGCATGGCTAGGCTTGTATGAAATATTGGAATATATGGTTGCCATAGCAACATATTACGTAAACCCTGAAGTGAAATGGTGGGGAAAAAACGATTTCATTCATCATTATAGCTTCAGTGTACAGATGAAAAATGGGCGGCTGATAATTCAGAGCACTGATTTGGACTGTACGGGTCAAATCAAGTCTTGCAAATGATCAGGTTGTGTTGATCCTTCAGCGCAGGTGAACAGAGTCTCTGTCAAGCTGGATTTCAAGGGTACTTGAGCATGAATTCACTGCACAACACGTTGAATAATTAAAATGATTCTCTTATGAAGCAAAGCTAAAGATTTTTGTCGGTTTCCAGCAAGGAGGGTCTTTGGAGACGACACAAAATCCACTTTGATGCAAGGAAGACTTGCATGTGTTTACTGGTGTTTGCGATTGAAAGTATCACTGTTATTTTTTCTCACACTTAAGGGCCTGTTCGAACCTGTTGTTTTTCTATTGATGTTTTGCCAGGAAGATGATAAAACAGCCCAAAAATCCACAAGACATATCTAGGGTCCATACATAGTAATATCATAGAAACGTGGGGGATGGGCTTTAAATGTGTCCAGTGCACAACTACCCAGAACACCCAGTCAACTGTATAATAGTTAAACATCTCATTATGTTACAGAAGCTAAAATGGTCAAACTGCACATCTAATTTCCGTTATATTTTCAGCTTAGTCTCCTAGTTAGATACATTTATTTTTAACTAGACCAAAATATCACAATAATGACACACTGCTTGTGATAACTTTAACATTTAAAAACAAATTGGTCTATAGTGTCAATAAAAAGTCAGTGGGGTCCATTTGGCCTCTTTCGCTTCCATTGGACAAAAAATATATATTTATATATCTTTTGAAAATACATTAAGATAAAGAAGTGCACTTATTGAATGTGCAGTTTACATCTGAAATGTATGTGCAGATAATATAATGTTAATTAAATAAAAGGCCTTTTAAGTGGACTGTTAAAGTACACTTTTAAAGGTGCTGTATGTAAGTTTTTCACTTTGCTAAAGCATAAAAATTCCATAATATGTTTGCAGATATTTAGGAAACATTAATTCACATACTCGTTTCTCTGAAAAACAACGCTACATGCCGTTATTCTACTTTGAAAGGTGCATTCTGTGTCTGTTTTTGTTTTGATCTGAGCAAAGCCACACACTGCCAGTTTACCTAATAGTATTTCGTCAGCACAGGTCTGTAGTTAAAAACCATAGACTGTAAAAAAAAAAAAAAAAAATGGATGTATTGTCCATGACATCAGCCATAGGATTCTGCAGTGCAATTTTGAAGTGTAAAGTAGAGACAACCCGTTTTGAGGCGGGATAGCCGTATAGACCAAAAACAATTTGTACCAGGCTGTAAACATGTTTTTTTTCTGCTGTAAAGTTGGGAATTTTAACATGGGGTCAATGAGGTTCTGCTTCCTTCTGGAATCTGTCCCTAGTGGCCAGTCTAGGAATTGCAGTTTAAGTTACTTCTGTGGCTTCAAGAGAAACTGGGGAAGGTTACCGCTTGTAAAAACCACATCATATTGCTGCCAGAGAACAAACTCCGTCAGAGATCGCAGATTCGAAAGCATCCATCTAAAAATCTCTATGAAAAAAAGCATATTAAATCAGTTGATCAACTTACAGTATGTGTAAGTCTCACGGAAGAAACGACAATATCAAATATTTTGATTTATTTTGCCTAATTCAACGACTAGCTGTCAATCTTACGTACCGCACCTTTAAGAAGTCCACTTTTTAATGTCAAATTATACGTTTATTAATATTTTCTCACGCTTAAAGAAACACAAAGGTCTGTCTTGAAACTCAAGATGTTGCAGGCTGATAGGTAAGTAGCACTTGCAATCACAGCGTTCTCTAGAGGGCACAGCTGATTGGTTCCTGCTGTGTGCAATGAGCTTGCATGAGCTTATGATTACTATTTCAGAAGATAGTAATAGCGCATAGCAATGAAAACATGGAAAGCCAGAAAATGCTTTCAATCGCAGGGAGTTAAGTGGGTCAAAAAACCCTCTAAATTCCAGTTAATTGAATTTAATATATACTATATTTCAATTTTATCGCAATTACCATGCAATTTCATGTCCAAAAACATTACGTTCAGTATATTTATTATGCTAAAGTGGACTTGCTAAAGGATGAATAGCTTAGCATTGTGCTAACTGAATGAGAAAAGCTATTTTCATTAGTCAGAACATCACTGTTTTTTCATCAGACAGAGGGGTATTGTTGAGGATGGCAACAATTTTGCATGAGCACCAATAGTGTTGTCTTTTCAGCTCCATTGTTTCAAGCTACATTTTCATTTCTTTTTTCTTTTAGTCAGCTTGAGAAGTGAAATTTAATTAGAATATGTCTGGTGAGGAAGTGAAATCCCTGGGTAGATTTAATCTTGGCAGGTACAGTATGCCAGAGAAAGCCGCTTGTGCACTGAGGTCATGGAGGCTCAAACAAACTGGTCTGATGGAAATCCAAAGACTTCCTCTTTCATTGACAAATGGATTTGGAAAGCTTGTTGGGGGAAATTGCAGGCAAGATTGGGCTTATCGTTCCGGGTTGTCTGTGGCTTGTAGAAAACAACCTACATGAGAGATCCCTGCTGAGATGGATTAGGTTCTTACTGTTTACGCTACATCAACCATTTTCAGAAAAAATCATTTAAAACATTCAATGCTACGTTAATGCACTCTCCAGCTGCACTCTTTCATCCCCCTACATCATTCACTCGTTGAATAATTTCTCTTAATTTTTTTTCTTTTCAGAAATGCCTTTCAGGTGCAAATGGGGGCGAGATGTTTTGATTCTTCAATAATCAAATAAAGGAGCGGTGGACAAAGACAAAGTCCCACTTTATTTGTATCCGATAAAACCGTTGTTCTTGGATTCTCTCCAACATTTTCTCCCCCAAGCAGCTAGCACAGATTCCCTTAAGGATTTGCCTTATTGTTCCTTCTTATAGGCTCTTCTGGATAAGAAAGTTCTAGGCTACTTTTTTCCCCCATTCTAACCTAGATAGCGTTTACCGTTGTACAAACCGGTGGGGGAAGCTAAAATAGTTTGGCTGACCATGCAGATATTCAGCCCTTATTCTCATTCAAGAACCAGCTACACGGTTTTCCTCTAAGGAATATGGAGCTCATTCAAATTCACAAGAAGGACAAGGCCAGACCAGTTTTGAAAAATAAGCTATTTGTTCTTAATGTACAATATTTCTCTCAGTACTCCAGTTTGTGCTGCTGTGGCTTGTAAATGTGTGGCATCTTTTAAAAGATGCCACACATTTAAAAATGGTAAAAGAACCATTTAGCCAGTTAAATACAAAATCATAACCCAGGTCCAGTTCCGGGCCAAATCCCCTCATCTAGCATCTCTAAGCACATTTCAAAATAGGCCAAAATTCAATGTTTTTGTTTTCAGGTATTTTTTCAGGTAAAAGTGTCTTTGACTTTATTCACTTCTAATTATATTTTTATTTCAAACTGTTAATATTTCAGGTTTAAGAAGTATACTACTTGTTTGTTACTGCCAGCTATGGCATAAAAGGTATACCTGTCATATTTCATCTCCTGGTAAGTTAAAGGGTTAGTTCACCCAAAAATGAAAATTCTCTCATTAATGGCTTACCCTCATGTCGTTCGACACCCGTAAGACCTCCGTTCATCTTCGGAACACAAATGAAGATATTTTTGTTGAAATCCGATGACACCAATGTCATTTCCTCTCTCAAGACCCATAAACTATTTGAACGGTTCTGAATCAGCGTATCGATTCATGATTCAGATCGCCCAAGTCACGTGATTTCAGCAGTTTGTCAGTTAGACACGCGATCCGAATCATGAATCGATACGCTGATTCAGAACCGTTCGAAACATTGTTTTGAAATCGGCCCATTGCTATATGTCGTTATTTGTTTGCTTTTTGCACACACAAACTATTCTCATAATTTCATAAAATTATTGTAGAGCCACTGTAGGGAGTTGGGCTTTTTAACAATGTCTTTAGTGACTTTTATGAGCCATCAGATTTCAACAAAAATTTCTTCATTTGTGTTCAGAAGATGAACCGAGGTCTTACAGGTGTCAAATGACATTAGGGTGGGTAATTAATGAGAGAATTTTCATTTTTGGGTGAACTAACCCTTTAATTTTATAATAATTTCTGTGCAGATATAAAACTGGCTTGATATTGTCTCAGTGAATTTTTAAATAGCAACCCAGCACTGAATGTCTTTGACTCATTAATATTGAGTAACGTGACTGGATTGTAACTACCTAGTGATCACACTTCTAGGAAATTAATATTCATGAGCCATGGTGTAAATTAAATCTTAAAGCGATTTCTCACCCAAAAATTAAAATATTCTCATTTACTCACCCTCAAACCATCCCAGTATATGACTTTCTTTCTCCAGCTAAGATGTTTAGGCGAATAATGAATCTCTATGAGACCATATAATGCAATCAAATGGATGCTGCTTGGTTGACACTTAAAAAAAACCACACACAACGATCCCTATCACACACCTGGTTCAATGCGACACCAGGTTTTTTGCTAGATTTCATCCCAACCCAGTTATCATTTTCACGTCTAGCGTCACGTTGTCTAAATAGCAGATTCACTTGCGCGCTGTTATCTGTTATCTCAGCGTGCTGGTGTAAAAACGAGGTGTGTTCAGACAGCCCCACTGAGTGAGATAAAGGAAGAAGAAATCGCTATAAAAGACACAAAACAAACATATACAATTCTGGGAAGTATGTATATGGCAAAAAAGGAGAAAAACATTAAGAAAATGAAACAGTTTATCCATTTTTGCTTTGTCTTTTTATTCCCTGAAATTTTCTGGGTACCCCTTAGAACCTTCTGGAGGATGCCTGGAAAACCCTTGCCTTAGAAGAACCATTTTTGGTTCCCCAAAGAATCTTTTTTTTTTCTTTTTTCTTTTTTTTCTTTTTTTTTCAGAATCTTTTTGCACTACAAAGAACCTTTTGTGCAATGGAAAGGTTCTTTGAATATTAAAGGTTCTTCATGGAACCATGCACCCTGCCAAATAACCATTTAAGAACCTTTATTTTTAAAGAGTGTAGGCAGGGGCACAACACGCATACACTCTGCTTAGTTATTACACACACAGGGATGCGCAGCAGCACACAACATCTTTTAAATATTAAAAATGAAAGGATTCCACTCTGGAGAAGCATTTCCACTTGCAAATTCCACCCTGTAAATTACGAATCCGCCATGATGCGAGCACAACTGGCCTTTAAAGGGAATGGGAGATGAGACTCTGATTGGTTTAATGCTCGTTACACCCAAAATGTGCAACCTTTTTAGACCATGCGCCTGGCGCACCTACCAATTTTTTCCGTTGTTAAACTAGTAAAAGTGGATTTGGAGACGCCCTAAGTGTACCGGCTCCATTCGCTCCAGTCCATGTGCTAAGATCATTAAAATAGGGCACTTAGATCATGACAGAAATCCATACGACCCCAGTGGATGAGTCAGTGTATTCTGAAGCGAAACAACATGTGTGTGTAAGAATAATACTAATATTTGAAACTCTTTAAACTATAAACTCTCCTATATTGGTGCGTTCACAAGTTCATAAGTTATTGTGAAGAAACACAATGCAGACAGAATCGTTGTGTGTGGTTTTTCAAGCGTCAACCAAGCAGCAGTCATTCACACATTAAATGGACACAAATTAATTATTTTCCTAAAAATCTTAGTTTTTGTTTATCTGAAGAGGAAAAAGTCACAAACACAGAGGATGACATGAGGTTGAGTAAATGATTAGAGAAGTGGCATTTTTGGGCGAACTTCCCCTTTTCTTGGGTAGGAAAAGCAGATATGAAAGCATAAAAATACATTCAAAAAATCACCTGCTTGGGAAAAAAAGTACATTTAGTCATGAGATCATATTGTGTGATGCATGTGCAATTGTGTCAACCAACCCCAATGTAAGGATTTTTGGCACAGGTTTTGAGGTTGGTTGGCACAATATTAAAAGGCTTTGGTTGCGAGAGAAAACCAACAAACCAATGTTTTTTCAAATTCCTCCATGCTGTTTTAAATCCCTTCAATCACTTTTTTTGGCTGCTTCAGTTGCTTTTTAAAGCTCTTTATATATAGGCCGTTGAGTTACATGTTAAAATGTGCTAAGAATCTTTCTTTTATTACACTCCATGTGCCAACCAACTCCAAAACCAACTGCCAAATCTCGCAGTGAAATGTAACTGTTTTGTGCAAAGCATTTGTAATTAAATAATTTCATTAAATTGAATTATGCAAATGAAAAAGATTATTAAACATGAACATAAATTGCCTGTTTAAAACATGAAAATGCTTTGAATCAGCTGTCAGTATTATAGTTGATTTGTATTGCATTGGAACTCATTTGAGGAGAAGCCCCGCAGCATTAAATGATCCGAGCTGACCGAGGGGATCAGATAAATCCTCATGTTCAATAAATGCACGGAAAAGCGTCTTTCCACGAAACGCAATCATCTTAACGGGCACATAAGCGCTGATCCTAATCCGGAATGTTTGCTGCGCCCGCCCCTGAAACGGCCCAGCTGCCAGCTTAATCTGCTATGAAAATCATTTTGACGCCTGACTTCATGTCTCTTCGCCTGGACCAGGGTCACAGCTCTCTTGCGTGTTTATCTTTTTTATTGAACACCGCGTTCACTGTCATCCATCTGACAGGCTGCTAATGGACGGGTTGATTCCACCTGTGATCCTAGAATTACACCGTTGCCAAACAGTCATTTACTGAATATAAAAGATTACAGTTTTATGTGCATTCTAACATGACTGACCTAAATCATGAAAAAAAAATACAAAATAAAATTCAGTGCACAAAATGAAAGTCAATGGGGTGCCAAGTTGCTTTTTTGGACCCCATTTACTTTCATTGAATGGTCAAAAACAGTTCAAAATATAGGATCCTATCATACACCAGGTGCAATGCGAGGTGTTTTTTTTTTGCTAGTTTCCGTGTTGCTGTTTTGAAGAACTAAAAGTGACTCCACCATTGACCAACAAAAACGTGGTCTAAAGTCAATAGAGCAGTATTTTTTTGTTGGGGTGTAATGATACACTCGTGTCACGATTCAATATAAATTGCTATACTGAACTCAAAATCTGTTTATCATACAACTGACTCTTTAGAAGACTTGGATTTGGATTTTTTGAGAGGAATAGACTTTAAATGGCGGGACAGAAATCTCTCAGGTTTTATAAAGAAACACTTCATTTGTGTTTATAAATTAAACAAAATTACATGAGGATGACTAGGCTACATCATGACAGAGTTTATATTTTTGGGTGAATTATACACTCTAAAAAATGCTGGGTTAAAAACAACCAAAGTTGGGTTGAAAACGAACAATCCCAGAAATTGGGTTGTTTGAACCCATTGAATGGACCCATTCAAACAACCCAATTTCTGGGTTTTTCCATTTTCAACCCAACTTGGGTTGTTTTTAACCCAGCATATAAGCAATAAGCTTGTCGTTGGATGAAACAACTATATTGTGAATCATATTGTTTACATCAGTGATACCATTGCATTTTATATTGCGATATATCGTTTAACCTCTTAATTCTCGCCCCTTTTTTTTTTGAGAATAAAACAAAAACGACATACCCAAATAAAAATGTCTGCAGCTCTTAAACCCTATGGTCTATATCCAAATATTTGGTCTTATTTTAAACTCGACACTTGAAATTATGTTACCCAAAAGTCATAATAACTCAAAGTAGTATAGGGATAGATTAAAACAAAGGAGAATATGCATATAAGTGACTCACGTTTTTTTAATTATTATTATTATTCCCTTATGGAAAAAAAAAAGAGATTTTAATTTTAAGGCCCTGAAAATAACAAATATAAAACTGAATGTCTGATCATGCTTTGATTAAAATTTGAGGACGATTCTCACAAAACTGTAGTTTCTGTAAGCTTTTATGTCAAAAAAAGACTAGGCGTCCTTTCAAAAAAGGCCAATTATATTATAACATTTGTAATTGTAAAGAGTAGTTTTTATTCAAATAAATCTGCCATAAACTGCTAATTATAATGCATTTGGAGTCCCTGAAAACTAAAGCAACTATTTACAGACTTTACAAGTGTAAAAAAAACTCATTTAGTTGATAAAAAGATAAAAACAGTCTGTCATTTAGTCTGCGCGTGTGCGTTAAGTGTGTGTGCTTACACTGCCAGGCCGCACTGGATACTATTGGATACTATGGAGAAGGTAAGAACGAGCTGTATTCACCAATGCTTCTTACGGCATCTCTTACAAACACTGCGCAAAATACTGTCTTTTGATTTGTTACTACATCCATCAATGAAATCTATGCTGGCTAGGCATTGACTGGCTAAAAGCATGGGCGCATTTGACTGACAGATTTAGCCGCCAGTAACGCGCTCCCTTCCTATCATGTGTCCTCAGAGAGCCTGTGATTGAAGGAGAGAGACCTGGGAGGGTTTAATATGACTGGAACTGTCCACAGTACAGGGGAGATTGTCAAAATAATGATTATAATCGCTTTCATTGAAAATGGACATGATTGATTACTCTAACGCAAAACGCTCATGCAAACAAAGGAGGATTTTTAGTTTTTTCCCCTTATTTTTTCGTTGTTTTGGATTAAAAAGTGGGATGCATTTTGAAGAGTGGACTCTTACACGGACATGTATGCTGTTGTTTCGTGAATTCATCCGATCTGATCTGAACGTCAGGAGATGAAAGATGAGTATCGCGTTTATTATGCTAATGTAAAATTAGCTAGTGCTTCAGAATTTCATTTAACCCTTTCCTCTCTGGTGTATTTATTGCAAAAACGAGTTCAGAACATGAATCTTGAGTGTTTTAGCTTTCAAGTGATGCATAGTTTGTGATAGTTGATTGAACAGTTTTTATAAAAACAAAAGTATAACGATAATGATATATCGTTACACTCCAAATTTTTTGTGTTAAAAAGCGTTAGTAATTAGTAATATTCGTGCACAACGTGCGTCCACTGCTTATTACACACACAGGGTCGCGCAGCAGCACACACACACATTTTTAGATATTAAAGGTCCCGTTCTTCGCGTGTTTTCGAAACTTTGATTATGTTTACAGTGTGCAATATAACATGAGTTCATGTTTCGCGTGTAAAAAAAACAGTATTTTTCACACAATTTACTTATCTGTACAGCGCTGTTTCCTCTGTCCTAAAACAGGCTGATGATTTCCTTGTTCTATGAAGTCCCTCCTTCAGAAACACGTAATGAGTTCTGATTGGGCCAGCGCTTCCCGTGTTGTGATTGGACCACAGCTTAGCGCACTTTGCCCGGAAAGGTCCCGCCTCTTACCATAACGGGGAGATGCAAGCGCTGAATGCGCGCTCTTCTCCACGTGGGAGAGCAACAAGACCACGCCCCCTATTTTGCGTGTTCTTGTGGGTGGAGGGTTAGTCAACAAACGGTTCTAGTGACGTCATTACATCCCTGCACTTCCTGCTGTAGTCCAAACCGGCCGTTCGCTGTAGGCTTTGAAAGGGAACTTCTGTTAAATAAAATATCTCGCTTGGCATTGAACTTTGAGCTTTATAATTTTGGAATCGCGAAGAACAGGACTTTTAACAAAGGATTTCTCTCTGGAGAAGCGCTCAGTCTTTTCGCTTTTCGCAACTGGCTTTTAAAGGGAATGGGAGATGACTCTCTGATTGGTTTATTGCCCAAAACATACCCATGATGACTCGTTAAGAGAATAGGGACAACCCCTTTAGATCATGCATCTACAGCAAAAGTCGATTCAGACATGCCCTATAAGTGCACATGAGCCATGTGCTTTAGACCATGATCAGATATTTAAAAAAGGGCCCATTTTTTATGTTTAACAGGTTTTGGTGAATTACCCTCTACAACAAGGGTGGGCAATTCCAGCATGGGGGGGCAACTGTCCTGCAGAGTTTAGCTCCAGCCCTGATCAAACTCCAGGATGGACTGGCCCACCCCTGCTCTACAAGAATACTCAATGTCCAATTTGTTTTATTAAATGTTTTTTATTTAGAATTTGTTTTCATTTATGTATATTAATCTGTATAAAAGCCAATTACCTTTACATAATAAAAATGCTTTAGTAAATAATTACATAAAAAGCCATAATTATTGCAAAAAGCCATAATACTTACCTTTCATCTCATAATTAATAATGTCACAATTTTTACTTTTTATCTCATAATTATGACAAATTATGATACAGTTATTAGTCATTATTATGACATGTCAAAATACGGACAAAAGCATCATGACATGACACAAAGTCAAAACTATAATGATGTCAGAATTATTAGTAAATGATCATAATAATTTCCCTTTTCCCTCAATTTCAATCTCATAATTACGTCTTATGTAATTTTTGTAATTTATTTATTTATTTATTTTTTGTATGTTGTAACTTACCAAAGCATTTTTTCCGCATGTGGTGGAAATGGATTTCCGCAGATCTGACATGGAAGGGAAGAAAATGATGCCCATAGAAATTCATAATCATAAATGTTCTTTCTGACGATTAATTTCCAGTTCCCATCACATGTAATGTGCCTAATTGTGGCGTTCTCTTCATCCGAGGCATCCTGTGCTGTTTTTGACAGTAAACCCGTGTCATTTGAGGACATTTCTGTTTTTTGCAAGACTGAACTCTTGTCAGTTGTCAAATTTTTGGAGTATTGCATATGGAATATGCCCTAGTGCATAATAAGACATTAGTTCACTGGTGAGGTCAGGGACATCATGTGATGCACTCCTGTGCTTTTAAATGACCACACATGGTTTCGGCTATAGGAGGTTTTCTTCAACTACAGGCCTTTATACTGTGTGTCCCATGCAGGGGTTGAATTTATTAAAACGAGATTTATTAAAAATAGGTCATCAAAACATTTCTTCCCATGCCTTCTTTTTGCTACTTCAAATGCTTTTTATAAATAAATAAATAAACCTTTATGCTCAACAAGGCTGCACTTATTCGATCAAAAATCTAGTAAAAACTGTAATATTGTGTAATATTATAACGGTTTCAAATAACTATTGTAATATATTAAAAAAAAGGTAATTTATTTCTGCGATCAAAGCTGAATTTTCAGCACCATCACTCCAGTCTTCAGTGTCACATGATCCTTCAGAAATTATGATCATTTAATGGTCAAGAAATATTTAATATTATTATCAATGTTGAAATGTATTATAATATTAAGAACAGCATAATAAATGTCTTAATGATAAGATCAAAAGAATGGCATTTTTAAATAGATTTGATTTTTTAACATTATCTTTATTGTAACTTTTGATCAGTTTATTGCTGAATAGAAGTATTCATTTCTTATTTTTTTAAATATTGTCTTAGAATCAATTATATACATTGTTTTATGCTTGTCCCATTATAAAAATCCATCATAAAAAATATGTATTATTCCAGTTAAGAAATGATGGCCTATGATCTAAATAAAGATATGAAATAATTATTGTGTAGTCATTGTGTAAAAATTAACTTTATTGTCCACAAGTGGAAATTTGTCTTTGTCTTCATCACAAAAACATATTCAATATCGTCACACAAATCACATAAAAATACAACACGTAGCATAATCCCCCATCACACTCAGATCCGAGATCAGATTTATCATTTCCCCCTCAAATTCTGAATATCACTCACTCGTGACAACATTTCCATCAAATCCAACAATTTTGCCCCTTACATTTTTTTAATGATTATTATTTTGTGAACTTGGTTACCATGGAGACAACCATTTCAGTGAACAGCATGCTTGAGATTAAATATGAGACCTGACGTGAATAAATAAAGAAAAATGAAAGTAAATATAAATTGTAAACAGAATGTATTAATATTCTGGTTAAAACTGTGATTTAAAATGTGTTTATTTTATTTTTTACAAATTAAATTAAAAGTGTGTGTATAATTATAATATTTTGAATATATTCTAATAATACATATTATTATTATTATTATTATTATTATTGCTAGGAATATATATAATAATATTTAACAAAATAAGAAATATCACTAGGAAAATAACATTTTCATCATTAAAAATAGTATTTAATAATAAATATAAAATAATTATTATAATAATTATAATAAAAAAAATTAACTGTAGGGTTGCTGTTAACATGCAGACAGTGACTAGGATTTATTATAAAATATTATTATTATTATTATTATTATTATTATTATTATTATTATTATTATTATTATTATTATTATTATTATTATTATTATTATTATTAATAATTTTTAATTTAATAAAAACAATCTTTGATATAGATTTCTTCATTTCAGGAGGTATAAAAAAAAATCAAGAACGAGTCTATGTCTTTAATATGAAATATGAGTCTCTTATGTATCCACAGTGGGGAAAAAGGTATTAATTTTATTTTTTTCCCCCTAAAATAGGATGGAGTGAGTACAACTGGGCACTCACACACTCATTCCATTCATACTGGAGGCCAGAGGGCGCCCTCGAGCAGAAACGCCACATTTGCCTCAGAGAGAAGAAATATAATGACATTTTGAGGAAATCCCTAATGTGAAGTTAGCGCTGTGTAGCTGAATTAAACGACGGTTTGACTGATTAAATATGAACACAATAAACACGACTGTGAAATTATATAGTGTATTTGATATTTTCAAGCCTTGTCTGGTATTTTCATAATAATAAAGAATATTTCAGTGCAGTGCTAATCAACATAGACTTCATCACTGTGCCTCATTCTGTGATAAGAAGACACATCAGCTCACAAAATAAAAAAATATCAAACACTCGACTGAAGAGATGAAGTGAGTCCAAACATTTTATTAAACGTTTTCTTTTTTTCTTTTTTTTTCAAACGCACGTGATATACTCAAACTCGCATAAATCAAATCGTGATTTGCGGTTTGATTAATCATGCAGCCCTAATATATATATATATATATATATATATATATATATATATATATATATATATATATATATATATATATATATATATATATATATATATATATATATATATATATATATACTAAAAGTCTAAAGGTCCAAAAGTGTCCTTAGTCAAAGAAACCATGCCAATCCAGCTCTTCCACATGATAAGCGTCTGAAATCAAATCTGCTGTACACAATGTTGATGTGGTATTTGGAACAAACTCTCGCATTTCAAAGGCTCTTGGCTTTGGTGTAACATGAATCAGGGGCCAAATCCCGAGTGGCTGCAGTAAAGGACCTCTAAAATATAAAACTAAGCCATAGCCGGTGAAGAGTGTCCTCATATTTCATCAATTTTAGATTTATAAAGTCGAAAATTGACGTCCCCCCTGGCACCCGGCAGTCTCAGAGCAAGACTGTGGGCTGTGTGGAGTTTCATCATCCTGACAGAACCTGACACCTCGGCTGTGCACTAGACCACTAGTCTCTTTGCTCCCTCCCTGGGTGAGCAATTACATGTGAATACTAGCCTAGTGTCATTTCTTCTGGCTTTCATATCCTTCCTCTCATCACAGGGAATGGCCAGAGTCATCGACTGCAGACCTCCTTCAGTCTAATTAACAGGCTCGTTCCTGTAATTCACTACATTTTCAGGTCCTCGTCATACCGCAGCTTCTAAAGATCATAACCTATTTGGATCATAACCTAGTTCCTGTTGATAATATATTAATAGAAAACCTTATTACAGTATCACACTCAAACAATTGACCCACAATGGAAAATTATGACCTTTACTCAAATTAACGTTGTTTCAAATATTCTTTAAATGAACATAGAGGTGAGTTTTAAATATATAATATGAAAATTATGTTATAAGTGTACTAACTGAAAATGGAATTTTTTTAAGTCATGTGTATTTAAAAAGAGATTGTGTGGGTGTGTGTATATGACATGTATGACATGTTTATAACATATACTAATGTTTTAAAGTGTTTCTTTAATTGTCTAGCTAATATTTTGTTTTCAATGGAAATCGATTTTTTATGTTTTCAATTTTATTCCATGTTTAGTTGGTTGGTTGGATATTTTGATAAAATATTCCATCCTGTTTATTAATTTATTTTATGTTTTTTTAAATGTTTTTGGTATTTATTTTATTTTATTTATCTGCTTTATTTACTTTATTGTATGTATTTATTTCGTTTTTAAAGAGTTTTTGTTATTTGATTTTATTTATTTATTTACTTTAATTTATTTATTTTATGTTTTTAAGATGTTTTTGTTATTTGATTTTATTTATTTATTTACTTTAATTTATTTATTTTATGTTTTTAAGATGTTTTTGTTTTTGTTATTTTATTTATTTATTTACTTTAATTTATTTATTTTATGTTTTTAAGATATTTTTGTTATTTTATTTATTTATGTTATGGTTTTTAAGATGTTTATTTTATTTGATGAAAATATGATGTTATAAAGACAAAAATAAAAATATTAAAAGATTGTTATAATCAAAATGTATTCTATTTCTATAGTCTCATACACCTTTTTTATAAGCATTATCTTAAATTACAACACTGAGATATATTTATGTTTTAATGTACAGTAACAGATTTCAAACGGTACTTCTTAACAGCAATGACCCAACTGAAGGCCGAGGATCAGAAAGCCTTCCATCTCTGGCCTCTTCTCTTGCAGCTCTTCATCTTCATTGGCTCATCAGGGTGAGTAAGTTGAGGGTGACTTTTTTATCTGCTCAGTGTTTTGTGATTGAACTGAGCAATCGGACTTTGGGCATGTGCGATAACATCAGATAATGTGAAATGGGTTGGTGGGGTTCTTATCATGGGAGATTATCCGTTGAAAAGTGCCAAATTCGCTGATGATGCAAACGATCGCTATAGCCATGGAATGCTTCAGGGGACTTCAAAACGCACCAGCGGTCAAACACACATTGCTATCAAAAGCGAACACGAATGGCATAATAATATACAGTTAATATAATATAATATAATATAATATAATATAATATAATATAATATAATATAATATAATATAATATAATATAATATAATATAATATAATTATTATAAATAGATAAAATACATTTTAAAAGTGAATTTTACTAGACTAGACTAGCTTTAACAGTTAACAATAATTAATATAAAAACTAAATAACTAGTCCAGATCATATTATGCATATGTTTAAGGCTCATTGATACACAGTTTATTGAAGTTTTTTTTTTTTTTAAGATTTTTTTTTATTGAATTATTTCATTTTATTTGATCTATTATATGTTTTTGATCTGATTTTATTATATTTTACTTTATTTAATTTTAATATATGGTTATTTGAGGTGTTTCTTTTTTATTTCTTATTTGTTTTGTTTCTTTTTATTTCTAATTTGTTTCTTCATCATTAATATTATATTATATTATATTATATTATATTATATTATATTATATTATATTATATTATATTATATTATATTATATTATATACAAAAAATAAAGTAAAATAATAAATATGGTAATACTTTTCACTGCATGTTCACATTTCGAAAGTTAAATGTATTATGAATGCCATGGTAATTGCTTTGGGCAGAAAACTGCATTTCTGCCCTGAGCAAGTTGTAATTTCAGTACATTTTCATTTACTATACGTTGTGAGAGCAAAGTCAGAAACATGGCCTTTGAGCATAAATTCAAGAAACCAAGAGCTAAACCTCATTTAAAACCCTCAGATTTTGCATTTGGCAAGTCCTAAATGTCACCTCCTTTATCTTCTGCATCTTATTTTGTGTGTGGGCAGAAACCCGCTTGCTAAGACAGCTCAAATCCATAAACCCCAGAAAATTCAGATCGCTCTCACTGTTGAATTTCTCTTTGCCAAGCAAACTACGTAGAGTGGAAGCTTTAAAAGCATTATTTGGTGGTCAGATGTGACCAAAACCAAATATAACGGCCATTAATATGCCATGCTGGGCCGCGGATGGAAATGTTAGCCGATTTATCCTCATGCTTAAGTGCACTCTGGACTGTTTGAAAAACCTCAATCTATTTCCAGGGCTCTTTAAGCCCTGGCCACTCAATTGATTGGTCAGGAGAGAAAGCTGATTGACTTGTCTGAAACATGTTTACTAGATTTGCTCTCAGAGGGGGGTTTTAAAATGCACCGAATATATGATAAAAATCCTCCGGGCCTGGATCACCTAGACCTCACTCAGGCTTAATTAAGGACAAAGCAAAGGTATATATTTTTACAATGCAAAATGTAGCTAAACTAAAAAAAAAATGTGGAGTTTATTTTGGGTAAACTGTTGTTAGCAATGGAATATGTTTCCTTAAGTTTGGAATATGAAAAAAACATATAACTTTCTCCAACAGTGAGGATGTGTTCTGCAGAATCATTATGATTTGTTTTTGTAAACAAAATATGTTAAGTCATGTGTAAATGTGTGCATTTGAAGTAAATACACATAAAATGTTTGCTGTAAAAAACATAAAAAAGCCTAACCATTTTTGAAGATATGAAACTCTATTACCGCTCACAACTGATTCACAAACGACTGAGACTTATTCATTCACAAGCCATTTTGACTGACGTTCTGCCTCTTGAAATTGGAAAGTTATCTGCAGAGCAATCACAAGAAAAAGCTGGAAGAAAGCCAGTAATATTTTAAGTCACATTTTATTCACTCCTGTCTCCTACGCAAGTAGGCTAAACCTGTGTCACTCCACTGCCGTAAGCATCTTATCAATCACGCTCGCTGATTTCAATTCAGATATTATACATTAGCAGGATTTTGTGGTAATTCAACTCACATGCACTAATTTCTTTTGACACCGTAATTTCTTTATCATTAGCATTAGCATATGGCCTTAGGTGCAGCAGACTAATTACAGGCTAGTAATTGCAACACAAGTTGTCATGTCACATTAAATTTACATTGGTTCAGAAGAGCAGTGCATCAGACGGGCACAACTTTGTTTCTCTTGACAAAGTCATTTGTATTGATAACTTTTTTTCCCTTTGTTTTTAGAAGGTTAAGTGGGGCATGTTGTTAACCACTTTTTGTCAACCACATGCTTGCATCTAATATAGATGAAGTGGATTTCACACATCTTGTAGGCAATCCAGACCTGCCTAATTGTTGAATATTTCAGGCTTGTACATTTTAATTTTAGGAATAATATATATATATATATATATTAGGGGTGTAACGGTTCACAAAATTCACGGTTCGGTTCGATACGATACACTGGTGTCACGGTTCGGTTCGGTACGGTTCGGTATGTTTTAGATACAGCAAAAAGAAAAGATTGGCAGATAAATTACCTTTTTTTATTATTTTTTTATTAAAACTAACAAAGTATGATTTTTTTTATTTTTTACATTGAACAATGATGGAGCTATACTTTACCCATCTTCTGTGTAGTTACAGGAATAAGACATTAGCTCTTTACATTAGCGTGTGCGGTGCGTGTTGCAGGAGCCCCACACCCTGTAGTGCTTCCACATATGCTGCATTTGCAGTCCGCAACTGATCCGCTGTTGCACACCACAAACACAGCATTGATTCATTATTTTTTATTTAAAATCCAAAAGTTTTTACTGAACATGCCTCGTCAGAATTCCAATTATCTTTGTTTACTCTTTAATAGAAGTCAGGTTACGTAGCCTACTACATTTAAACAACATTTTATTAAATTCATTTATTCATATTTATATACTTTAGATTTAGCTCACACAAGTGGCAAAACATTTAAACATAGTTTATAGCCTTAAATCACAAACATTTTAAATTAGAAACTTACAATAGTCTATTCAAACACAGCCGACTCTCGTCTTTTCTTTCGTTTTCCCTTACGAAACAAAAATATATTGCAATATACTAGAATTTATATTGCAATACATTAGAAAATATATTTCAATGTATCAGAAACTTCCTCATATATTTGAAAATATATAGCAATATATGGATGGACAACCTATTGCTATATATTGATTCATATATTAAAATACATTGATATACAAACAAAACTGAATTATTTCATGTATGTTTATTGAAACAAAGTATTTTTTGTGAGTTAAGCAAGCTCCTGCATATGTTTACAGAGGTTGATTAACAATAGCCCAAATCAGATGGTGCATGACATTCAATATATTTTCTATATTTAGAAAATATGATGGTGCATGACTTTCAATATATTTTCTATATTTAGAAAATATTTCTATTAGGGCCGGGACTTTAACGCGTTAATTAAGATTAATTAATTACGTGACTTTAACGCGTTAATTACGTGACTTTAACGCGTTAATTAATTACGCAAAAAAAAAAAATTACCACACTTATTTTTGCACCGCGGAACGTTTTTCAATGAATGAGTTTCGACGGACCAATTATACTGGAACACCAACTAGCGCTCCGGAGTCACGACAACAACGAACCATGTGAACATGAACGAAGCTATGGAACGTATGGAACGAAGAAGCTGATGAGACTGCGTTGCTTGGCCCCGTGGATGGGAAATTTTGTTTTAAAAAACGAAAGAATGGAAGCGTCGTCAAGAGTAGTGATGGCCAAATGAGGCTTCCTGAACCACTGAGGCTTTCCAGCCCATTGGTTCACCAAAAGGTTCATTTTCCTGAAGCCTCATGAAACAGTGTGCTCCCTAGTGACACCTGCTGTCCAAAGCAATGCATCGCACACAAATCTACTCATCCTGAACAACCAAACTGTCATAGTGTGGGCACACCCTTTTTCTATTGCCTGTGTATTAATAAAGTATTTTACTCTGCTTGTATTAACCTATGTACACACAACTCACACAAACACACAACTTTGTGTTCAACTATTCAGTAGATCTTTAGGTTAGTGATGATAGTGAATGCCCAGAATGATTGTAAATAAATTATTGTGAGTGTTGCGCTGATTGGGAGTGCAATAGTGCAGTGCTTATGGGACTGGAATTCTGGAACAGCAAATGGGAAAAGCTTTCCCTAATACAGTTCCCTAATACAGTCTAGTCTTATATTAATATTATTATTAATAATAATAGAAATAATATATATAATAATAACACTACTACTAATATAGGCTATATATATATATATATATATATATATATATATATATATATATATATATATATATATATATATATATATATATATATATATATATATATAATTACGTAGTATAGGTATTACACCTAGATATAGGCTAATTTACTCTAATAATCTACTGAACTATGTATAATTTACTCTAATAATCTACTAAACTAAGTATAATGTAATATAATATATAATACAAGCTATGATATATAATGATATCGCTACTACATACAACCAACACCTCAACACCAATGCAAATACCTCCTGCAAACCCCACAAGAGGCGCGAGGTTTCGAACCACTTTTATCCGAAAGCGATACTCCGAATGAAGCAATGACGTATTCAAAAGAAAACGAGGCCTCGTTTGTCATCGTCACGTGATTTTCACGGAAACGATACAAGCCTCGAATCGGGGCTTCATCTGGAACGCCCCTTTTTGCTCGACACAAGCTCCGGAGCCTCGCTTCAGATGTCCCATCACTAGTCAAGAGCATGGTTGTGTGCAAGCTATACAACAAGGAATTCGCGTATCACCGCAGCACATTGAGCCTCAAATATCACAAAAATGCTTTTGCTAAACTGGCAAACATGCACTGGTCTGCTGGACTGAAATAAATAAACAATATTTTGTTGATTAAGCTTATGTATTCAGTCATTATTCAATGGTATACTAAAAATACATGTAAAAAAAATTACTTCTCATTGTTCTCAGGTCAAATATTTATATGCAATTAAAATGTGATTAATTAATTACAAAGCCTCTAATTAATTAGATTATTTTTTTTAATCGAGTCGCGGCCCTAATTTCTATATTATATTTTAATCTGTTATATTTTAAAATATATGACAGACAGTGTACATTAGATTATTTCATATTTACCATGTATACAATATATATGATAATTATATACTATGTAATATAAATCAATATATTTAAGACATATGTTCCCATATAAATCTGATTATATTATCCAGTACATTGAGGTATATTATCTCATATAATTTTACATATATATTTACATATATATACAATGACTCTTCCAATATATAATTTCATATATTGTAGGATATATTTCAATATACATAGCAATATATTGAATAGTATAATGATATGTATTTAGTCAATATATGAAAACGGCAATAATTGCAGTATTGTCCCATATATTGCAATATATGACTTGCATATATAATATATTATTATATAATATATCATATGATATATTACCATGTAAATTTCACAATATATGGAGACACATGAAATATATTGTCAACTAATATATTGAGAAATATATTGTCAACTAATATATTGAGAAATATATTTTTGTTGCGTAAGGGTTTAACCCCTTTTAAAAGAAATCCTGCAGGTCAAAAAGAACTTTGCTTTTCACCCCCAAGAAAGTACGAGTGCTATCCATTATGGCGCATTTTTTTTAACCTAAATGCCAGGTAAAGTGTGGTTTTGTTGCTTTACTTGAGAGAAAAAAAGCCATGTGTTGACTTTGAAACAAGAGTATATTTTACATTATATGCATCTGTGGTGAAATTACTAGATTTTCGCGTCAGTACATGTTTATTTTAATGCGAACAATGTTCTATCACTTTAATGCAGCAACGCAGCGCAGCGCAGCAAAAAATAGACTCGGTACAAAAACGATCCGTGCACTGCTGCAGACGCACCGCTCCTGGAACAGACTGACGGACCGCATCCGCGTGCAGTGTGAAAACTGTAATCCGTTAACATGGGTACGGGAAAAAACGCAACGCACACGCACTGCAGACGGAGTGTGTGTGAAACGGGCGTTAGGTCTCATATCCGCGGCTATAAATAGACCACTCGCCGCGGTGATGTCTTTTGCCATTTGAATAAGTTGGAAATGTCTGTCTAAATGCTGCGGGGATAGTTTGTGGCTGTTTCTCCTTTTTATCGTCTTGTTGTCGGCGTAAATGAGTTGATTGACATGACATTAATTATTCCCGCTGCTGTACCCAACACCATCATAGCTTACAAAGAATCCAAAGTTCACCCAAACACCAGACCTGTTGGTTATTGGAGGATCTTCTATTTCTGGTTTGTTAAACGCAATAGCCATTTTGCCACGAGCATTCAGCGCGTAGCCTACTGAGTAAGCGAGCACCTGACTGAGCAGCCTAAAACATTTGGTGTTTTTTTTTTCTTTCACTTCGGCGGGGTCAGGAGCATTGGCTGTTATGTCGTTTTGGTTATTGGGCTAGCATGTTGAACGCATATTATTATATTTCACACACTTTTTTTATTTTCCAAATCTAATTAATTAGTCCAAGAACCGTTCGGTACATGATGCGTACCGCGTACCGAACCGAAAGCCTCGTACCGAACGGTTCAATACGAATACGCGTATCGTTACACCCCTAATATATATATATATATATATATATATATATATATATATATATATATATATATATATATATATATATATATATATATATATATATATATATATGTATGATACAGCTGCAAATAAATATTTGAACACCTGAGAAAATCAATGTTAATATTTGGTACAGTAGCCTTTGTTTGCAATTACAGAGGTCAAACGTTTCCTGTAGGTTTTCACCAGGTTTGCACACACTGCAGGAGGGATTTTGGCCCACTCGTCCACATAGATCTTCTCAAACACGTTTAGTGGAATTATGACCAAAAAGTTCTATTTTGGTCTCATCTGACCACATGACTTTCTCCCATGACTCCTCTGGATCATCCAAATGGTCATTGGCAAACTTAAGACGGGCCTGGACATGTGATGGTTTAAGCAGGGAAATCTTCCCTGCAATGCATGATTTCAAACCATGACGTCTTAGTGTATTACCAACAGTAACCTTGGAAACCGTGGTCCCAGCTCTTTTCAGGTCATTGTCCAGCTCCTCCCGTGTAGTTCTGGGCTGATTTCTCACCTTTCTTAAGATCATTGAGATCCCACGAGGTGAGATCTTGCATGGAGCTAGCCTGACGTGGTCATACTCAATTCTAGTCAGAATATGAGTCTGAAACTGCTCCATTGGGCTGTGATTATGGGGCGTGTTTCAACCGAACCAGGAAAGACATCAATTGGATAGACCTACAACCAATCAGAGCAACGAAGGGACGCATTGTCAAATGTCAACAGAGTTCAACTGCACTGTGTTGCCAAGTCCACGTTTTTTTCCGCAGGTTCTTTTCTATGTCGCGGGTTGAAGCGACTATTATGTGATATATAGACCCATGAGTGCGAATTTTAGCAGGCAACCTTGCCAAAATAACACATTTTACCCCCCAAACACATTTTTTTTCTCCGGAGAACCCCCCGAGAAGCTATTGTTTAGGGCTAGTAGTTGGCTCGTTTTGTTGTAAAAACTTGGCAACCCTGTCTGCACGCGCCCTGAAATCAGGCTGGAATACACAATCTTTGCCAGTGTTGTAAAATAATTTAATGATACACAGAGTACTTACCCAACATGATCATCATTTCTGAGAGAAATTGTGAAGGTGAATGCATATACAAACAAGCTCTCCATTTAGGATTCAAACAAATATAATCCAAGCCCCTTTGATGACGTGCATGATTATGTTACTATTAATCATCTGTCCATCATCTAAAGCCCGCCCTTGATGATTTCATTAGTCCGAAGAGTTTCTGTTCGGAGATAATTACTCCTCTATGGAGCAAGGCCAGACCGAATTGCCCGACCTAAAAATGTGGGCGGGGCTAAGTTCAGCTGGCATCCAGGCTAGCATGGAGCCCCACTCCTAGGGAGATTGACAGTCATGTTTAGCTTCTTCCATTTTCTAATGATTGCTCCAACAGTGGACCTTTTTTCACCAAGCTGCATGGTCATTTCCCCATAGCCCTTTCCAGCCTTGTGGAGGTGTACAATTTTGTCTCTAATGTCTTTGGACAGCTCTTTGGTCTTGGCCATGTTAGTAGTTTGATTCTTACTGATTGTATGGGGTGGACAGGTGTCTTTAGGCAGCTAACAACCTCAAACAGGTGCATCTAATTTAGAATAATAAATGGAGTGGAGGTGGACATTTTAAAGGCAGACTAACAGGTCTTTGAGTGTCAGAATTCTAGCTGATAGACAGGTGTTCAAATACTTATTTGCAGCTGCATCATACAAATACATAGTTAAAAAATCTAATATTGGGATTTCTGGATTTTATTTTTTTTGGATTATGCCTATCACAGTGGACATGTACCTACGATGACAATTCCAGACCCCTCCATGATTTCCAAGTGGGAGAACTTTCAAAATAACAGGGTGTTCAAATGCTTATTTTCCTCACTCATATATTTATATGTTTACTATTTTATGTATTATAAGATTTGTATATATATACACTGTGTAATAAGATCTTTCTGACACATACAGTACAGTACTTTGCTACTGAATTGATATAAACAACTTTAAATAGTATCAAGTAATTTGATTATGTTATTGCTTACATTACATTATTGCAAACATAGATTGTTTATCAAAACTTACAGTTGTCAGACCATCTTAAATAATTTACATTCACAAGCTATAAAGACATCACAACTTCCACATATGTGTCCCACGACTTTGTAAAACAATATATTGTGATTGTTGCTGCCTACAGTCTAAAGGCCCGCATTGAAGTACAAAACAACTTCTCCTTATGTGCTAAATGAATGCTTTACAGTAATTGAAAATGACACCTTGTGGGAGATAAATGCCGTACACATTACACATCGGGGTTTGTTGCTGGACTATTTATGGCCAAAGCTTCTGACACTGGTAGGTTATGACAGCGAGAGCACAGTAACCAAGGAAACAAGGAAACAGGCCTTCCTTAGCTCAGGTTGCACAAGTGAGGATCGATAAATCACCGTGGCCAGGACAGAGGCTTAAGTCAGGAGAAAGGAGAATAAAGTGCTTTTGTTGGCTTTTCCAGTTTGGCGAGCTCAAGATAATCTGCTATTCTTGTGAATTTTCACTTTAAGGGTAGGCCCGGATAGATCCGGGCCACCGAAGTCTGCAAACAGTCATATTCTTTTGTTTTATTTTTGGAGATTGAGCCACCTAGCCACTGTCTGGATCAATATTTATTCAGTCCACGCGGTGAGCACATGCTGCTCAATGATATGCAAAATGTAAAAAAGATTACAATAGGCAAATTCAATCCAAGCTATTGTGATGATCTTGGAATGCGAAAATCCCTTTCAGTATTCTGGGACTGTCTGTGAAGTCAGTGTGCAATTGCTTTTATCTCTGTCTTTGGGGTGTGTGTGTGTGTGTGTGCGGGGGGTGTTGGCCTCAGTAAGAATGAAAGAAGGCTAAAATAGCCCTGAGCTATCCAACATCAGTGGTCTTCAGCTTAACGTATTTAACGCGTTAAAAATATTTTATGCAATTAACGCAGCATCCGTTTTTCTTTCATCCTCTGGCGTTACATTGCTATAGTCTAGCGTATACACATAAGAGCAGTCCTAAATTAGTTAAATAATGTCTTAAATGAACTTAAAGAGTTAGAAAATGAGATGCGCATGACAGCACGTCACATCCGGGTCATGTTCGGCAGCGGCAGATCTTAAAGTGACAGCGGCCTAATAAAACAGTTGCTGTGATGTCTGTCATTAATCTTAATCAAAGAACAAAGGTAACAGAGAACTGTGTAGCTTACTAAGGATTAATCTATATTAAATTGATTATTTAAAAGTGTTAAGAGTTTATCCAATTTCTGTACATGTCTAATGGGTGTGAAGGGCACCGGTAAATATGACATTTATTTTAAGATTTAGTTTTAATGTTTTAATTTCACTTGTTATTTTTGAAAGCCTAATCATTTCGAAATTGCTCGATTGGATTGAGGTCTGGGGAATCTGAAGGCCAAGTCAAGACCTCGACTCGTTTTTGTGCTCCTCAAACCATTCCTGAACTGTTTTTGCTTTGTGGCAGAGCATTTTATCCTGCTGAAAGAGCCACAGGCACCAGGGAATACCGTTTCCATGAAAGGGTGTACGAGGTCAGCAACAATGCTTCAGAAGGTGGTCCGTGTCAAAGTAACATCCACATGAATAGCAGGACCCAAGGTTTTTCAGCAGAACATTGTCCAAAGCATCACACTGCCTCCACCGGCTTGCCTTCTTCCCATAGTGCATCCAGGTGCCATGTGTTCCTCAGGTAAGTGACACACACGCACCCAGACATACACGTGATGTAAAAGAAAATGTGATTCATCAGACCAGGCCGCATTCTTCTATAGCTTTGTGGTCCAGTTCTGATGCTCATGTGCATCGTTGGTGCTTTCTGTGGTGGACAGGGGTCAGCATGGGCACCCTGACTGGTCCTCGGCTATGCAGCCCCATACGCAACAAACTGCGATGCACTGTGTATTCTGACACCTTTCTATCAGAACCAGCATTAACGCCTTGAGCAATTTGAGCTACAGTAGCTCGTCTGTATGATCGGACCACACAGGTCAGCCTTCACTCCCCACGTGCATCAATGACCCTGTCGCCGGTTCTCCACTGTTCCTCTTGGAGCACTTTTGATAGATACTGACCACTGCAGACCGGGAACACCCCACAAGAGCTGCAGTTTTGGAGATGCCATGACCCAGTCGTCTAGCCATCCCAACTTGACCCTTGTCAAACTCGCTCAAATCCTTACGCTTGCCCATTTTTCCTGCTTCTAACATATCAACTTTGAGGACAAAATGTTAATCCAAAACAATATTAATACAAAATGTAAAAAAAAAGATAATGTTATCCACTTCACCTGTCAGTGGTCATATTGGTATGCCAGATCTGTGTGTGTGTGTGTATATATATATATATATATATATATATATATATATATATATATATATATATATATATATATATATATATATATTAGGGCTGTAACGATATGCGATATGAAATCGAAATCGCAATACGCAGGTCCACGAACCTGTATCGCGATCTGAGAAGGCAGAATCGCGACACACCCCTTCCAACTCCCAGAATTATCCTTCCTGTCCAGGTCCAACTTTTAAGTCAGCAGTATGGCAACATTTCAGCTACCCGGTGGAGAACAAGGATGGCAATCGTGTAGTTGACAAGACCCACACAATTTGCCGTAAATGTTTCAAGAAGCTTCCCCAACCGGCTGGCAAAGTGGTGTGAGCGTGGCGTTTCTGTTGCGTGTCATCTGCGGGGCGGCTGCGTGGCGTTTTCTCTTTCTTTGCACACCAGAAGCGTGTCTGACGCGGCGCTTCTGTTGGTATTGATGTACAGGAGGCCCTATACTTCATGTTAAATATATATTGCCTATTGGTACCACAAAGAAAACGTCGGCAGTAGCCTATTGACCATACAGATATATGGTATTGACGGCAAAATAGGCTACAGAATACTGTACAGAATAAAACTGTTTTGTCCCCCCCATATCGAGGTTTGTATCGTACCGTGGGTCAAAAATCGTGATACGAACCGAATCGTGGGTTTGGTGTATCGTTACAGCCCTAATATATATATATATATATATATATATATATATATATATATATATATATATATTTATAAACACTTCAATCACATGGAATGTTTTCATTGCTATTTTTTATTAAAGGAGATTTTAGGCTTAATAAGTATTAAAAACCTTCCATGGTAGTGCTGCTATAATACCTGTGCCATTTACATAACACCCTCTTTTTTAAAATATAAAGTGTTATAAATGTCAACATCATCTGTCAGGACTGTCAGGCAATACATGAAATCATTTTATACTGAAAGCTATTTAACTGTTATTCCTTTGCTTAATTTTCTTACTGGACCAGTGAAACCCCTGATGTTTTAAGAGGTGTATGTAAATGATAACAAGTTATATTTTTACCCGAGCCTTGAATTTTGTTTAGCTTGACACCTGCTATGGAGAATAATTTTCATCACAGTATAATTATTATTATGTAATTGCACTGAATTGTCTTGTTCAATCCACATTCTGGTTTTTTTATGTTTGATTTAACGCAGATTACCCATCCTTTTTTGAGTGCACTTAAAAAACACTCCACGGCACAATTAATTAATGATACGTTCCAGAATGGCCCTGAGTAAAAAGCTGCAGTTTCTGTGCCTTCAGGGAAATTCATGCATCATTCAGATCACTCTTCCCATCTTTACGCCTGACTGTCCTGGTGTCCTTTGTATTGTGGACCTCCCACCATAACGCACATTCCCGGAGTCAATGGGGTATGGAAAACTCATCATTTTGAGACTTTTCTCAGTTCGGCAGACAGACCGGGGAGGACTATACTACAGGAAGACGCAGAACCCTGTCAACCGCCACCTGTTACGGCCCACATTTCAGACACTTCCTGAGCCACAGAGCACAGAAGGTAGGTGTCATCGGGTTGTGAAAACACCTCTCACACGCCAGCATCAGAAACACCACATCAGACTTGGAGAAATGGGTGTGATATAATGAGCAGTCCATATTAATGACCCTGGCACAGTCCTGTTTAATCAGCCTTGTAGAGGTGCAATCTATGGAGCTTACAGTGAGCAATAAAGTCCTGTGGGCCACCAAGATCCGCCAATAGATTTACATTCGTAGAGATTAGCATGTGTGAAACTTCCACTCTACACTGTAAAAAGTGCTACACCCTCAAAGTAGGGTTTATATATTTAAAATAGTTATACTCTAGTTTATTTTATTTGTTTTATACTAAAGAGAATCAAAATACTTCCTCTTTACTTAAAATTTATCAGTTTTTATATAAAAAAAATATTTTAAATAAAACCATTGCAATTTATTTGGGTAGTTATTTGTATGTGGTTATTGTGTACAAGAAATGTTATAAAAGTGAGTTACACAATTTATTTGAGCTGCGTTGTCGATGTGGCAGGTGTGTTCATCAAACGTAAATATTTTACATTTTATAAGTTGGCATTATCCCTTTTTCTCTGGCGCGAGGGGACTTGCCCAGGCAGATGCAGTATCTCCCTCGGCACTTCAACTGATCATTCGATGCAGCGGATCTGAGTTTCAGGAACTGATTAACACGGTAAGTTGAACAAATTTAGCCAAATGACTGGTAATGTAAAGTCACGCGAAATCGCTTACTCCAGGGAGCTGAGGTTAGGTTTGCAAATTGTAGGCTACTGTGTAGCTAGCTATCCTGCACACATGGCAAGCTAAGATAGCTGCACAGTGCGGTCGATCGGCAGACAACAGTTAACGTTAATAAGTTAATATGAAATTAATAAGTGCTGTAGTCATGCCTACTATGTGTTTTACATCATTGCCTGTTATCATCGCCACTGTAACAACATTCAGGAGGGGCGTGTTTAAAAATGCAGATAGGTAGGTAATAATTCATTGCACAAATGCCCTCAGTTATATTTTTATATTGCACAGATTCAATTTCGGGATCATATGCGATCGAAACAGTAGCAATTTCAAGACAATAGTTCAATAGTTGTGCAGGCAAATAAGGGAAAGTAAAACGCGGGACTCTGGAATCAGTGATTATGTTAGTATACTTTTGCATTACTAATTCAGATGCAAAGTTTAGATTTTATAGAGGTATGCTTAGTAGACTATCTGTTTTTAGAGATTTTATCCACTTTTTTAATGCTATGTAGTCGATTATTGACAGATTTGTGGTTGAAAAACCCTACAACTTCTAACCCATAAATAAGTTGCATTTAACACAGATTTTTAACCTTATTCTAACATGCATTTTCCTGGTCTTTAGATACCCAAGCGCTTTTGTTACATGGAGTCTTCAAGCTTCACATCCAGGTAAGAAACACTGCAAAATAGATACACGGCTATAACTCATCACACGGCTAAAGAATACAGTGCAGAATGCACTAAGTCAACAACAGTATCTTTTTTGTGCTGTGCCACATTCAGAAAAATTATGAGAAAAATTCTGGAATGTTTTCATTAAAAAGCTTAATTTCTTTTTGACTTAAGATAGAAGGACATGGACATCTTGGATGACATGGGGGTGAGTAAAATTATCAGGAATTTTTTTATTTGAAAGTAGACTATTCCTTTATTAAGGGGATGACCAATCAGGTACATGCAAATACGATTGCATTGTTTTATTGTAATGGATCATTTGAACCAGGAAAAGCAACACTCATGGTACAGTATCATGATAGTTTAGTACCCATACTCAATGGCATTGTCATGATAGACTTCACTCTGGTCTCATGCTCTAGTCACAGTATCCATCTAGTATCCACCACTTTTACCAACAAAAATTAAATTTTGACTTTGTGTCTTATCTGTCTTCTACCTGTCTGCTATATGCATGTAATTTACAGTTTGTCTGACCAAAATCTTTATCTTTTTTTTGTCTCCACCAATAGAGTCGTGATGAAACCGAGGTGCATATTGAGCTTGGCAGTTTTAGCCCACGGAAAATGTACATGTGCCATCAACCCGACACAATTTGAATGATCATAGAAGGACAGCCCGTGGTCAGAGGTGTGCCAAACCTGTCGAAAGCCTGCTGCCTCCTGTTTGGACTTACCTATGCCCTTGACCTTAAGTATCCCTAAAAACTGATGTATACATTTGAGCTATATCAGTGGCTCTTTGTTGGACTGATACTTAATGTGGACTTTGGACTGTGTTCTGTTTTCTCATTACCTCATGAGGTATATAATCAACACCGTTGTGTCCAATGTGATGTTATGGCTTAAATTTACCTTTATCTAAACATTGCAGATTGGGCAGTTTGGATATTTTACTTTACTCTTCAGAACAGGTGAAAAATACACATATACAGTGTTTGTTTTATATTATTGTGTACATGTGCAAGCCACATTTATTGGCTGTTTTGTAGTCACTGTTAAAAGTGACACTGGTTGACATTAAATAAATATTATTGTCTTCAGTCTATCTTCCCATCTTTTTTTTCTTCAATTGAATGTGTAATTGTTATTAACAAAGTCTGATTATGCAAAGTTAATCACTGTAGTGCTTAGAATATAGACATTTAGATTTATTTGCTGAGATTATAGCTAGGGCTCAATTAAAATGTTTATTCACATGTGATTAGGTTAATTTTACTAAGAAAATACATTTCATAAAACCTAATTAAAATGAGTACAGGTTACTTGTAACAACCCACAAATAAGTTACCTGTACTAAGAAAAGTAGGTTTATCTAACTGATTAATACTAGTATTATTAGTTAACTCAATTTGATTTTGTTGCGTTTGTATTAAGTAATGTTACAGTGTTTATTATACTTAAAAAATGCTGCAAGTTGACTCAACTTAAAACATCCAATGCAGCCACTTGCCTCACTTTTTATGAGTTATATATAGGTAGTACTTTTTACAGTGTAATTTCCTATTGCCTAATCATTAAGTGACCTTGAGCTTTATTTACAATTGATTAATAGGCCCAATGTAAACTATAATCTTCCGGAATACACGATCTGGTGTAGTTTACGCCAACACCAGAAGTAAATCTCGTACACGACACCAGAGCTAGTATATTGACCTTACCGGAAGTGATGCGTGTTCCAGGCTGTTGGATATAGCGCTGTATTTGAGGTAAAAAAGGATATATATACGACTCGATTTCTCACACAAACTGATCGTTTTGTGTCTTAAGATATCAATGTGTCATCACTTTGTGGTGGCACTGTTTGCTTGATCCACAGGGACCAGGGTCTAAATTAAGTTTCAGAGTAAAAAAAAAAAAATTAAAGCACTTTTTTAAAGTTCAGGAACTTTCCGGGGTGTGACTTTAGCCGCGTTTCCACCGCAGGAACTTTACCCAGGAACCAGGAACTTTTGGGTGGTACTCGGTGTGTTTTGACCGCAGGAACCAGGGTCTAAATGAAGTTCCGGGTAAATAAATAAATAGTTCTCTTCCATACTCGTTATTCATTTTTTTACAGTCTATTTTTCACCATGTAAACGACCTGACCGATTACTTTTAAGTGTGCGTCCTTACATTACGTGACAGCACGCTCATGTTGACAAGAGAGGAAAGCTAATTTTTCTGAGGGGTAAACTTTTTATTTCGTAAGTTATGAAGATAATGTTGGAATAATGACACACCGTATATTGCCCCAGGCAGTTTTTACTTTAACTGCGCCTGACAGAAGAATTTTTTTTTCTGAGATGATTATTACACTTTACAACAGATAAATAGCTTATATAATACTGTATTAGTCCTGGTGGCCGTCAAGAGTTGCTATGGCTACAGTTAACACTGTCCAGCTGCTGGAGAAAACAGTGTTGACATTTTTGATGCGGCAGACAAACTGCATGTCACAAAATGATTGCGATTAAGATAACGTTCAGTAAACAGTCCACTAAATCTTTCAATCGGTACAAAAAATGTCATAATTTGTTGTAAAAATGTCACGCAAAATGAGTACTGTCCGTCACTGACTTGGAGGAGCAGTCGCGCGCAGTCCTACATCACCGGACTAATCTGCCTAATCTTCTCGGAACAAAAAAAAGTTACTGGTACAAATTGTTCCTGGTAATTTTGGTGGAAACGGGGCTTTTGGTGCTGAACTTGCTGAGTTCATGCAGCATTTTGATTGGTTGACTCTACGCAGTGTTTTATTTCAACCACTGAAGTACCTTGAAACACGCAGCATTATTCAGTGTGTTGACGTGATTTTCCCTGAACTAGGAAGACAGGACGGGACTTATCAAGCAGCTCCTCCCTTTTTTAAAAACATCCAATAACGTTTTGTTTATATAACAGTTTGACAAGAGCCTTTTAGCTCGGTAAGCACGCAGTTTCCTCCTAATCTCTAATCATTTGTAATCATAATCTCCATATCTCTTTGAAATACAGCATTCTGTGCAGAATTTAAATGGGTCAGGTATGTTTTGTTGTCTACGCTGACTCGCGCATGTGATGTGCTCTGCGCTCTCGTGTCTCTGGACTGAAGCAGACTGTAGCTGTGTCTCATTTCAGAAGGCTGCGTCCTCCGGAGGTCGCATTCGAAGGGTGCATACGTCATAAGGCCGTCTCATTTAAAAAAAGTGAGTAGGACACTCCAAATGCGACCTGCGAATGCGTCCTTCTTTCACAGGAATTCGGAGTGTGCATGAGGTGTAGCCTTCACGGCTGAAGATAACCCACAATTCCTTGCGTCTCCGTTAACAACTGTCATTTTTTTTATATTATATGAAAAAACTAGGCTATGAAAAAACGGCACCACCGCCAGATATACATGCGAGCGTAGGTGTGGTGTTTAAAATAAGTAGTTCAAGCTTTTTTAGTTGTTGTTTTTTTTAAGGTCTATTACCTCAAACTGATAGTTTTGGTAAACAGGATTACAACTGTTTAGTGCATTTTAAACGTTTAGAACAGTACATTGCTGTCAAGAAAAGAAACATTTCATAGTCATTTTCAAGTTATAAATAATTTTCATTCATATAACTGCCGTGAGAGCGCAACAAGGCTGTACTGTACAACAAGGCATAGCAACGTGATACTTCCTGCCTGTGAGTTCTACAAAGGTAGAGAAATGAGACACAGCTGTGTGTGTGTGTGTGTGTGTGTGTGTGTGTGTGTGTGTGTGTGTGTGTGTGTGTGTGTGTGTGTGTGTGTGTGTGTGTGTGTGTGTGTGTGTGTGTGTGTGTGTGTGTGTGTGTGTGTGTGTGTGTACGCGCTGTAGAGGTACATGTGAAACTAACATGAAACCAAACTTCCTTTGTCTCAACTGAAAGCATATTTTCACTGTCTGAATCGTTTCCTATCACGGATATAGTGCACTATGTGCCATTCAACACTAATAGAAAATAGTAAACGTGTGAACAAGTGACAGATTTCAGTTGCAGGGCAGGGCGTTTTAGATTCTAGAGAGCATTTGATTGGACAGAAGATGGGATGAGAAGGTTTTATAAAGCTTATACACACTTAAAAATAACCCAAGTTGGGTTGAAAATGGACAAACCCAGCAACTGGGTTGTTTTAACCCAGTGGTTGGGTTAAATATTTGCTGAAAACAACCCAATTGCTGGGTTTGTCCATTTTCAACCCAGGATTTTTTTTTTAGAGTGTACAGAGGATGAAATCCAGCGGGAAATGGAAAGTACCTTTATTGGTGTTTGCTAAGGCTCATTGCTGATACTCAGGGTTCAGAGTTGCATAAATAAATAATGTTTTATTGTATTTTCCATAGTTTTGTCCATGGTTTTCAAGGATCAGGGAATGTCATCTCACTTCTCTCTGTTAGCATCTGGCTAGTCTCACAGCTTTCACTGGCCAAGTCCTGCCCAAGAGGACGTTTGACTGACATGTAATGCAACCACACAGTTAGTTTTGTTCCGCGTCATGCAAAATGTAAACACCATATCCCTGCGATAAGAACGTTGTGCAAGTTTACTGCAACAATGGAGCCACGAACTTCACATACTTTTGAAAATCCAGCTTTTGTGTGGTTCCTGGTAAACGCTCATTGTCACAGCTGTAATCACGAAGGGTGTTCTACTTTGGTGTCACGCCATTTGTTTCCAGGCGGACCGTTAAAGAACAAAACACACACGTCTCACGGACATCCTGTAGAATTCAACCAGTAGAAGACGACTTTGAAACTCCTGAAGTGTTCGAAGAAAAGTGTGCCATATGCATCAGATGTTTTGTCCGTGTCCGGGAAGTATGAGGCCGAGACTAGCATCTGGCTATCTTGGCTAGTTTAAATGAACTGACAGAGCAAGCCAATCTCGAGAGAAAACCTAACTCTTTCGCAAAATTTCATAAAAATTAGCATGATTTTATTTGTGAAAACATCTAAGCATGAACTGCCCAGCTCTAAATCTATCTGTCAGTGGGTCGTAAGCAGTTGTGAATTGCCATGGTAGTGTGTTTCACAGATACATTCACATTAAGATAACACAGAGTTCAATTCGACACACCACCTTTGACAGTAACAATATATGGTTGCTTGTACTCGACAAGATCAAAACAGAGCTGCAACTCACAAATTGACAACGTTCTAACCCCACTCCTAAAAGCACATAAAAACTGTAGTTGAACACTTTACTTGTCTGTCAGTGGGTCTCTTCCTGTCTAAGTTGGTGGTACTTGATAAGAATAAGCTGAAACAAGCAAGTCTGGCTATGCAAGCTTGTTATTTGGGCCAGTAGAAAACCACAAAGCAAAGCCCTAGCAACCATCGAGAAGGAGCACTCACATTTCCGTCAGCAAAATGTAAAAGTCTGGTTATTATTTTTATTTTTATTGAGCACAAACATCTCTCTGGTGAGGCAAGATGAATTTCCAACCGCTCCAAGGCTCAGTCTCTCGATTGAACTGTAAGATAAATATAAAGGAGTTAATTTCAGTCACTGAAAGCAAGGGCGATGAAATCTTTACGATGAATGGCCGCTTTAACAGAATTATACTGAGCTGATGTCAGCAATCAACAAAACAGAACCATTACATCACTTTTATGAGTCAGCAGTCACAGAAATCCCTTTCCTGGAGTCAAAGGCTTTGATTAATAAAGCTTCGGCTAAATTTCCTCAGGGAGCAATTGAACGGAGGGAATTTAGAGGAAAATTAACAACACAAGTCAGTTGCAATCCAAAAGATGAGAAACATTGAGCAATTCATTGGAGGAAAATGATAATATTTTCATAATGTTAATTAGTTCATATATAAATTACCGTATTAAGATATATCAGAATTCACTGATAAAAGCACCCAAATAAGGAAATAAAAAGAAATTATGGTAAAAGCAGATGAAAGTGCTGAATAATTGCTGTAAAATGTATCATGGAAATTCTGAGGCACTTTATCCGACTTTGCATTAACAGCGCTGCATGGCTTTAATCATCTCGATCCATCTGTTAGATCCAAAAATATATGGCTCTTTGAACCTTTAGAGGTACAGAAGCCGCTAAGGAAGTCTTGTATACCTGAAGAAAGCTGTTAGCATCAAATACTTGTAGAAGCCTAATATTAGTATAAAAAAATGTAAGCTAATACTCATAGAAAGCTAACATTAGCATCAGTGATATCTATAATACCTTGAAAAAGTTATCTGTTATCAAGTAATATTCTTCAAGAAAGATACAGTAATTAGTTATCATCAAATAGGCTACCCGCGGAAGCTAATGTTTGCATCAAGGATGTCTATTCTCGTAGAAATATAACATTTGCATCAAGAAATTATATGATAGCTGTAAAAAAGCTGTCAGCAGCATTATATTTGTGTGTTAAACCTCAAAAAAGCTATTGACTAGGTTAGGATTGAGAAGGTGTATAACACTTCATGAAGAGAAAGCTCACATTAGCATCACTAAGGTCTATAATACCTGAAGTTATTAGTATCAAATGCCAAATTGTTAGCATAGAATATGTCTAAAATACTCATATATGGCTAATGTTAGCATCGATGAGATCTATCATACCTTGAGAAATGCTTCTATTATGATGGGCGGGACTATCTATAAGAATCTAACATTTGCATCAAGGAGGGCCTATAATACACTCTAAAAAATGTTGGGCTAAAAACAACCCAAGTTGGACAAACCCAACAATTGGGTTGCTTTAACCCAGTGAGCGGGTTGTTTTAAACAAACATTTAACCCAACCGCTGGGTTAAAACAACCCATTCACTGGGTTAAAGCAACCCAATTTTTGGGTTTGTCCATACTCAACCCAACTTGGGTTGCTTTTAACCCAGCATTTTTTAGAGTGTACATGAAGAAAGTGCTGTTAACATCAATATTGTGCATATGATTTGGAGAAAGCTACTTGTTAGCATTGAAGAGATGTATCACACTTCATGAAAGTTAATTTGCTAAAATCAAATACCCGAGAATGCTAACGTTAGCATCAATAAGGTCTTTAATACGGGATGTTATCTGTTAGTTTCAAATGCCTGTAGAAAATGCTATTGTTTGCTTCAAAAATGTTTATAATACTCATATAAAGCTAATGTTAGCATCAGTGCGTTCTATTACACCTTGGAAAAGCCTTCCACTTGCATCAAAAATGTGCATTGGCTACCAGAAAAATGTTCCTTAGAATACCTTAAAGGTCCCATTCTTCTTGTGTTTTCGAAGCTTTGATTATGTTTACAGTGTGCAATATAACATGAGTTCATGTTTCGCGTGTAAAAAAAAACAGTATTTTTCACACAATTTACTTATCTGTAAACCGGTGTTTCCTCTGTCCTAAAAACGGCCTGATGATTTCTTTGTTCTATGAAGTTCCTCCTTCAAAAATAAGTAACAAGTTCTGATTAGGCCAGCGCTTCTCGCACTGTGATTGGCAGCAGCTTAGCACATTGCCTGGAAAGGTCCCGCCTCTTACCATAACGGGTAGATACGATACGCGCGCTCAATGTTATTGCAAAAATGTCTATATTGCCTTATCAATTTGAGTCGGAATCAGACCCGGAGAATATCGAAGAGGATCGATTACAACCTGCTCAGGAAAGACTTTTGCTGGATGTTTCAGAATGGTAAGCTGTCTATTCAGTAGTTTAAACTGATCATTACAAACACCAACAATCGATGGTGTCTGAATGAATTACTACACTTGTATATGCTAAGTTTTTCGGATTAGTTTCAATTAACGTTAGTTAACAAAGCTAAACAGCGTTGCACTTTGTGTCATGAGTTACATAAACTGTTAAACAGACCGACTTAAATAATAAAATACACTTACCGGTTGTCCACCATAAACAACGCCTTCTCCAGACAAAGAGGGAACTGCGTCATCTTTTAAGAATAATCTTTCTGCGAATCCGGCATTAAACTGATTGAGATTGAGGAAGCAGTCCTCAGCAAAATGTGCTGCACATAGTTTTAAATTGTGATTATAATTTTCCGGAACCGAGTTAACCATAAACTGTAGCCATTGATCTCTACGTACATCGTCCGTGGGAAGGCCAAACAAAGGTGATTTGACTCCGGGATGAAAATAACAGCGTTTCAATGACATGGCGACAAACACACTCTACAAAAACAACGCTTCCTATTCTCGACCTGCGAGAGCAAAAGGACAACGCCCCCGAATTTGCGTATTCTTGTGGGCGGAGGGTTCGTCAACAAACGGTTTTAGTTGCGCCATTAAAGCAGGAAGTGCAGGGGTGTAATCCAAACCGGCCGTTCGCTGTAGACTTTGAAAGGGAACTTCTGTTAAATAAAATATCTCGCCTGGCATTAAACTTTGAGCTTTATAATTTTACAGGTATTATTTATGCTCTAACAGCAACATTACACACTAACTAAAGTTTGAAAGATGGAATCGCAAAGAATGGGACCTTTAAGAAATCTGCTGTAAAGCCTAGTTCCCTTTCGTTCAGTCACTCCGACGTAACGTCAGTGACTGACGAATGGGTGCTTCTAGGCGAAACCCCCATTCGTCAGTCACTGACGTTACGTCTCCGTTCCCTCCTCAGGGAACGAGGGTTACATACGTAACCGAGACGTTATCATCAAATAGGCTACACGAGGAAGCTAGTGTTGTCTGTTCTCATAGAAAGATAACAGTATAGCATTAAGGAGGTCTATAATACCTGAAAATAGCTGTCATTTCCATTATGGTGGTGTGTTAACCTCAAGACCTCAAGCTAACGGTAACCATCGGGAGGTGTAACACTTCATGAAAATAAAGCTAATGTTAGCATCAATGAGGTCTATGATACCTGAAAAAAAAGTTATCTGTTAGCATCAAATTCCTGTAAAAAATATATATTATTAGCATCAAACATGTCTATAAAACTCATATAAAGCTAATGTTAGCATTAAAGAGATCTAAGAAGCTAACATTAGCATTAAGGACGCCTACTACCCGAAGAAAGTGCTGATAATGTCAAGAATGTGTAAATTATCTGGAGAAAGCTATCCGTTAGCATCAAGGAAGCTTCCAATATCTTTCATTAGCATTCCCATTCATCTCAATGGCAGCTGCTGGCATTTTGTTTTTGTTTTGACCTCTACCGGTGAGAATTAACTTGCCTATTACCTGTCTGCTCTTTCAAATGATTTTGAGTAATTTCCCAGTGATTGTAGTATGAATATGTTAATGCATTCAGTTCAACTTCTCAAAAAAAATAACAGCTCCCATGCGATGGGCAGCAGTCAGGCAGTTCATCCCTGTTCAATTACATATTTATTTGATTATGTGCAATGAAGCACATCTGCAGAGGATTACGTGTCGGAAGAGGCTAAATTAAGGGAGATATTTGCCTCTTAAATTACTCTCACGTTATCCAAAGTCTTATTTTCACATTTAGTGAATCAGAGAACTGAGGACCCATGACCTTGAGGTTAAGCTTCAGTTTCTTTCTTTCCTTTTTAATATTTTTTTTTTTTTTCTGTGACAAGAATTGTAAAGTTGAACACACTAAAGTGGTTCAGGTTGGCTAAAAAAAACATTACCAGCATTATGGTGTAACTGCACATTTTCTTTCTTTTAACACCCACCGATACTTGAATCAAAACTTACAGTAACACATAATTTATAGTTGAAAGGGTTTAATAACTGTATTACACTTGAACTGGTTACAAATGGATGTATAAGAGGATGAAACGTACAGTTAATTGTACCCAGGATAATTGTAGAATGTTCCCAGAGAGTGAAAGGATAAATTCACAAAGGAAAAAAGAGAGAGATGCCATTGAGGACTTGAGGCTTGCGCTTCTTGCAGTTCAAAACGCTTACGCTACGCTCTTCTGATATGCCTCGCCAGTTACACTTATTGCGTAAGTTGGATATAGAAGGCTGTCTGCCAGAAGCTAGATATTTTACTTTATAAAGTTTAAGGATATTTTTCTTACAAAACCCCATCGATTCTCTTCAATAGGTCTTTATTAACCCTTGATCACTTTTGAGATGGATGAACAGAGTAATGGCGATTGTCTAATAGGTAGGTGTTGCTCTGTCGTGAAAGCATCTTTTTAGGGGACGGGACGCTTCAGATTCTAGAGAGAATTTAATTGGACAGAAGTCCGTGGTGATACATGATCCATTTTAGCGGATATGAGAGACTGCAAATTTTGTCATTGTTGTGGATTATGTGATTATATTGAAAGGCCGTTGCTCACTGCCTCTGAATCAGAGGTGGACAGTAACTAAGTACATTTACTTGAGTACTGTACTTAAGTACACTTTTTGAGTATCTGTACTTTACTGGAGTATTATTTTTTCTGGAAACTTATGACTTTTACTTCACTACATTTGAAAGACAAATATCGTACTTTTTACTCCACTACATTTCTATCTAGGTCGAAAGTCGTTTCTGTTGCAGCTCTGAAAGTCGGAGGATGATTTTTTTCCTTCTTTAAAAGGTTTTTTGTTGTTGTTGTTTCAGACAGTCTATCAGGAATCACTCTTACAGTCATATACATTTCCCCAAACTTTTTTTGAACACTAAGCTGTTCATAGCAAAATGGAAGAAGACTGTTCTTATGCACAAGTGTGTGTACCCATAGCCATACTTTAAAAAGTATGTTTCAGTTTTAAAAAAAAAAATCAAGATTTGTTTAGTTGGCATACACTTGGTGCATGTCTTATAAAATATTAAAATATACCTCTGGGAGAAAGAGAAGAGTAAAGTTGGGAGAATATCAGATGTGTATCAGTGTATTGGATCCGTGCATTCGGCCTTAAAGTGACATCAGCTTTGTAAAGAGATTTGTAACTTATACACAAGTATTTAAATGAGTTTAAGTTAGTCGTATGCTAGTACATCAGATGGAGCATCACTAAATGACTTAAACCATGATGGCAGTGTGCATTTATACAACAATAATAAAATAATGCGTTGGCATAAAAAAGGAAATATACTTTTATACTTAAGTACTTTTGAAAACAAATACTTCTGTACTTTTACTTGAGTAAAAATCTGTTTTTACAACTTTCACTTGCAACGGAGTAATATTTGACCAGTAGTACTTTTACTTTTACTCAAGTAATGAAGTTGTGTACTTTGTCCACCTCTGCTCTGAATACACATACAGACAAACCATTGGTCACAGGAGACAGTGCTGTCTGTAGCCTAAGCCAAGGGCTTGACATTCTTTTTCTGGGACAAATGGGACAAATAAAATCGTCTCAGGTTACGTATGTAACCATGGTTCCCTGAGAGGGAACGAGACGCTGCGTCGAAACGCTAGGGGACGCCTCTGCGTGCCATGTCATGAAGCACTTGTGTAATCAGTCCAATAGCGGGACGATACGTCACGGGCGGGTGACGTCATCGACCAGGAAGCTATAAAGCATGCCCGGACCAAACAGTCACTAGCTTCTGGAAAAGTCGAACAAATCGATCACAGGCATGCCGGGAGTATGGCATCTCGACGCAGCGTCTCGTTCCCTCTCAGGGAACCATGGTTACATACGTAACCTGAGACGTTCCCTATCTCGAGGGAACTTCGAGCTGCGTCGAAACGCTAGGGGACCTCAATACCCACGCCGCCAGAGTCCCAAATGTCTGTATGTGTGAATCAACCCAGAAACACCCGGGACCCCGGTGTAGAGGCTACATCTAGATTGTAAAACCTCACAAATGTATGCGGAGAGGACCACCCAGCCGCATCACATACCTCTGACAATGAAACTCCCGAAATAAGAGCCATAGAGGCAGCCATACTCCTAGTGGAGTGGGCGCGGACCCTCATTGGTGAAGGATGTCCGGCCGACTCATAAGCGAGCGAAATAGCCTCGACTATCCACTTGCTAAGCATCTGCTTTGAAGCCGGTTTTCCCTTGCTCGGGGACCCAAAAACACACAAACAACTGTTCTGAGTTTCGCCACAGGGCAGCCCTGTGGACATATGCATCTAGGGCCCTGACCGGACATAGCAGATTTAGCTTCTCTTGGTCTTGACTAGTGAACGGAGGCGGACAGAAAGCCTGCAGCATTAGTGGTCCCGGCACATTAGTCGGGACCTTGGGAGCATATCCTTCCCTCGGGAAGAGAAATGCTTTTACCATTCCTGGTGCAAACTCCAGACAAGAGGGTGCCACTGCCTAAGTAGGCACCCTCGAGCGTGCCGCAGGTCTGCGCCTCAAAGTACCACGAAGGAAACGCATGACCCAAGGGTGTTTCCCCAATGATGCATTATCTAATGGAATATGATAAGCAGATATCGCCGACACATATACTTTCAGTGTTGACGGAGATAACCCTGCGGAGAATTTTTCTTGTAGGAACTCAAGAACTGAACCGAACGGGCAGTTAACAGGGTCCAAATCCTGGTGCGTACACCAGGCGACAAAAACTCTCCATTTGAGTGCGTAAAGTCTCCTTGTGGATGGTGCTCTGGAGTGCAACATGGTCTCTATCACCTCAGTAGATAGACCCGTGTTTATGAACTGGGCCCCCTCAGGGGCCAAGCCCACCGTTTCCACAGTTCCGGGCGCGGGTGCAGTACTGACCCCCCCGGCCTGCGAAAGAAGATCTCTCCTGACTGGGATTTTCCAGGGAGGACCTTCTAGGAGAGACATAATGTCGGCGAGCCATACTTGGCCCGGCCAGAGCGGGGCTACCAATAAAAGCTGAACCCCGTCCCGGCGGACGCTCTCCAGCACTCCTGGGAGCAATGCCAGAGGGGGGAAGGCGTACAGACGCAGCCTCGGCCACGTCTGTACCATTGCGTCCAGCCCCAGCAGGGCTGGATGCGTGAGGGAGAAATATGCTGGACAGTGTGTCGTCTCTCGAGACGCAAACAGATCCACCTGGGCTCGCCCAAAGCGGATCCACAGCTCCTCCACCACCTCGGGTGGAGTCTCCATTCTCCCGGCATCACTCCCTGCCTCGACAGGGAGTCTGCCGCTACATACAGGACCCCCGGGATGTACATCGCCCTGAGCGAGAGCATCTTGCCGTGGGCCCATGTTAGCATATGACGCGTCAGCTTCCACACCCGACGCAATCTCAACCCCCCCTGGTGATTTATATACGAGACCACCGAAGTGTTGTCTGACCGAACTAACACATGGCGGCCCCGCAGGTCTGAGAGGAAGTGTTTGATTTTATATGATTGAAACACAGCCATCAGCTCCAGCTGGTTTATGTGCCAGGAGAGCTGACGGCCGCTCAGACCTTGGGCCGAGCGGCCACTCATGACCGCTCCCCAGCCAGTTAGGGAGGCATCCGTCGTTAGCGTTACGCGACGACAAGGAGCCCCCAGAACTGGACCTTGGGACAGGAACCAAGGATCTTTTCACTTCACTAAGGCACGTAGGCAGCGCCGCGTGACCTTGATCAAGCGAAAAAGGGTTTCCCCTCAGGGAGAACCCCTTGGTCCTGAGCCACCACTGTAAGGGTCTCATGTACCGCAGGCCAAAAGGTACCCCGTTGGACGCTGCTGTCATCAGCCCTAACACTCTCTGAAAGTGTTTCACAGTGAGTGACTGACCTAGCTTTATCTGGTTCACGGTATCCAGGATCGTTTTTATCCTGGGAGGGGATAGCCGAGCCAACATTATTTTCGTGTCCCAGACTACCGCCAGAAAAGTAGTACTCTGCAGCTTATAGGTGCCAGCACACATTTCTTTCCGTTCAACCTTAGCCCCAACACTCTCATATGGGCGAGAACAGCATCTCAATGCTGAACGCCCACTGTTTCGACTATGCTAACATCAGCCAATCGTCGATATAGTTGAGCACGCGAATGCCCTGGAGTCGCACCTGAGCCAGAGCTGCATTCACGCACTTGGTGAAAGTGTAGGGTGATTAAGCTAGGCCGAATGGCAGCACTCAATACTGGTAAGCTTCGCCCCCAAAAGCAAACCTGAAGACCTGTCTGTGCTGCGGAAGGATGGAGATGTGGAAGTATACATTTTTTAGGTCTATTGTGACACACCAGTCCTCGGACCTGACGTGACACACGATCTGTTTTATCGTGAGCATTTTGTTTAGCTGATGCAGATCTAAAAATAGGCCTTAACCCTCCATCCTTCTTTGGAACTATGAAGTACCGGCTGTAAAAGCCCGACTCTCTGCAGAGGGGAGGGACCCGTGTATAGCCTCTTTTCGCAGAAGAGTCTGTACCTCTCGTTCCATGACCAGAGGCTGCTCGGGGGTTACTACCGTAGGAGTAACCCTGCTGAACACGGGTGGGTGTGACCCGAACCCTTTTTATAATGTGAGCAGGACCCATTCTGAGATATTCGGCAGAAGTTTCCACGCTGCCAGAAAATCTACTAAGGGAACCAGCCACTCGAGGCTGGTCTCTGGATTTTCCTGGGTGGTCAGCCCGGTGTCCTGTAACGGATAACCGGCAGGTAGCAACCAAACTGACCGCCCCGGGGCCCTCACGAGAGGGCGCGAACATCCCCAAGCCGCTACGTTTCCGGGCGGACAAGGAGATATATGTTCGCCGGGGACCGCCGCGCCCTGAAGCACCAACGGTGGCAGGGTTGGCAGACCGGCCCCCCCCGATGGCACCGGGAAAGAGCGGGCGCCTCGGCGAGCCGCACTCTCCCGGAGGGGACTGCCATCGGAAGTCCTGCGCCTCTGACGTCAGAACTTCTTAGCCGAGGCCTTCCTAGCAGTAAGGACGGCCCTCAGATCCGCCCTACCACGGGAAGGTCCCGGCTGAGCGCGTCGCCCGGATCCCCGATCTCTCTGCGGGGGGGGCCCCGAGCGGCCACGCTCTCTCTTTGTTTTGCTCGGTGTAGGTTTGAGAAAGGATGTACTCGGCTGAGGCTGCCCCGCCCGACAGCCCCAGAGGGACATTTTGATTTATTTATTTATTTATTATATATATATATTTTTATATTTCACATCTCAATATCAATATCCCCCAGCAGGTCTGCTTGTTTTATATGCTTGCAGGGCAACCGCCGTATACAAACCGGCGGCCGCCTGATCTGCTGCCGAATATGCCCTACCCCCAAAGCCGACTTTTTTTTTTTTTTTTTTTTACCGGCTTGTTGTGGGCAGCTGTGGGGCTGTGTGACGATGTGGACTCGGGGGAGAGATAGCTCGCAAGCGTCTCTTCCCCGCGAGACATCGTCGCCCTTTCTGAATGATAGATGCAGACCCATAATCTACGCGATGCCTCGGCAAACACGCGATCTGAGCCACTAAACTCAACCCCGTAATCTACACGCTGCCTCGGCAAGCGCGAGATCCGCGATCGAGTCATAGAATCTGTATTGTAGACCCGTGATCTACACGCTGCCTCGGCAAACGCGAGATCCGAGCCACTAGATTCAGCCCCTCGTAATCTCAAACATACTGTCTGCTCGCCATTATATTGTTCTTTCTCTTTCTTATTTTATTTATATATTTATTTATTTTTTGGCGAACTTCTTGACACTCGGCCGGCCAGTCTAAACTTAACCTGGACACAGCGCGAGTTACACCAATAGCACCTCTTTTTATGAGTGTGTGTGTGTCGTTTTCTTTTGGCAGATCATCAGCGCTAACAACATCCAGTTCCTCGGAGCTGGAGTGCTGCTGCGCTTGTGCCTCAGCGCGAGCGGAAGAAAACCGCAGAGCGTGCTTCCAGCTCGCTAACTGAGGCATGAGATCCAGCGGGTAAAGGCAGAGATAGGGGATCACCCGTCTCTAACCCCGCCACTAGATCCAACTGCGATCCCCAGGACGCGAGCCTTCGCTGCGCCTCGGCAACAGCGGGACCCGAGCCCTGAGGACCGCGAGCCAAAGCACTCTCCTCGAAGAGTGCCCGGCGTGATCTTAATATGCGCATTGGGAGTCTCTCGCAATGCTCGCAGCCGACCCCCTCGAGAGCTGACTGGGCATGCTCGAGCCCCAAACACATCACACATTAGGACGTGTGTATCCCCACAGGGAGGAACACAACACCTATACTGACTTGCCATATTTCTTTCTTTCTTTCTTTTTTGAACACACACACAATAAATGGACATACAATTCACACAGAGCGCTTGTGAAGACACAGAAGCTAGTGACTGTTTGGTCCGGGCATGCTTTATAGCTTCCTGGTCGATGACGTCACCCGCCCGTGACGTATCGTCCCGCTATTGGACTGATTACACAAGTGCTTCATGACATGGCACGCAGAGGCGTCCCCTAGCGTTTCGACGCAGCTCGAAGTTCCCTCGAGATAGGGAAATAAAAATTACCAGAAACGCGAGAATGATTCAGATTTTTTTGTTGTTTTTATTATATTCAATGTAAGCAGCGATTGATGAGTGTATCTCTGCCTCTGGTACGTTAAGTCACTCTTTGTGAGAGACATTCATGGAGAAATCAAAACAATTGAGCAGCAATATAAACTCACAGAAGACACATACTGGGGTAAAACTGAGTTTTTTGTAGTTGTTGATATTTATGATTTATGATATTGATAATAACACAAGTCGACTTTGCAATCGTGAATTGTGTAGCATGAATGGTGTGGCCTAGTTCAATAAACAAGTAGCCTAATTAATATTATTTTAGATCCAAACAACCTTTTTTGTTCCATTTCCCCCATGATTTAACCAACGAAAATTGTTTCAAAAGAAAGCAACACTCAGCGCGGTGTTTTGTTACTAAATGATTCAGCGTTTTGAATGAACCATTTGAATGAACGACTCAATGAATCACTTACGAAGATGTTCACTTGCTGCCCCCTATTGGCAGTTATGTTTAAAAGTATGATTGCATGTTTTATTTAGAACATCAATCTTATAACATTATTTATTGCAGCTGTATTTTTTGTCATTTTAAATTATTTAATTTGATTGGTAACAGCCTATAGTGTCTTTACTATTATAACTGAATTTATTAATCAAATGTAAGAATTTAACATGAAAGATGATGCATACATATAATAAGATTTTTTTTTTTTTTTAAATGGCCTTTATAAAATTAAATAACGGCCTGGGGTAAATATCACAAATATGCAGATTTAAGTAGGCCTATGTTAAAGCTGACAGAACACTGATGAGGATATTACTTCAGAATCAATATATGTATACCATCAATTTAATTTAATTTGATTAAATTAATGTTTAAGTTGATATTTACAAGAAATATTGTAACTGTTACTAACTTTTAACTGCTGTAAAAAGCACCTTATTTGTTTAAAGTGTTTGCAAACCATATGTTATTGCACTTTTGTTCATTTACAAGCACTTTTGTATTTATTTTTGAATTTTGCGCATACTGCAATTAATCGTGATTAATCACATATAATCATTTGATTAATCGCGATTAAACATTTTAATCGTTGCCCAGCACTAATATATATATAGAATCCTCATTAGTGCCTGTGTGAATCAGTCGAATTAAGGCATCTGCATAATATATATATATGATTGCGTTAGTTTGACCTTATCAGACAAAAATAATAGCAGAAGGGAACACTAGATGAGATTCGTCTGGATATGAGGTAAAAAAAACAAAACATAAATACTCTTCGGTTTCTCACAGAAACCAATTGGTTTGTGTCTTAAGACATCAATGTGTCGTCACGAGCAGCAGGGTTTTGGTGCACGTTGTCTAAGCATGTTTGTTTGTTTGTATGTTTTGCTCTCATATAATGGTTACCCATTCACATGCATTATATGACTGGCACACAGCAACGGTTGGAGTTAAAAATCTTCATTTGTGTTCTACTGAAGAAACAAACACACATACATGTTGGATGCACTAGGGGTAAGCAGATAAACATCTCATTTTCATTTTTGGGTGTACTAACCTTTTAAGGCTAACATATTCATATTAAAAGCTAAAAATGTACATTTTTATTTCAGGGGCGTGACACACCAAGCCACCATAGAGAAATAGTGGCAACGAAAGCCGACTGTGTCGTCACCTGCGCTTGAACAAACCAAAAGGACTTCAGACTACTAAAATTAGAACAGCCTTCTGTCAGTGTGTCTTGGGGTCTTTGCTAACTTTCATCACTTTTTCTTTTATTCTCGTGCACTGACACATTTGCTAAGCTAAACAGCCAATCAAAGTGATCTCTCTAACAGACGGATGCCAGTTCGATATGCTCAGTCGACCAGAATACACCCAATGGGGTCCGACTAGTGGAGACGTGTGTGGAACACACTGCAGCCGACATTCAGCTTAGTGTGTTAGGGCCTTTAGGAATCACAAATGGTATTTTTGGTAAGGAAAGGAGGATTGGAACAAGAAAGCAGATGTCTTTGTTGATTTTCAATCGTACACAAGTGATGTCTCATTATACAGGCACACAATTAGAAATCTTCCTCTTGTAATTCAATCACAAGAGTCTTTGAGTAGGATGTTACTACCTGATGTGAACAGAGTCATGGAGTGCATTCGGGTGACGCAAGTTCAAGTCTGGCTCGTGTTACTTCCTGATGCTGGTCCCTGCTGAATGAATAAGGAAAAAATGGACAAAAATAAGATTTTTTTTTTCTCCCCACTTTTCCAAGTAAGAGATAGAGAAAGTGAGAAGGAGGATGTCCACACCTCCTGCCGAGAGCCTTGTTGTGTGCCAATACTATGAAGGAAGCACACTGAGATCTCTCAGCGGGGACTGCGCACACACTTTCTGTTTGCCTTGTAACTCTGCACATTAGAGAAATAGGCCCATACTTTTTCTGAGACAGTATCCACCGTAAGGTACTTATTACTCAGATGAATCACCGCAAAGAAGACTTTCCAGGAAGCTAATATCTAGTCATTAACATACGTCTGCAAGTGAAAAGGATTTTAAAGCCGACTGCAGTGTCTCCATCCTTGACGGTGGATGTGGCTCCATATTGCAGAGGTGCCACTGAAGCATGAATTAGCTGAAATGAGGGGCCTTGCTAAGGCACATTAGCTACCAACCCATTCCAATGGGGATCATTTTGTTATCTTTGGGAGGTCTATTTTCCACCAAGCTCTCAAGCAGACACATTTTCTATTTATTCATGACAACTTGCCAATCCATTTATCAGATTTTTTTTTTTTTCATTGGGGTCATTGTGGCGCTAATATCACATTCAGGGAAATGTTAAAAATGATATGTTTTACTGTAGAGATGCACAAAATATCAGTACCATAGTGGTTATCTGCTGAGATATTGTTTATTTTTCAATATAGGTATTGTGGTTGTGTGTGGGGGGCCATGTTTTTGTGACATATGAGGACACAAATGTTTAATGACATGGGTATTACAAGGAGAGGGTGAAATATGAGGACATTACCCATGTCCCCACTTTTAAAAATGCTTATAAATCATACAGTTAATGTTTCCTGTGATGGGTAGATTTAGAGGCAGGGGCAGTTGTAGGGGGATAGAAAATACGGTTTGTACAGTATAAAAACTATTATGCCTATGGAATGTCCTATGGAATATGGAATGTGTGTGTTATGTATATATATATATATATATATATATATATATATATATATATATATATATATATATATATATATATATATATATATATATATATATATATATATATATGTGTGTATATATAACACACACATTCCATATTCCATAGGACATTCCATAGGCGTAATAGTTTTTATACTGTACAAACCGTATTTTCTATCCCCCCTACACACTATATATATATATATATATATATATATATATATATATATATATATATATATATATATATATATATATTTATATATTTATATTTTCATATATATTTTATATATTTTACAACATCATCTATAACAGGTGTTGAACACTTTGTAGTGTGTACTTTAAAGGGTTACTTCAGCGATTAGCATATGGCTTTGTATCAGTAGAAATCCTGGAGTATAAAACTGCATTACTACAAAAAACTACAAAACTACACTACATGTACAAAAGTGTATCATTATCTAATAACTTGTAAATAATTTAGGTAACACTTTAGAATGGGGAACACATATTCACTATTAACTACGACTTTTACCTCAATAAACTCCTAATTGACTGCTTATTAATAGTTAGTAAGGTAGTTTTTGTAGCATTTAAGGTTAGGTATTGGGTAGGATTAAGGGACGTAGAATAAGGTCATGCAGAATAAGGCATTAATATGTGCTTTATAAGTACTAATAAACAGCCAATATCCTAGTAATATGCATGCTAATAAGCAACTAGTTAATAGTTAATAACTTAACCTTAAAATAAAGTGTACCATAATTTATAACAGTATCTAGAAAAAAAGTAATTTATTACAATTTATGAAATGCATAGTCATGTTTTGTACATGATTAGTTCATCATTAATTATATAATTGTAAATTACTTATAACTGAATCTACTAAATATATGTAAAATAATTAACAAATCACTCATTAATCATTTATGAATGCATAGTCATGTTTCATAAATGATTAGTTAAGCATTTACTAATCACTTGTAAATGACTTGTAAAGGAATTTACAAAACATTCATAAAATGTTGGCATATCACTTGATAATCATTTATGAATGTTTTGTAAATGATTAGTTCATCATTAACTAACCAGTTATAAATGACTTACAACTGAACTTTATTATAAAGTCTTACCAAATATTGTTAGAATTTGTAAATGATGATTATCAACAAGCATATTTAGTATATTGGTACATTAGGGTGCAGTCGCAGGTGTGCAATGACTTCAAATGTGACTCAAACTCTGCCTTTAGACCTGCAACAATATATATTATAAACGCTGTTACGTTGTACACAATAGTGATTTAAATGGGTTCTTTAAAGCGAATGCTGTCGCATGAGACCGTTTGAGATTATAATGCAATAAACAAAATGAAGCTGGAAAAAAATTTACAACAGACTGCCAAACTCACGCTGTGACATGGCAGCAGTCGCCTGCAGCTAAATGGAAGAACTTCATTTGCCCTTAACACTGTGGGGAGGAATTAAGACCGAAAGAAAATCAATCTGGACTCTTGTCCTCTGGTAAGGACCAGAATACTCTTAACTGATATCTTGATTGTGTGACTGAATTGTGGGAGAATTACACAGGAAGGGCCAGGGTTTGTTTCAAAGCAGATTTGATTATGACAGTATGTGGTTTGGTTAAACCATTTTTTTTCTTTGTACATTTTGTAATCTGTTCCAATACATCTACCTTCTTAAAACGCAACCTAACTGAAATGTAACCGCATAAGTGACAGATTTAGTACACTTTATAAATATTCACACACCAAAAAATTGAGCTATTTGTTCAACTTACTTAAAGGCGCAGTATGTAATTTTTGCCTTTAGAGGTCGTTGATTCAAAACAAAAGCGGAGCTTAATGATGCTTTGATTTCGTGGAATCATGGGAGTTGTCTTCACGTCAGTTGGAAAAAAAGATTCCGACGGGACTCGAGTACTGTACTTATTATTGTAGTATGAAGCAGGGTGGGGCTGAAAGCCTTTGGAACGGAACGAGGTCGCTAGAGCGATTTCTAATGCGAGACATGCGTGACAAAGCTTTTATTATGCCACAGATGAGCGCTTCCGCTTTTTCCGGTCATGCCTTTGTGAGGTAATGCAGCGATACATTTGAGTGTGTTGAAAGTTGTTATAATGCTACTTTGTGTGTTCACTCTGCAGCTACTATGAGACACTTTTTGCACACTGAGGTATGCTAGATCGATATTAGGCATGGTAAAACATGGTAAAACATGGTACTCGCGGTAAATCAAGAAAACAATATTTAAACAATAACAATAAGACAATAAGCACATGGTCTGAATCACATGGTGCAGATGCACTTAGGTTGTGTCTGAATCCACTTTTGTTAGTTTAACAATGGAAAAAAAGGTAAATTAAGCTCACTCCATGAAGAAATTGCTATTTACATGGCGGAAATTGTAAGCGGAAAGACTGAACGCTACTCCAGAGAGGAATCTTTTTTTTATTTATTTTTTTATGTTTGAGTGCTGCTGCACGTCCCTGTGTGTGTAATAAGCAGAGTGTACATGCGTTGTGCACCCAACTATATATGCACTTTAATAACGCTCATTAAATAACACAAAAAATAATGCGCCATTGACCAACAAAAACCTGGTCTAAAGTTAATGGCGCAGTCGTTTTCAGTTTCTCAAAATAGAAACTTATGTATAGCCTATGTGTATGACAGGGACCTAACTGTATCAATGATTAGTTTTCTGCCGATTGAATTTATCCAAGCAGTTGCTCAGCTGTCTATTAATACACATAATATATTAAAGTATCTTTGGTGTTTCCATGTTTTCTACAAATCGAGGGTAACTTGGGAATTTTATCATTGATAGTCGATGCTTTTCCCAAATTTAATCCCAAAATGTTACGTATTGTTACTTTAATAAAAATGTGCTCAAGCAACACACATCTCTATTTTATTTTATTTTTTATTTATTTTTATTTTTTACTTACCATTTGTACTAAACCTTAAAATTAAATTAATTAAAATTGTAACATGTTAAAATAACTAATTTGTGTTGGGACTACATGGCAATGGATTTCTAGTTCCCAGCATGCTTTGCAAAGAGCTGGAGCATGCCTATTGCATGAAGGTAGTTGAACAAACTCTGAGTTTCAGGGTAGGTTTGGAGATGACACATCCATATAAATCCAAGTTGAACAGCCTCACAACGCCCGGTATAAACCGAGCAGGTTTCATCCAGAGTTAGCGGCAAACAGCCAATGACACGGAGCACTGAGAGTGTCAGTTTGATTCTCTTGTCACGAGAGAACCAAAACAATTAATTTCTCTGCTGAAGATTAGGAGATCATTATGAGAAATATCATGAAATTAAACATTTTCCAGGCAGGAATAAACACTGCTGCAGCTAAACTGCTTTAATTTGAAGTAAGAGATAAAGGGGGAGTGGCTTTATTCTATCAGCGTGTCACTTTACTCACATCTGATTGGTCCTGTTTGGGCTTGCGATCTCTAACCCAGAATAAAACCTTCTCCGGAGCAGGTTAACCGTGTGTAACTAATCCTAAACTTTCTGTGTAGCAACTGGAACCGGATTCATGCAACAGACCATGGCAGAGTAAACTGACATTGTACATAGCCTATCATTTCATAACAGAGTTTCTGTCATGTTGATTTTTGTGGTTAGCATTTTTGCTGAAAGGTAGAGTGTGCATGTAGGCTTTGGGTGTGCCACAGTTATGTTCAGTTTTCTGTCTTTGCTTTCTCATCTCACTCCATGTCAGTTTCGTTATTACAGTTTTTTGTTTTTTTTGTTTAGTTTTTTGCTTTGGGGCTATTTTCACAAGTACGGTGTTCATTTTCGAGACTCTTAGTACAAAACTCCAAACTGATCACACTTGTAACACAGCTAGTCATTCTTTCAAGACCTGGTCTCGTGCTTTCATTCTAGTTGTACATAGTTTCATTCTCCATAATCATAGTTTCGAAACACAAGGTCGTTGTGAAATGTGATGAAAACATTTGGTTTAATCGCTAAAACACACAGGGCGATCTTCTTTTCATATAGTAGGCTACTTTTAACAATCAATTCAATAGCAAACAATGCAAGACACATTTCAAAATCATCATTGTTGCTGAATTTAATTACAGTAATACATCAGATTAGAGAACGTACTAACATTACCTAACTTATGTAATTGAATCCATAATCTTTGTAATAGTCATGTCAAGTCACTTTTATTTATACAGTGCTTTTCACAATATATATTGTTTCAAAAGAGCTTTACATTGAAAAGAAATGAATGGAAGAGCGATTGTTTTGCTGTACATACGCTCTGGAAAAAAGTTATTGTCCAGCTAAAGTAAGCTTTAATAGTATATATCCAGTGTATTATCAAGGGTGTGATAAAGTTAGGACATGGACATGAGGTTTTGTGCTCTAGTTTCGGTTGCCAATACAGTAAAAGTTGTCAGTGTATGGTACACTCCATTCAAGTACAAAACCTCGTGGTCATGTCATAACTGACTGAATCTATACTATAGTTGACCTTTAATAAGGGTGAGCTACAGTAATGCAGCGGTCTCTATAATGGAAATCTGCTTACAGTATCACATGGCATTCTGTAATGTAAAATGATGTATTTGATGCCATCTATCTCCCTTCTTCTAATGCATCTCTGATCATCTTATCTTCCTCTGATGCATCTTATACTCTCTCTCACTTTGAACATGGTGGTTTTCATCCAAGATAAATCACATATGTATGGATTAGCATTAAAGACTTTTGAATTTCATCTTCGTTGTGTATTCTCAACGATCTTTCATGACAAGGGATACTTAACATGTTTTAAAGCTAGGTTACATGTTCTATTCAATATCTAGATATAAAAATTGCATGCGCTCATTTAAAGCGGATCCATTTTACATTTTATCCGATAAGAAGACAGACATTTAACAAATTAATTCCTCGATGTGCAACAAAAAACTTGCATGACTTAGCCTTAACAGTGGAAATGGATGGATGACTGTTATTATAGTGCCCATCATATTACGAAAATGTTTTGTGAAATCTGCAGGCTTTCGATTGTCGACTTATGATACACTGGATGATACACGACTTTTGTTTTGTTGTGTGATAGTTGTTCTTGAGTCTCTTGTTTGTTATGAGCAGTTAAACTGCCATATGTTCTTCAGAAAAATCCTCCAGGACCTGCAAATTCTTCAGTTTTCCAGCAGTGACTGTATAATTTTGAGATCCATCTTTTCACACTGAGGACAACTGAGGGACTCAAACACAACTATTAAAAAAGTTCAAACATTCACTGATGCTCCAGAAGAACACGATGCATTAAGCCTGGGGGTGAAATTTTTTTGAATTTGAAGATCAAAGTAAATTGTACTTAATTTGTCTTCTATGAAACATGAAACGTATCTTCTGTTGCTTCCAAAAATGAAGTATTGAATTATTTATTTCTATTTATTATTCAATCAAAAGTTGTCCAATACAGAGGGGCTCATTGAGGGCTATTGGTGCTGTCACCCCCTCTACAGGGGCACGTCTCTGGATCTGTGATCTGTGTGAGACGGGTCCAGGGGCGCTGCTCAAACCTGCTCTATCTCAACCATCTGAGATAGGGAATCCCCAAAATTAGAGAATCTATTTATCATAATTTCTTATTTTTCTTATTCTCTTTGCAACTGTTTTAACTATCCTTGTTTTTATTTTTAACTCTTATACATGGTATTCTTTTTATGCATGTTATCACTATTTTAATTCATTTTCTATGTAAAGCACTTTGATTTACCATTGTGTATGAAATGTGCTATATAAATAAACTTGCCTTGCCGTCAACCTTTTGTGACTCTTTCCCTGCCAAACACGGAATTTTCCGTTATTTGTGAGAAAACGCTTCCAGGCCAAAACCTGAATTTTCAAGGTTTTCGTGTTTTCATTGTTGAGCACTAGCTACTTCTGAATGAGTGCTGAATCTCCTGATTAAAACACACGCAAGTAAGATGCAGTAAAACAAACAATCGCATGTAATCATATACATATGTAAAATAACGTGATCATCATCATTAAACAGGATATGAATCAAAACTGTCTAATGTTACTGAATGAAATGTGGACCCAGGACGAGCTACAGGACTGTGAAGCATTAGGAGTGTTGATGGCCTCGATCTACTCCATCTGTGTTTGATCATCACTCTGAATCTGATCTGGAAACAGTCTTTCACAAAAACGTGATTTTCTCAGCTTTTTGTTCAAAATGTAACTTTTTTTATGAAACTTACCCATATTCAAGTGTTAATAAAAAAAGGAATGCAAGAAGCTTGAATAAAACGGGGTTTGTTTGTTTTTGTTTTTTAAATAAGAGGGTCAAGTCTTTATTTTAATATATTGCATGCTCAGATATTCCTTAAAAAATATTCTATGGGCTATTACATTTTTGTGAAAATTGTCAAACTCCCTGGCGATGGCTTGCAACTTTTTTTATAAAAGCTTGCGGGAAAGAGTTAATAGTTGTGTTTAAGTCCCTCAATTGTCCTCAGTGTCAAGCATATATTATTCATTCTTATTTTTATCAATAAAAAACACGATACATTTTGTATGATCCCTCTTATTTTCTTAAAATCATTTGCATTTTCACAGATTCTGCAAGGCGTGTGTAAGACTGTATATAGACTGCAAAAATTTGCACAAAAGTTGTATATTCCAGCCTTAAGTTAGACCAACAAGCTTTTTTAGTGTAAATGTCCTATGACTTAAACTACAATTGATTTTTCTACTTTGGAATTAGCATGTTGCTAAGCTAATGCAACACTGCAATACTCAAATGCATAAAAATACAAATACTGGATAAAAAAGTAGTTCTAAATGAGATGAAAGAGTTATTATTTATAATTATTGGACATTTAAGCATATTAATAGACAGTGTGCCTGCATTCTCCACCAGAATTGTGCTTTATGGGACTGCCTACACCATGGAAGATACTAGCTGCGTCATAGAATAAGGCAACTTGGAAGTCAGCATAATTATGCCTACTCTTTGGCACAGACCCCTGTGTACCTTACAATGTTACCTATGTAGGCAGCTAACCTGGTTTTGGAACAGAGCTTATATGACGTCTTTTGGCCTTTTTGCCACTTTGAAGTGGGGGGAATGGGATCAGGAAAAATCATGAGCTTTTATCGTTTTATCAACCAAAAACAAACAAACAAAGAAAGCATTAAGGCTCAGTGTGTCAGAGCATATGTGCTAATTAGACTATGACTCTAGGACATGATGTTATTAGACTTCCCAAAGCCGCGTTTCTCTCAAATACTTCCATGTAAATAAACCTGTGATGGGTGAATACTGCAGCCTTCACCAAACACTCAAGCAATTACAGTCAAAGTATACATTTTGATGCTTTAAATATGGATTAAATGCCAGAGTGCTGCACACAAGACAACTTCACAGGAAGCCTTTTAAGATTACAGCCTTTCAGTGATAAGAGAGTCATTACTGGCAAAGGAAAGGAGTTATTCTATCTTTCAAAAGTGAGATTGCGCATGCTGTGTTATTTAAGTTCAATGCAGAACCCCATCTAGTCCCGTTTATGATCAAATATTTTCCTGCGTTAATTGAAATGTATGTTTTTACTTCACTGGCAAAACAAAAGCTATGTAATAGGCGATATAGTTTCGCATCCGGATTGTCTTCAGATCTGAATTCTTCAACATCTTCCCAAATGTTCACTGTTTCTCTGTCTTTTCTTCCCTTCTTTCTTGTTTTCTCAGTCTGACTCAATTTTGTTACAGCTAACATCCTCCTACAACAAGCTTGTACAGTCTCTCTGAGCTACAAAACAGAGTAACAGCACAGAGGATTATCAAATTATGTAGAACGTTGCTTCCAGCCAGGACATTTGTCAGCCATCTGCTCTGCTTCTGAGCTGCTGTCTGCATTTTACCGTCCATCCAAAAATAAGATCCAAAAACATACTGTATATCAGCGTGAACATTTTAAGTCTTTGTTGTTATTAACATGCCGTACATGTGCCTGTATTTGCTCTCAGTCACTGTCAGCTGGTTGCGGTTCAATGCTCGATATAATAACTCAACTCAAGTGGAACACAAAGTTATTTCGGTTTAAGAAATCTTGCTTTGAGCTTTAATTGTGTTGGTATGGACATAGGTATGACCAGTTTACACAAAACAGGCTTTTGCATTATATTGTGCCTTTTTTTACACAAATTGCATCCTCCCTCTTCCTTTCACTGCAATGTCTTCCATTGCTATTGTAAAATAAGGTGCTCACCTGTGGTCTTTTCAAAGTGCTAACATCCTGATTGAAGTGTTAACAATTAACCAGTGAGGTGTTTGGCCAGGTGGCACATGTATTAGCCATTTAGCCATGTAGTGTCATTTTGAATGGCAGTGTTTTGAAATAGAAAACATGTGACTTTATGTCAGATTGCTGTGTCTTATGCAGGGAACTGTGTTCTGTGAATTTAAAAAGTGCCATTTTGAATTGCAAAATGTGTGTAAAGCTGAAAATTTGTTTAGACTTTAGAAGACTTGAGTAGATGTGTGTCAGTTTAAATAATTGTGCTATGCATGTCATGTTGGTGTGTTAGTAATTGGAAAAACTGTCATTTCATATCAAGGAATATTAATTACAGTTTTTCTCAATTGTTTACACACAAATACAAGCACCTCTGACACAATGACAACAACATGTAACTCATGCCCCAACCTTATCCGCCTGGTGCGCTATTGGAGGTTTTAATACAATGGCGGATAGAGAAGCGGTGGATTGTTGGTCGAGTCATTTGAACTATGCCCGTTGATAATGCTTCTTGCAGTCTAATTGGTCAAAGGGCTATCTAATTGCTTTCAGAGTCATTTGAACTATGCCAGTTGATCACACGCAGCAGAAAATACAGAGCAGACTCCCTAGACTAATGTTCAATCTTAAAAAATTGAGCTTTTTCTGGAGATAGCCAGACAACCAGGTGACAGAAATCCTCCACTAAAGCATGACACATTTTCCATTTTATCTCCATGAATGAAAATGAGAAATGTAGATCTTCTTTAACTCTTTCCCCGCCAAACGCAGAATTTTCCGTTATTTGTGAGAAAACGCTTCCAGGCCGAAAATGGAATTTTCCGTGTTTCCGTGTTTTCACTGTTAGACGCTAGGGGGCGCTATTGCACATCTTCTGAATGAGAGTACTGAATCTCCTGATCAAAACACACATGATTAATACACAATGAAACGAGCGATCGCATGTAATCATATGCATATGAAAAATAACGTGATCGTCATCATTAAACAGCATATGAATCAAAACTGCCTAATGTTACTGAATGAAATGTAGACTCAGGACGAGCTACAGGACTGTGAAGCATTAGGGGTGTTGATGGACTCAATCTCCATCTGTGTTTGATCATCGCTCTGAATCTGATCTAGAAACAGTATTTCACAAAAACGTGATTTTCTCAGCTTTTTGTTCAAAATGTTGCTTTTTTTATGAAACATATATTTTAAACTTATATAACCCATATTCAAGTGTTGATTAAAAAAAGGAATGCAAGAAGCTAGAATAAAACGTTTTTTTTTTTTTTTTTTTTTTTAAAGACGAGGGTCAGCTCTTTCTTTTCATATATTGCAAGCTCATATATATTTATAAAACAAAATATTCAATGGGCTATTACTTTTTGGTGAAAATGGTCAAAAACCCTGGCGGTGACTGGCAACTTTTTTCTTTTCTTTTTTTTACGCTGCAGGGAAAGAGTTAGAGTTAATTTCACAGCAAAAATTTTGTTAAAAAGAATTCTTTAAAAAATTGCGTTGGGAAAATACTTTCAAAAAAAAATTCACCCAAATATTGCCAATCTAGATAAAGTACAGTCATTTAAAAAGTGGTTATTTAAAATGATAAAAAAAAATAATTAAATATCCAGGGATTGACTTGATAGGTAGTATAGAACCTACTGTATTTTCATGCCTTTCATAATATACAAACAATATGTTACATCTTTTTTAAATCATACACTCATTGAGCCCTCCTAACATTAAAATCCTAGAATCGCAACTGCTCACCTATCTGCCTTATATTGTAATGCACCCATTTACAGTTACATTGTGCACTGTCTTCCGAGAGGCAGTCGTTTTCATCTCGTCTTAATGGATGGGTTACCATGGCACGTATTAGGAAACTCTCTGTTGTGCCCATTAAGGTTGGTGAAATGGAATTAAATCCCCGTTAATGCACATCCCCTCACTCGCTCCCCTTCCACACGTCACATAGTAGAACCCACTAAACCCGTTTTCCCAAAGGCACAACTGTGTCACGTTTATGATCTGTACATCTTCAGATCCTCAAGGGGGTCCTGTGGCGAACAGCCGGTGCACTTAAACAAACGCGATTTGTTATTTCACAGCTGTCTGTTAGTATGCTGGGCTCTGACACATTTTCTTTGTTTCATATATCATTTCAGAGATTTGCCCAAAGATAAATGAGCATTACATGTTGTTCTTTGGAAAGCTTAGTGTGTAAGGGATTGTAATGGTGTGTTACTAGGAATTGCGTGCAGCAGTTTTTAACATTGTGTTTATTTAAAGGGTGTAGTAGGAGGACATCAATCCATGTAGTGTCAACACAGACTTTCAGGACATTTTAGATCCACCCTGAAAAATATACATGATATACAAAACGTCTATTAAAATGATGCATTGATTAATTCAGAAAAAAAATTAATGAATTAAAAAAATTACTATAAAGTCTTAATGCAACATTTTCATGATGTACATGTTATTAAATGTGCACTGTGTAACTTTTCAGTCCGCTAGAGGATGGCTACTCAATACAGCCATAGTTTGATGATGGCAAGTTTTTGAGCACAGAATCTTGGGACATGTGGTCTTCACCTCACAGCCGGTGGAAAAGAATCAGGATAGGACTCGGGCAGAAATCATGTTCATGGATAAGATTATTAATGCTACTGCAGTATGAAGCAGAGCAGGGCGAATGTTGTGGAGCTGAGCTAGGCCGCTGGAGCGATTGTTAATAAAATGAACGCAACACACGCCACACGAGTAGCCGGACTTTTATTATGCCACAGTCGCCGGGACCATTTCCGCTTTTCTGGTCATGAGTATGAGGTAACGCAGATCTGTTTATTATATTAGATACATCTGAGTGTGTTGGAAATATTGTTATGAGGTTATGATGTGCGTTCGCTCGGCAGCTGCTATGACACACAAAAATAGCAATTTTCTCATGATTTACAAATAGGTAGAAACATTTGAGATATTGTAAGAACTCAACTGGACAAAATATATAACCGGCCTAGTGGTTTTTGGACATTTTACTGAAAAAAAATGATTTTTTTAAAAATTAATTAATCTTGATATTTTTGAGGGGCATAAAGTCTAAATGCAAAAGCAAAATTACATTTTGAAATATATTCATATAAAAGTAAAAAAAAATACATATTTTGAAACCAGTGCTAATTTAGATTTATGTAATGTTTTGTTATTGTATTTAATAATATTTTGAATAGGCTTTTATTTTTAGTTATTATGTTTTGTTATGTGCTTTTAGTCATTTTTATTAGGTATTTTAATGTTTAAAAGTATATATTTATCATATAAATTTAAATATATAATTAACTTATTTTGGCATCATAATAAGTCCATAATATTTTTTTTTCAGAATAAAAGTTTTGTTCAAGATCTTGTATTGAAAATGCAAGAGTCCAGCACACCCCAAAGACTTTCAATGAATGTAAGGTCTGGATTCAGGTGCCAATTCACCCTCTCTTTTTTTTGGCCTGGCCTGGCAGTGTATAATAATGAACTAATGAACAAATGAGAAACAGGGCAACGAAAGACAACAGAAGGCAAACACATGAAATTACGAATACAAACTAAGTCCTTGTAAATGAAACAAAAAACACAAACAGATTGTAACACTGGCACATGTTTTAAACAACCTTTTTTTTCCTTCATCATAGACACTTGATAATGTCATTGAGCTGTAAGCTCTCACACACACTAGCGGTGAATTTGCATGGCACTGTCTCGAAATAAATTGCTCTGACTTTTGCACCGGTTGCCATAGTGGTTTTTATGGCAGAAGTGGCATGCTTCTGTTTGACGAGCCAAATGAGTGACATAGTTAGAGGCTGATAAAACAGGCAAACACACCGGTTCATTATTAGGCAGGATAGAAGGGCAGTGGTGCAGGATAAACTGGATGAGAGGGCAGCGGTGCAGGAAGGAAGGGCAGATGCAACACACACGCGCTTCAAACGTCAAGAGTGCTGACTTTTCACCCCCGATACACACCAAAGAGCCTCCGGTCTGCTGCCTTGAATTGGTATTTGCTGGGCTGTGGAAATTCGTCCCAGTGGTCTCTCGTTATTTGAGATGGCAGCGCTGCATACTCAAATGCGAAATTTCGCTTTACATAGTGGTCTGAGATGAAAAAGTGAAACATTTCTAGAGTTTACTCGCAGTATTTCATAATCCGGTTCACAGCCGATGCGTCATTTAGTGAATCGTCCTCAGCACAACCCAAAATACTCTGAATCCTTTAGGAATTCTGTATTTCCCCAGGAGTATAAATGGAGAGAAACGTGCAGAGCTTGCAAAGAGCGTGTTATTTATGGAGCTTGTATTGAAACCGGCTGACCGGTCAGGAGCTTTTCATTAAACATTTGCTATTTTTGGTTAGAATCATTTGGGTCAGTGCAAAGGGGGCATGAAAATGCCGGTATGTAGCTGGGGAAACAAGTTATAGCTTAATAAACTGGGAAACTTTATGACATGTGATGCTATAATTGCATTATGTCAATCTCTTCATAGAAGAATTCACCCAACTGTGAAAAATCTGACATTGTTAACTCAACCTCATGTCAAATTTTATATTTTTGTGATCACAAAAGTAGATGATTCTGTTGAGCTCCAAAAAATTATAAATAAGTACTATAAAAGCAGCATAAAGTCATCATTCATTTATACATTTATGTCCATTTATGATAATTTTTTTCCTGACAATCTTAGTACAATTCTACAATTCTACACAAATATTGTATTCACGCTATGTTTCAATTTTCTTAAAATTCCCTTCACCCGTAAATGCATGAATGTTCATTATTACATATTTGGGTTTGCCATCTCAAACATATTCTCAAAAATTGTTTTTAATGTTTTCAAAATCAATATTTTGACCGCTGACAGCTTCGTCACCAGATCCACCATCAATGGCTCTGATATTTGATTGCATTCAGTTCTTGTTCTGCAGTAAATCACTGAACCATTTCAGGTTTTGCTGATGATGCTTCCTATTCTTTTGTTATCTGTTTACGGTAACTATGGCTGAATCTGAAATCGCCCCCTATGCCCTCAAATAGAGCATATTTGAGACGACAACCATTTGTAGAGGTGTCCGAAACCGAGTGCCTTCATTCTATCCCACATTGCACTACAGTAATGAGTGAACAACCAATTTACTCTCAAAGACGAATTCGCTAACACATTTCACTCCTTCAAGAGAACTGTATTAGTGAACTATATAGGGAATAGGGATTGATGCTTTAGGGGCTATAACAAATTCAGCCTATGAGTGAAACGTCACTTCATCATTGTGTATCAGACAATATCACCTTGTGGAACAAAGGTGAATTGCACTTATTCAATCATCAAAGTTTAAATTATTGTTGTGCAAAAAAAATATATACTTACATTATTACACACCTCGGGCCGTTAGCAACCCATACAGTTTTTTACAGATGAATGGGAAAAGAGGCATTCTTTTATAATTTAATAGTTTTTCTTGTTACATTGTTTATAATTAATTGATTGCGAAATAATGTAAAAATTGATGTCCAACTTCTGAATGAGGAGGAGGGTAGTGAATGACGTCCTGGGTCACTAAAAACCAGTGATGCCAGTAACTTAGTTACTCTACTATTTTCAAGTAACAAATAATCTAACGCATTACTATTTCCAAACCAGTTATCAGATCAGATTAAAGTATTTTATCCAAGTCTCTGTGAGTTACTATTGTCAGGGTTCTGTCACTTCGGTCTAGCTTTCTCTTGGTTTGGTGACAGAGTCCTGACACTCCTGTATTTTGTCCTGTCTTGTGTGAGCACGCAGCTTTGAGCATGCTCGAGCTGCGTGCTCTTCTGTCCCTGTCATTTTCTGTGTGGGGCGTGGTGTTCGGGTCCCGGCACTTCTGTCTAGTTGGGTTTCGGTTTTGTGTTGGGATTCGGACATTCATGCTCCTTGTGTTTTGTCTTCTGTTGTGAGCGCACAGAATGAGCATTCGCTCGTTCTTGTGCACTCTGTGTGGTTGTGTGTGTGTGGGCTGTCCTGTCTGTGTGTTTTGTGTTGTGTAGCATGCAGCTGGTGTTTTACTTGCTGCATGCTTTCGTGTTGTCATGTTTCGTGTGAACATGCAGTTTATGAGTTTTCATTAACTGCATGTTCATGTCATGTTTGGTGTGAGCACATGTTCATGTGTTTCTTTGTCCCATGTGCTCTCATGTCAATTGTCTAACCCCACCCACCTTGTTTCCTGATTATTGGTTCATTTGCCCCACCTGTCTTCTCCCATTACCCTCGTTTGTTTGCTCCCCATTTAATCTCCTTGTGTTTGCAGTCCTGTGCTGGATCGTCGTCAAACCTTCCTCGTCAAACCTTCCTCATGTTTCCCTGCTCCTGAAGTCAAGTCAAGTCAAGTCGAGTCGAGTCGAGTCGAGTCGAGTCGAGTCGAGTCGAGTCGAGTCGAGTCGAGCCAAGCCAAGCCAAGAAAAGTCAAGTCTTGTTTTTCCCCCTCGGGGTTGTTTTTGTTTGTCTTGTTTTGTTTGATTTTTATAATAAAGAGCCCATTCTTCCTGCAATTGAGTCCTCGCTCCTTTTCCCTTCTACAAACCCTGACAGAACGATCCAGCCAAAAAGAGGACTCAGCAGAGGATGGGCATCTTCCTTTTCCCATCTCCATTCAAAGGGGCCTCGGTGAAGGATCAGATGGTCCAGGTCATCAGGCATGTCTCTCTTCGCCAGGAAGGTCGCAACATCAAGGACTTTGCCTTTGACTTTCTGGCTGTAGTGCATGGCCTGGACTACAGTGATGATGCTGATTTAAAAGAGGTTTTTAACACCTGCCTCACAGAGCCCCTCAGCCCTTGGGAGATGGGAAGGTTGGGGCACCTGCCGTTTTGGAAATTCATCTGCCATTTACACCAGCGTGTGAAGTCCAATCGCAGCAGTTTCCGTGGAAGCCCCAGCCCTCCGATGACCCGCAGACAGAGGAGGAGGAAGAAGGTGTCAGCCTCATCAGACACCTCTACTGCGGTAGATGCTGCAGCTCTCAAAGAGTTGGCCGTGAATGCTGCAGCTTTCCCAGAGGCAGCTGAAGACGCTTCAGCTCCCCCAGAGGCAACCGAAGATGCTGCAGCTCCCCTAGAGGTGGTAAGCACCACACTGCCGCTTCGTTCTCGTAAAAGGAGGAGGAAGAAGGCTTCCTTCGTCCTAAATGGCCTGGAGGCCATCCCAGAGCCTGCTACCGGCCCAGAGGTGCCAGCCACGCCGCCCAGGCTCCTTGCCCTGCCCGCACCGCCCAGGCTCCTTGCCCTGCCCGCGCCGCCCAGGCTCCTTGCCCTGCCCGCGCCGCCCAGGCTCCTTGCCCTGCCCGCGCCGCCCAGGCTCCTTGCCCTGCCCGCGCCGCCCAGGCTCCTTGCCCTGCCCGCGCCGCCCAGGCTCCTTGCCCTGCCCGCGCCGCCCAGGCTCCTTGCCCTGCCCTCTGCCTGCCCGGAGGCCGTCCCAGAGCCCTCTGCCTGCCCGGAGGCCGTCCCAGAGCCCTCTGCCTGCCCGGAGGCCGTCCCAGAGCCCTCTGCCTGCCCGGAGGCCGCCCCAGAGCCCTCTGCCTGCCCGGAGGCCGCCCCAGAGCCCTCTGCCTGCCCGGAGGCCGCCCAAGAGACCGCTCTCACCCTGATTCCAGTCTTGTCTGACCTGCTTGTCCTGCTGACCCCACTCAAGTCCCATGCTCTGCCGGTCCCGCTCAGGCCTCCTGTCCAGCCAGCCTCAGTCAAGCGTCCAGACCCACCTGATCCTCCCTGGCCCTCAGCAAGGGCTCCCGATCCACCAGAACCTGCCTGGTCCATCCCTCCCTGGCCCTCTGCCAGGACTCCAGATCCACTGGAGCCTGCCTGGACTGTCCCTCCAGCACCACCCTGGTCGTCTGACGGTGTCCCTGATTGGCCAGTTTCACCCTGGTGTGTCCCTCTGGCTCTGCCCTGGCCTTCTGCTGGGACTCCAGACTTGCCTGAGCCTCCCTGGCTCATCCCTCCCGTCCCTCCCTGGTCCCTTCTTGAGATGTTCTGGGCTGTCCTGCTGGCTCTGACTTGGCTCCCCTCCCTCCCTCCTCTCTTTGTCTCTGTGTTTTGATTTTCCTGTCTTGTGTTGTCTGTGTCGGTCTTATGTTCCTGTCTTGTTTTGGTGTCTCTCTTTGGGGACGCCAGGTGGCGTCCCTTTAGATGGGGGGTAGTGTCAGGGTTCTGTCACTTCGGTCTAGCTTTCTCTTGGTTTGGTGACAGAGTCCTGACACTCCTGTATTTTGTCCTGTCTTGTGTGAGCACGCAGCTTTGAGCATGCTCGAGCTGCGTGCTCTTCTGTCCCTGTCATTTTCTGTGTGGGGCGTGGTGTTCGGGTCCCGGCACTTCTGTCTAGTTGGGTTTCGGTTTTGTGTTGGGATTCGGACATTCATGCTCCTTGTGTTTTGTCTTCTGTTGTGAGCGCACAGAATGAGCATTCGCTCGTTCTTGTGCACTCTGTGTGGTTGTGTGTGTGTGGGCTGTCCTGTCTGTGTGTTTTGTGTTGTGTAGCATGCAGCTGGTGTTTTACTTGCTGCATGCTTTCGTGTTGTCATGTTTCGTGTGAACATGCAGTTTATGAGTTTTCATTAACTGCATGTTCATGTCATGTTTGGTGTGAGCACATGTTCATGTGTTTCTTTGTCCCATGTGCTCTCATGTCAATTGTCTAACCCCACCCACCTTGTTTCCTGATTATTGGTTCATTTGCCCCACCTGTCTTCTCCCATTACCCTCGTTTGTTTGCTCCCCATTTAATCTCCTTGTGTTTGCAGTCCTGTGCTGGATCGTCGTCAAACCTTCCTCGTCAAACCTTCCTCATGTTTCCCTGCTCCTGAAGTCGAGTCGAGTCGAGTCGAGTCGAGTCGAGTCGAGTCGAGTCGAGTCGAGTCGAGTCGAGCCGAGTCGAGTCGAGTCGAGCCGAGCCGAGCCAAGCCAAGAAAAGTCAAGTCTTGTTTTTCCCCCTCGGGGTTGTTTTTGTTTGTCTTGTTTTGTTTGATTTTTATAATAAAGAGCCCATTCTTCCTGCAATTGAGTCCTCGCTCCTTTTCCCTTCTACAAACCCTGACAACTATTTTAGTCACTTTCCTTAGTAAAAAATAAAAAATATATATTTTTGCTTTCTTCTTGCATCTCGGGGAGAGTATTTTTTCAGGAAATATGATTTAATTTCAATTTAAAATGTCAGGAAATACATTGTTGACGTTACTGTTAAAAATGCACTCCCAATAAAGTGAGTGTTGGCAAAAACGGTTGTCATTTCTATGTTCAGGTAGCAGGGGTGTTGTCGGAAACTTAGTTACTTTTAAAATCAAGTAATCTGTAAAGTAACTGTTACTTTTTAAAGGAGTAATCAGTTACATTTTCAAAGTAACTGTGGCAACACTGCTAAAGAGCCTAGGTATGCATTTAAGGGTTAACTTACAGGTTTTTTTCAGTTCTTAAAGACAAGATGTTAATCAACTTTATCTATATTCAGTATTTTTCTAAAATCTAAATAATATGTGTATATATTTTTTTTAAATTCAAGGTAACACTCTATTTTAGTGTCCAATTTTCACTATTAAAGATAAGGTAGAAAATATTCGGAGAGGCTAGCAATAGTGAGCTAGCTTTGAAAGCATAAGATCCCACACTCCCTTTAGAGCGTCTCCAAAGCCACACCTCCTTCAAAACACATGAACATGCACAGCAGGTAGCAAACAAAAGCATCTCGAAAAACACTATTAAACTACCTCATGTCTCAAAGCACATAACATTACAATAATAATGAACATAAAGAGTGCCGACCTGTACCACCTGACTGCTGCGGATTCATTTCTCCGTTGATAATGTTGTTATTGAAATACATAAATTTGAGTCAGAGTATAAGTGAGAACAGAACAGCTCAGAGTATAACGTCACGGGTTTCTCTTCCAAATTATAGTATTTATGGCATGAACGCAGCATAAACTCGTTTTGGTTCAGGAGGAACTGTAAAAGGTGGCTGCTGTTTGTTTGTGACTCTCGGTGACTGACTTCTGTCTAACTCTGCATAGCATGAAATGCGCTGATGAAGTGCAGAAGAGGAATGCATGGAGGTATGAAAATACATATGTTGGCAGACAGGTAGGACCATAAAATGTTCATCCGAATGCAATGATTGGACAAAGAATTTATGGTCCTATGTAGCCTAGGAAAACCATACAACTTCCGGCAAATTTAGATTTGCTCTGCAAGTAGTCTGGCAAAGAGCCAATTCAAACCCATTTGTAATCCGTCGAAATCGCGGCACCAATCAGAAACATTGGGGCAGGCTTGACATGATGAAGCAGGATGCCGCCGTGGAACATCGCTCGTTCGAATCAGCTACCGTGTCTGTTTTAAGTTATTTAAACTTTTCCTTTTCGTTAAAACCTGAGAAAAACACTCGGCTACCAGATGTGGATTAAACCGGCTACTTTGATGAGGAGGATGGGGAGTGTGACCATGTGCTAACACCACACAGCAGCTCTGGATCTGGCCTATCTGTGCTTATTTCCTCTAGATCTGGTAATCGGGGGCAAATGCGATCAGAGCTTGATGTTTTCTGTTCGACCGTCAATCCGAGGCGTTTCAGTCGGTCTGAGATGCTATTAGGTTTTCCAAATTTTGCTAAAATGTTGATGGAGTGGCGATGGACACCAGCTATTATCATATTTATTTTACAACAACGGCAAAAGTCGTCAGAAGCCATTGCAACATCTTCCTCGTCCCTGCAGATGTTTCTCTGTTGCTCTGTATACATCATCGTCCGTTGGTGACGCCCCTTTGGAAATGATTTGTCTATGAAACTAATAACTACTGAGAATGGTCTGGTTTTAACCAGGCTAGGTCCTATGCCTTCCGCAGATGATATACATTTAGACAACTTAACTTAGTGGTTGCTATCAGGATGTGCAGAGACTTTTTAACCAACATAAAAAATGTTACCTTTAACTAGTTGCTTATTAGCATGCATTTTACCACAATATCGGCTGTTTATTAGTACTTATAAAGCACATATTAATCCCTTAGTCTGCATGGCCATATTCTAGATACTTACCCAATACCTAAACTTAACAACCTTACTAACTATTAATAAGCAGTAGGAGTTTATTGAGGCCAAAGCCAAGTATCTTTAAGTTTAGCTTTCTTCAAGTTCAGTTTCTAAAATATTTATTTTTCTCACACAATCTCCTTTTGTGTTCCACAGAAGAAATGAAGTCATACGCGCCGTGAGCTTGAACCAATTATGTCAGAATTGAATTTTTGAGTGAACTATCCCCAAACTGTAGTTTTATACCATTGGAACAGAATGTCTGTAGACTTCACCATAATTGAATCCTTCGCAGAGGCCGGCTTTAAGCAAACAGAGTGAAAGATGTCTTTCCAGGGAAGGCTAGAATTGCAGTACTGAGTGATACCTTTTAAGCTACTTAATTCCTGATGAAAATCGATGCTCGTTGGTGTCAGAGCGGAAAATGGATGAAAAGTGAAACCACTGAAACAGAAAAAGCAAGGATGCTAAAATGATACAAGAATCCATCTAGTACTATCTACAGATTAATAGCTTCATACTGACCAAGAAGTTTTGACTTAGGAAATTCTAACCTTTTACGAAATGTTCTGTCTCTTTGCAAAAACTGAATATTGAGCTTTTAGCAGGTAATTCTAGTTTGTCTTGCCATTTGTAACAGCCTTTGCAATTACGCAGTAATGAGCGGTGCAAAAGCTGCATCTAATTTCCCTCCATTAAAATTTCTTTCATTGTGCCCTTACACTAACCCTTTTATAAGAGTGATGTTTCAGAAAAGAGTGCCTTGTTAGTCCCATTTCCACATATAGATCAGGTTGGTTATTGAATTCTGTTAGACTGTCACCTCCATTAAAGAATGTGTTGTAAGAAAAATTAGCACTTACTTATTGCCAACTCATCTCACAGAATGAATATTTATAGCCTAATTTTATATTTTGGAGCAACTAACTCCACTCCTACCCTAAACCTACCCACTCTCAACAATCTAAAACACGTAACAGGCAAAGTACACACTGATGGCCTAAGACACGAAACGAGCGGTTTGTGTGAGAAAACGAACAGTATTTATATCGTTTTTACCTCTTGTACACCACAGGAAACATGCACGCGCGCCCTCGGATCAGTCGGACGTAGTGGTGTACAAGAGGTAAAAACGATATATAAATACTGTTCGTTTTCTCACACAAACCGCTTGTTTCGTGTCTTAGGCCATCAGTGTGTACTTACGATGGGGGATTGTTTAATTTGGACTTCTCTGTGTATGCTCTTTGAGGTGGTGACCATAGACCTGCATTATGTGAAGCACAGACAAGAACGGTTTGACCTAAAATGATCAAAATTGAAACTACTGGGGAAACAAATACTCCTACATCTCGGATGCCCATGAGGTAATAAAATATATCAAAATTTAATTTCAAAGTGAACTATCCCTTTAACCTCTTTGTAGGGTCATTATGTGTCAACTCAACCAGAAGTCCCTGGTTCAAATTCCTTATTTTTTTAATATTTTTTCTGAAGAAATGCTAATATAAAATAGTAATGAAAGAGAAAAAAAGAAAGAGAAGTAGAAATTATGTTGTATGCCTGCAACTCAAGTAGTATTAAAGCAGCACTAGGTAACTTTTCAACCTTCATAATATATTTTTTAAGACTCTTGTGATGATAAATCGACTTACAATAGGTTGAATGACACGTCTGCCATAGCCTGATGGGGTCTGTATCGTTTTTAATCGTACTTTTAAACTTCGGGTTTCGGGTAGTAACCCGAGAAAAAAAAAGAACTACAAAATTCGACTGCTTTACGGCATATACGTCACTTCCACCAACACACACACTTCCTTACATTCGGACGTGCGAGCCCAACTTTGTTCGTCGGATAATATAGTCATGTCCGAAGCAGCACAGACACATAAGAAAGAAAAGGTTTTGTTGGAGGAAAGCAATAAGAGGAAATGAAAAAGTGATGAGATTAAAGGCAGGACGAGAATCAACATGTGACCAGCGTTTGCTCGTCGGCGTGAGCTGAAGGAGGCGTGCCCGACCGATGCTGTCCTGCTTGTTACGGTGAGCTACCACTCAAACATTGAACTGAAGTATCATATAGATTCTGGAAAACGGTAACCAATAGACTACTATAATGACGCTGGCTTGTAAACGTGAGCATCGTGATTATTTGGCGTTTGAAAAAAATAAAACCCATGAAATTATATTCATATGACATGCTGAAACATATGCCACTGACTGTAACGTTACCTGGGATGAAGACATTTCATACGCGACGCCAGAAGAACTCCTCTTGCAGTGTTCAGGGGAACTGTTAGTGCTGCACCGACCCGCGGGACGCTTTCATGAAGTTATTTGGCCCGCACCGCACCACTGTATATATTTTTACAACCCGCCGCTTTAAAGATGTATATTATATAAAGACATTCATGACATTTCATGTTTTGGCTTTAATCACTATTACTATTTGTCTTTCGAAAAACATTGAAATGGAAGGAAGCTTTACTCTTCCTCACAGTGCTTATTTATAAGAAATCTAATTTATTTATTTATTTATTTATTAAATATTACATACAATATATACTAAATATTCCTTCAAATAAAAAATACTACAATTATTATTTTTTAAACTGACATAATATTTAGAAAATAAATTAATTATTGTTAAAGATAAATAATAATATTGTTTATTAATAATTATTTTTAAAAAATCTATTTTTAGTTGTAATAAATATTATTATGAATGTTATTATTATTATTATTATCATTATTATTATTACTAAAACATTTGAAAAGAATTACTAAATGAACAAATATTATTTTAAATAAATATTTTCACAAAGATAATAACATCAATAAACAATGTGCAATTATTACTATTACAATCATAATATTTTTTTGATTTATGTTCATCAAAGTATCCTGACTTTTTTTTTTTATCACTGTTTCCACAAAAATATTAAGCAACATAGCTGTTTTCAACCGATCATAATATTTGACTGCGAAATGTTGTGATCAACCAATCAGAATCAAGCAATCCACGGGTGCGTTTCCAGAACAATGACGTAACTACCATAGTACGACCATAGACTGTAAAAAAAATATGGACGTAGTGTCCGTGACGTCACCCATAGGATTCCGATAAGCCGTTCTGAAGCTTAAAGTAGGGTCGAGCTGGGCGTTGCCATCTTGTGAGCGAGTCATCGCGTGTCACTCCCGCATAACAGAAAACGGGCAAAAAGGCGGGATGTGCGCGGAGCTGAGGTGACGCAATGACTATAGACGGCAGATAAATGGCTATCCACCTGTAACCACGCCCTTAATTATGCAGAACTTTAAGGCTTTATATAACATTGTGGTGTGACAGGCAGCGGGGCGAGGGACCGCGAGAGCGGGCCGGTGATTAGTGTTGACAAGTGCCAGCTGCATGACACACCGGTCTTGTCTCGCGGCCATGTGACAGGAGCATAAAAGGAGGAGCAAGGACAGCGGAAGACGAGAGAGGACCAGGCCTGGATTTTATGTTATGTTTTGTTTATGTGTTATGTGTTTGTGGGCAGTCGTCCGTGAGGGGCTGCCCACGTTTTATTTTGTGTGTTCGCGGGCAGTCGTCCGTGAGGGGCTGCCTGCGGTTTTACTTTCATTTTGTTTATTTATTTTGAATTAATAAATGTTGAACGTCCGCCGGTTCCCGCCTCCTTCCTTTCCAGCTACTAACTGCGTTACAAACATAAACAAATGAGTTATAAAAAAATTCACCCTCCTCACAGTTCTCATGAAGATCAAAATTAGCCTTATAAGCCAAAACCACAATTTGTACCAGGCTGTAAACATGTTTTTTTCTGCTTTAAAGTTGAGAATTTTAACATGGGGCTCAATGAGATTCTGCTCCCTTCTGGAGCCAGCCTCTAGTGGCCAGTTGAGGAATTGCAGTTTACATTACTTCCGTATTGGCTTCAAGAGAGATCGCGGGAGGTTGCCGCTTGAGTACGACCCATCAATAAATTAGCTTGTCACGACTATTTCCCAAAATGCATTGCCCCAAATTTGTTGTTTAGCCATGTTGGTTAATGGTGTCACACAGGTGGTGGAGTAACAACTTCTTTTAATGAAGTGATTGAGACTGAAATAATGATGTTGTGCTATAAATTACGGACATGTCACCTGAGGACTATTTCTCATTTTTCTCAGTTATTTTGCTTTATTTCCTTGCTATTTCCCTCAATATAGGGATTTTTGAAGTCCACATCTTGAAAACAAGAAGCTATGCTTCTAACCACAGGTTGAAAACCACACAACTTTGCGATGCTGTTTGCAAATGTTCGTTGGAACTGTGGATTCGGGAACCACCAACTCGTTGAACAATGCTGATTATGATGGAACTTGGGAACATAGCTTGCTTTTGGGAAATGCACCGCTGAGCCATGAGAAACATCGTTGGGTGAAATATATCTTGCAAATTTCAAGTGAGGAAAAAAAAAGTTAAGAAAGGGCTGGTCCAACTCTTCATCTCAGTTCCAAAGAGTAATTTATTCTTATAGATTTCTTTTGAGAAGTTCTCTTAAGGGCATGTGCCTCTATCCTTTGATAGCATTACAGTGATCACAGCGTTACTGTACCTCCACATGACCGCTTGAATGGGATTGGTCTTCACCGCTGGCTCAGTCAATCCGAACAGACCTCTGATAAAATGAAAGCCGAAGAGAGGAGCCCTTGCTGGTTGTAAAAGGACCAATTAAGAGAATATGCCTTTAGAAGAACGAAAGAGAGAGTGAGAGAGATGGGTTCTTTTTTCATCTTTAATTCATTAATTTGAGGCATGTGGCTGCTTCAGAGCATGTACCCTTTCAAGCTCTCACCAATTATAGATCCCTTCTCTGTCTGCCTTTCTAGACGTAAATGTGAGGGGGGGAAAGAGGGACTTATCTGGTTTTTCCCTCTGAGACTCTCCTTGCTATGCTAACGTAGTGTGCTACAAAAACATGTCTATAAAACCACCATTACCCTTTGACATTGGAGTCCATGGAGCATATCACAGAGTGCCCAGTAACATTTATAGACCTGACATTGACCTTAACTGATGCAAAACAAGGAGCCTTGAGCGTCTCTTGAAGTATTAGCACGTCGGAGTTTGAGCGGTGGGTGGAAAAAGGCATTCGAACAGTGAAAAAAGACTGAGCTGAGAGATGCAGCACAAGTACACATAACAGATATAAGACTTCAGACTCCGGTGGCTGAAACATGATTGATTTTTGTGTGTGTGTGTTCCATGATGGTTTAGATGGAACATGCTAATGCTTCAAAGCAGCGATTCACAAACGGTTGAATCACCAAGGATGGGAAATATCTAGTTCAGTCATGAAAGGCTAATAGGTCTTGTACATGACACAAGCTAAATTGGCCTCTGCTGATCCTGCAGCCAATGAGATTGCTTGCTCAACATTTAAAGGGGTGGTTCCTTGTTTTTTTTCTAGGCTTGGTTGTGTTTATGGGGCGCAGTATTAAAGGTCCCATTCTTCGCGTGTTTTCGAAGCTTTGATTATGTTTACAGTGTGCAATATCACAGTAAGGCACAAACACAGTATTTTTCACACAATTTACTTATCTGTACAGCGCTGTTTCCTCTGTCCTAAAACGGGCTGATGATTTCCTTGTTCTATGAAGTCCCTCCTTCAGAAACACGTAACGAGTTCTGATTGGGCCAGCGCTTCCCGTGTTGTGATTGGACATCAGCTTAGCGCACTTTGCCCGGAAAGGTCCCGCCCCTTACCATAACGGGGAGATGCAAGCGCTGAATGCGCGCTCTTCTCCACGTGGGAGAGCAACAAGACCACGCCCCCTTTTTTGCGTGTTCTTGTGGGCGGAGGGTTAGTCAACAAACGGTTCTAGTGACGTCATTACATCCCTGCACTTCCTGCTGTAGTCCAAACCGGCCGTTCGCTGTAGACTTTGAAAGGGAACTTCTGTTAAATAAAATATCTCACTTGGCATTGAACTTTGAGCTTTATAATTTTACAGGTATTATTTATGCTCCAACAGCAACATTACACACTAACTAAAGTTTGAAAGATGGAATCGCGAAGAACGGGACCTTTAATATTTCTTCTTTTTTTTAAATGCCATATTTTTTTATTCCACACCGCTGTCTCCACTGTCCTTTAACAGCTCGTTTGCTTCCTGCTTCTGAAGCCCATCCCGCTGAAAAACACAATGGTCTTGGATTGGTTAGATGGCCAAATGTAGTTTGATGTATTTTTATTGGCTGAAGTGCCAAGCACAGGTTGTCCAGAAACGCCACGCCCCTTACCATTATGGGCAGAAGTCACATCTGCGGTGACTAGCAAGGGTTTATGATGTCACCAACCCGGGAAGAAGCTCGTTGTAGTCCAAACCAGCCGTTTTTATAGGCAATAAACTGCCCTAACTTTAAAAGGCAATATCTCAGTTTGCATTGAACTTTCAGCGCTGTAACTTTGCAGATACTGTTTATGCTCATGCAGCAACATTACACACTAAATAAAGTTAGTGGAAAAAAAAGTCAAATCGCATGCAACCACCCCTTTAAATAGTCTGGTTTAGTGTTTGCTGTTAGCTGGTCCTATATTGACTTCCTCTGAATGGGTTAGGGTTAGTTTCATTTTATGCAAAGCAACATGGGCGCAACATGGGTGCGATGGGAGTCACCTACAGAAGTGGTAAAACATTTCGGCTTCGAGTGAAATGCAGGGCGGCGGTCTGAAGTTAGAAATTCACCCGCTAACATGATTCAAGCTCCGGGACGAGATCAAGCGCTGTTTTTTTTTTGTTTTTTTCTAATATTTGATAAACCAGTTTAAATGTAGGCAATATGTATTAAAATTATATAAAATATGATATACTGTAAAATAAAGGAAGTATGTAGTATGAAAGAAGCTAGTATTATAGTAAAAATGAATCAACTCATTATGCTGGTTTAAATACACAACTCCATTTGCTGGGTAAAATTAACGAAATGTGTGATCTGTCTTATTTTTACTAGCCCTTGCACTGTAAAAAAAAATTAATAAAAATGATATATTATTAAAATTATATATATATATATATATATATATATATATATATATATATATATATATATATATATATATATATATATATATATATATATATATATATATATATATATATATATATATATTTGCTTTAACTCTCTAACTTTAATAAGTTAGGCGTTTTTTACTTAAACATCCAAGTTGAATCTACTTAAATATTTAAGGAAGCAACTTTTTTTTCACAGTGAACAACCTAAATTGGGTTGTTTTCAACCCAGTGTTTTTATAGTGCAAATACATGAATATTGCCATTTTCAATAAAATGTTAAAACTATTTCAAGAGTTTTCATGATGGAACAAGTATTATAGTAAAAATGAATCAACCCATTAAATACACAACCCCATTGTTGAAACTTTATGGTTTCAACAATCATTCTAATATGGGAATAGGGAAGTTAACAACACTGCTATAGTGATAAACGACACACATGAATTATATTACAGCAATCACTTTCAGAATGATTTTTCCCAACTGATAAATGATGAAACACTGAGCATTTAAAGTGTCAGACAACATATAATAAACAGACTGTTATCATCCATTAATGCTGGTGCTAATAACAGGCCTTTAGTCAAAATAAAATTAAAATTTACTGTAAATTTTATTTTGTACAATTATTTAACTTTTCTTTGTTATTTTAAAGAGAAAAAAAATACATTTAGTTTTGTCATTTAGTTACATTTGGTTTATTGTCAATAATTGGATGCTTGAAGCTGTGGAGATAGGCTTCATTAGAGAAAAATGGTTGGGAGACAGACTGATAGTCTCTATATTAGTGACACTACCGCTGTTATATCAGGGAACGTCTAAGAATATAGCATGGAGGTGTTAAATGAGCTGTCACTCAAGACAATCTCGCCAACAAATATGTACCACCAAGTATGTGCAGTGTGAGTTTTGCCTTAAGGGAAGCTGGATCATCTGTGTTCTCGCTCTAAAATCACACTTCCGCACCATCACGAATCATTTGAAAGCCAAATAATCACATCAGCAAGATTTCACTTCGTGTTACACAGTGTAGGCTACACTAATTAACAGTATGGAAGAAAAAAAATATACGATGAAGTCTTCCTTACACATGGAAATTGCTAACAACTGCGCATTGTGTTCAGATATTCATGTAAGACATTGAAATAACGTGACATAAACGTTGGTACAAACTGAGCGTATTCGAGAGCGGGATTTTCCTCACCCGTGAATAGAGGTTTGATAAACTGATGTGGAGCTGGAGTGAAGAAAATGCAAAACGGTTTGAGCGGGAATCTCCGTTCCTCACACATATGCTGCGACCAAAGCAAGAAGCATTATGTGGATTTTAGCTGTATTGTTTTAGCAGTTTCCAGAACACAGCTGGTAAATGTGCTATGTTGCTTGGGCGGTGTCCCAGACTTTCAGGCAAATGGCGAAGCCAAACAGTGCTGTATCGCCATGGAAATTAATCTGCACTGAGGGGAAATTATAGCTTTTATCAGACGATGTTAAGACCTTGTTTGTGTGTGTGTGTGTGTGTGTGTGTGTGTGTGTGTGTGTGTGTGTGTGTGTGTGTGTGTGTGTGTGTGTGTGTGTGTGTGTGTGTGTGTGTGTGTGTGTGTGTGTGTGTGTGTGTGTGTGTGTGTGTGTGTGTGTGTGTGTGTGTGTGTGTGTGACCTGGTAATCCCTACGTTATGGGGACAAAATGTCCCCACAAAGATGGCAATATCCGAAATCCTTGTCCTTGTGGGGACATTTTTAGGTCCTCATGAGGAAAACATCTTATAAATCACACAGAAGGAGTTTTTTCGAGAAAGTAAAAATGCAGAATGTTTCCTGTGATGGGTAGGTTTAGGGGCAGGGGCAGTGTAGGGGATAGGATGTCCAGTTTGTACAGTATGAAATCCATTACGCCTATGGAAAGTCCCCATTAAGCATGAAAACATGACGTGTGTGTGTGTGTGTGTGTGTGTGTGTGTGTGTGTGTGTGTGTGTGTGTGTGTGTGTGTGTGTGTGTGTGTGTGTGTGTGTGTGTGTGTGTGTGTGTGTGTGTGTGTGTGTGTGTGTGTGTGTGTGTGTTTGTGAAATATCAGGACACATAATAATATAATGTTTATAATGACATGGGTATGACATGGGTGTTACAAGAAGAGGGTGAAATTTGAGGACATTACCCATGTCCCCACTTTTCAAAATGCTTATAAATAGGATAAGTTTTTTTTTAGAAAGTAAAAATGCAGAATGTTTCCTGTGATGGGTAGGGGGACAGGGGCAGTGTAGATGATATACGGTTTGTACAGAATAAAAACCATTACGCCTATGGAATGCCCCCACATTTTACAAAAACAAACGTGTGTGTGTTTCTAGTTTTAGACACAGTATTTAGACGTTTTAAATACAATCAAATGGATAATTAAATACAAAAAACAGAGACATGCTGTTTATTATTACAGATCATTCTTCTCATTTAATTCACCATGTTTATAAAGGGATCTTAACGTGATGATGTAGCGGAAGTAGCCCGAATGAAGGATGTGAAACCATTTTTTCCCTTCACTCTCAAAAGAAAAAGATACAAAAGCTGTCATTGGAGGCGTAGGCCTACTATTTCAAATGGTACATCTTTGTACCTAAGTATTAAGCATATTAGTGCATATTAGTAAATATTAGTGCATATTAGTACCTCGTATAGCCTAGTTGATGAATCTGTGTTAAATGTGAATAATTTTAACAAAATTAGACAGATCATACATAATGTTTTATATTTTATTTAGTGCTCTCCTGAATAAGATATTTTACATATACAATTTGTTTACATTTAGTCCACAAGACTAAAAGACTAAAAAAAGCTGAATTTTTTAAGATGTTTCAAACCAATAGTCTGTGAGCTATTGATTCTTAATACTGTGTGTCGTTACCTGGATGATCCACTGCTGTTTTTTTTTTTTTTTTTGATGGTTGTTCTCGAGTCTCTTGTTTGAGCAGTTAAACTGGCCAAGAAAAATCCTCCAGGTCCTGCAAAATCTCCAGCTTTCAGCATTTTTGCATATTTAAACCCTTTCCAGCAGTGACTGTATGATTTTGAGATCCATCTTTTCACACTGCGGACGCTTGAGGGGCTCATATACAACTATTAAAAAGGTTCAAACAGTAACAGACTCTCCAGAAAGAAACGCAACAGAGCCCGGGGGGTGAGAACTTTTGAATATGATTAAGAGGTCCAAAAACTTTATTTTGTTTAAATATCTTTATTTATTTTTTTCATTTTGTACTGCCCTTCAGAAGCAACAGAAGATACTTACATGTTTCCCGAAAGACAAATTAAGAACAATTTACCTTGATCTTTGAAGTTATCACCCCCTTAAAGGGATAGTTCACCCAAAAAATGAAAATGTAATGTTTATCTGCTTACCCCCAGAGCATCCAAGATGTAGGTGTGTTTGTTTCTTCAGTAGAACACAAAAGATTTTTAACTCCAACCGTTGCTCGTACAGTGCATGTCAGTGGGGTCTCATTCTAATTAGACCCTATTGACATGCATTATATGAGCAACGGTTGGAGTTAAAAATCTTATTTCGTGCTTTCTTCTGAAACGTCTGTGAAAGTTTGGACCTTTTTAATAGCTGTGTTTGAGTCCCTCAATTGTTCTTAGTGTGAAAAGTTGGATCTCAAAATCATACAGTCCCTGCTGGAAAGGATTCAAATAGGCAAAAATGCTGGAGAAATGAAGAATTTGCAGGACCTGGAGGATTTTTCTGAAGAACACTGAGCAGTTTAACTGCTCAGGACAAACAAGGGACTCTTGTATCATCAAAAAACACACACACAGCCATGGATGGTGGATCATCCAGGGAATGACATACAGTATTAAAAGGGTTAGTTCACCCAAAAATGAAATGTATGTCATTAATGACTCCCCCTAATGTCGTTCCACACCCGTAAGACCTCTGTTCATCTTCAGAACACAGTTTAAGATATTTTATATTTAGTCCGAGAGCGTATCCAAGTGTATGCACACTATAGTTTCCATGTGCAGAAAGGGAATAAAAACATCATCAAAGTAGTCCATATGTGACTTCAATGGGCTAATTAAAATCTCTTGAAGCATCGAAAATACATTTTGGTCCAAAAATAACAAAAACTACGACTTTATTCAGCATTGTCTTCTCTTCCGCATTTGTTTTCAATCCTCAAATAAAGATTTGAACGGTTATGAATCAGCGGATTGATTCATGATTCGGATCGCCAATGTCACGTGATTTCAGCAGTTTGGCAGTTTGACACTTGATCCAAATCATGAATCAATCCGCTGATTCGTAACAGTTTAAATCTTTATTTGAGGATTGAAAGCAAACCCAAAAAGAGAAGACAATGCTGAATAAAGTCGTAGTTTTTGTTATTTTTGGACCAAAATGTATTTTCGATGCTTCAAGAGATTCTAATGAACTAACTGATGTCACAGATGGACTACTTTGATGATGTTTTTATTCCCTTTCTGGACATGGACAGTATAGTGTGCATACACTTTCATACGCTCTCGGACTAAATATAAAATATCTTGAACTGTGTTCTGAAGATGAACGGAGGTCTTACGGGTGTGGAACGACATTAGGGTGAGTCATTAATGACATACATTTCATTTTGTGTGAACTTACCCTTTAAGAATCAATGGTTCATAAACGTTTGACCTGGTCATTTAAATAAATTCAGCAATTTGTTTGTCTTGAGAACTAAATGTAAATGTATTTATGTAAAACATCTTATTCAGGACAGCACTAAATAAAATAAAATAAAATACATTTTGTATGATTATTTTATCTTATTTTGTTAAAATGATTCACATTTTCACAGATTCTGCAAGCGGTTCACATCAACTGCATTCAAATGTACATATTAGTACCGAAATGGTACCTATTAGAAGGGTACCATCCCAGTGACAGCATTTGTACATTTTTCTGCGTGTCTTTTTGTTTTGCTAATCCTTAATGATTAAAGAAGGTAATTGCTAAATCAATAAACCCAAATTTAGGCCATGGAGTTTAGTTTAGTTTAACCCATTTAACATAGCAAGCTAAATTTAATCCTTTTGCAGCAAAATAGTGAAAAAAACAACAACTCAGTTTGCCAGCAAAACACTTAGCGAGATGAAAAAGAGCAGCTAATAGCCGTGTTGCCTGCATGCTGTAATTTCTTTGTAGATTGCACGTGGCAAAGGTTCATCTGGGGTCAGTGCCGCGAGCAGGTAGTACAACGGGCTTTTAACTGGACCTCAGCGTGCCCAACAGCTGGGTTTACAGCGCACCACTGGCCCTAGCGATTTAATAAAGCGCCCTTTGACTACCTCAAACTGGAACATGGCTTAAAGCCAATGTTTATGGGGCATATATGCACGATTTACACAGCAATATCCAAAATGATATGGGCCAGAAAAAAGGACCATATACAGGAGGTGCACCCTGGGGACGTGCATCGGAACGCGCGGAGAGAAAGGATCCCACCCGCCGTATGCTCCCACCAAAGGCTGAGTCTGGCTATTTAAGCGTGTGCTGATCGTGCCAAACAGGAATAACTAATTGTATATTTTAAATGCAAAGCAATTCCACTGAGGGAATTCTGAAGAACTGCGTGAAACAGGATTTTGCGTGTCTGTTCCCAGAGGAGGCCAATATAGGAGCACGCCAAACACTCTTTACTCCGACTCACACCACAGAGAAACAAAAACGAAAAATGAATATGATAAATTAACAAAAAACTATATCTTCCGCAATACTGTCACATGTATGGTGGTAGTAGTAAGCAGACGCACGATGCAGAATATCAAATAATAACTCTTACAACGGAGATTAGACTCCATGGCTCTCATTTATCAATTTACTCTCCAAATGAATGTAATATTTTTAATATTTCTTGTAATGGCATCTTTTTATATAATACTAATAGAGCTACTTATGTATCTATGAAATTGATGGATTGATATATATATATATATATATATAAATAATATTAAAATAAAAATAATATATCTTAATATTAAAATTGATAGTTTTCAGTTATGCTGTAATGTTGAATGTCTATCATAAATGTATATATATCAATTTTAATATTTAGGATATATACTAGGGATGCAACAATACAGTTAGTCCAAGGTTCAATACACACCTCGGTTTTTAACCACGGTTTTTCAGTTCGTTTTTTTTCAGTTCGTTTTTTTTTTTGCTATTATATTCTTAGGCGACAGGAACAGAAAAAGGTTAAGGAGAAACTGTTTTTATTGCAATGCTCACATCTCATATACAGACACACTCGATTTTAGATTCGCTTTAGACATAACAGACTGTGTTTATATGTTAACTGTGTGTGTATTTGACAGTATTAGCAGTAAGACTGTCCAGTAGGGCTGGGATAAACGATTATTTTTTAAACGATTAATCTAGCGATTACTTTTTCGATGCATTGATTAATCTAACGATTAATTTTTCCTGTCCGATTCGGTTACGATTCGATTCGATTACCGATTATCTCCCCATTAATTGCCTAATAGCAATTTATACATGTTGATTTAATTATCTGAATGAAAAAACGAATTCCTTAACATTGCAATATATGTTTATTGCTCTTAAAATTCCAAAGTAAGACTATACAAGAGCAATGCATTCAATAAAACCTTGAAAACATAAAGTAGGCTACACACACAGACACACACACACACACACACACACACACAAATATATAAGTATAAACCTACAACAAAGAAACATATTATACGATTTTTCTATGTATGCAGCTCAGCCTACAGGCTATGCCCATCGATTAAATATCAACAAGTTGGTTAATCAAATCCGGGGACACACTGCAAGCGTGAGCGTCTCGGCTGCGTGGCGTGTCCGTTTTTGTTTCGGCTCACATGTTAACAGGTTGGAGTTTGCACACTGATGACTGTGACGCGCGGAAAACGCGTGCATGCTGGAAATAGAAGAGCGCCTATTTTTCACGCGTGTTGGGAGCGTCTCCAGGCAAAATAGAATAGGAAAAGTTGTTTATATATCATTTTGACACGAATACATATTATTAAATTACATTTTCATGTTTGAAAGTCTGTAGGTTTACATAAATGTAGATATAGGCCTAATTGTAATAATAAAAAACGTCAATTATCGATTTTGAAATGTTGCAACTGTCAATACAGAACGACATATTCTGTAGCCTATTTTGCCGTCAATACCATAGATATGTGGCTACTCCCGACGTTTTCTTTGCTGTATCAGTAGGCTATTTATGTTTAACATTAGGAATAGGGCTTCCCTCCGCATCAATAGCAGCAGCAGCGCCGCGTCAGACACGCTTCTAGTGTGCAAAGGCAGAGAAAACGCCACGCAGCCCCGTGGCTGACCCGCAACAGAAACGCCACGCGCATCCGCGGCATGACAGTGAAAACAGTTACATGTAGAGTGCATTACGGGCGCCAATACTCCGTTTAAAACCGGAATAGTCCTGGGATGAAACTGCTCACTTAGAGGATGGATACCCTCGGTCACATCAGCGCGATTAGACATTGAACATTTTAAATTTAAAACAGCTTATTATGTAGGTAACGTAGCCAATGTGTCCGATGCTTTCACTTGATGCAAACGTTTGTTTTTGTGATTAAAATACATCAAATATTACCAAAACATCTGTCTTCCTGTGTGCAGAAATTTGTTTATGTAGCCGTGACAACAAAACGCGTGCGCGCATCCCTGTGATGCTCCGTGCGCACCGCGCGCCAACCCCATAGACTGTGGCCAACCCGCAAGCCTTGCACTTCTGAAAGTCTGAGGAGCCACTCGTGTTGCTACCATAGATATACATAATAAATAATATACTTAATTACATAATATACTTTATTATGTACATCTATGGTTGCTACTACTCTCCAGCGCCACCATCTTTATTTTGAGTCTGACGAATCGACGCGCATATTTTGCGTCGACGTATTTTTTGCGTCGACGTCATCGATGACGTCGACGCGTTGTCCCAGCCCTACTGTCCAGTAATCACGTGTGTTTGACAGACATTCAGTCCCTCAATGCAAAACAGTGCATAAGCATGCAAATGAAATGTTTAACCGGCAAGGCTTTAAAACGCGGGTAAACACCCCTAACTTTAGTGCATATGATTGGATATTTGCTCATATCAGCGCGTAGACTCAAACACATAGCCGAAATAAACGAAGAGAAATATTTCAAACGGAGAGAAATGGAAATAATTCATTAAATGCAAAACCGGAAAAAAAAAAACACAATTCACCGTGAACCGTGAATGCCGTACCGAACGGTTCAATATTATATTGAGTATTGTGGCATCCCTAATATATACCATACAATATACCATTTATTGGGTATATACACCAATAAGGCCTTACATTATGACCACCTTCTTAATATTGCGTTGGTCCTCTTTTGCTGCTAACATAGACCTGACCTGTCGAGGCATAGCAGCTGATCCTTTAATTCTTGTAAGTTGCGAGGTGGGGCCTCCATGGATCAGACTAGTTTGTTCAGCAAATCTCAGAGATGCTCGAATGGATTGAGATTTGGGGAATTTGCCGAGTCAACATCTAAAACTCATTGTTGTTCTCCTCAAACCATTCCTGAACCATTTTTGCTTTGTGGCAGGACATATTATCCTGCTGAAAGCCAACAGGGAATACCGTTTCCATGAAAGGCTGTACATGGTCTGCAACAATGCTTAGGTAGGTGGTGCGTGTCAAAGTAACATCCACATGGATAGCAGGACCCAAGGTTTTCCAGCAGAACATTGTCCAAAGCATCACACTGCCTCCAACGGCTTGCCTTCTTCCCATACGGCATCCTGGTGCCATGTGTTCCTCAGGTAAGCGACACACACGCACCCGGCCATCCACGTGATGTAAAAGAAAATGTGATTCATCAGACCAAGCCGCATTCTTCCATTGCTCTGTGGTCCAGTTCTGATGCTCACGTGCCCACTGTTGGCACTTTCTGCGGTGGACAGGAGTCAACATGGGCACCCTGACTGGTCTGAAGCTATGCAGCCCCATACGCAACAAACTGCGATGCCCTGTGTATTCTGACACCTTTCTATCAGAACCAGCATTAACTTCTTGAGCAATTTGAGCTACAGTAGCTCGTCTGTTTGATCGGACCACACGGCCCAGCCTTCACTCCCCATGTTCATCAATGAGCCTCGGCCGCCCATGAGCCTGTCGCCGGTTCTCCACTGTTCCTCTTGGACCACTTTTGATAGATACCGACCACTGCAGACCGGGAACACCCCACAAGAGCTGCACTTTTCGAGATGCTCTGACCCAGTCGTCTAGCCATCACAATTTAAACACAAGCTTGCTCAATCCTTAGCCCATTTTTCCTGCTTCTAACACATCAACTTTGAGGATAAAATGTTCACTTGCTGCCTAATATATCCCACCCTCTAACAGGTGCCGTGAGGAAGAGATAATCAGTGTTCACTTCACCTGACAATGGTCATAATGTTATGCCTGATCTGTGTGTGTGTGTGTGTGTGTGTATATACAGTATATAACCAATTCTTATGTTTTTACAATTGTACATTCTTTAACTATTTTTTACTGTGTAGTTTTCTTGAATAATTATGACCATTTAAGCTTGCACACAATATAAGTTCTACATTTATTTTCCTCTATGTGAACCAAGTGACTTATTTCAATTTTGGAAAGCATTAACAAACCTATAAAGAGACTTAAAAAACCACTGAGCAAGTACAGTATGTCCTCCAGGCTAATACTTCTGGATCTGCTTCTAATAGCTCTCGCATTGCTTTGGGTGTTTGTGACTTTAGATGAGCGACTGTGTATTCCTAATAACATTCATGCCCCAAATGAACCAGCCTCATGAGATGCTTTATGAGCTCCTTATACAGCACTGCTTTGCAATGCTCCATTAGTGCTTAGTATAAACTGTACACACTGTCACACAATACAACAACTCCCTGGAAGCTGGTATTCTATGAGGAAGCTCATTAAGCCAGACGAGGAAAACCTAATGGAAATAACAGCTAATCTCTCTCATGGCTGCGAATGCTTGGTTTGGGGTCCATTCCACAAAATGCAGCTGGCTCCTCTTTTCTCACTTTGCTCCCTGACAATCTAGCGTATCTATCTTGAGAAAAATGTGAAGATGCGCCGGGTAGGAGCTATTTTTCTCTATTAAGTTATTAAAGGCCCAACTGCTCTGGGTTCAGTCAAAATAGGAGTGTGAAAACCGTCCTCCCAGCAAACAGGATGGAAAATCGCATGGATTTTTCTTCAGGCACCTAATTTCACTTTTAGAGAATTCCACAGTTATCCCGAACTTCAAAGCCATTGGAATTTGATTAATTTTTCACTTTAAGGGACGCTATATCTGTATCAAGATATACTTTTAGATTCAAGCTGCAACAGGCCTGTCAGCATTTTGTGCTTATTGAATAAAATGGTGGAGTACAAGTACTGCATGGATAATATTAATAAGACAACCTTTGATTTAATACCATTGATTCAATTAAAAGTCAACGGTATAAAGTCAAAAATATGTTAAAAGTGAATAGGTTTACACATTTCATAATTATATCATTAAAAATTATTTAACTATTTTTTATTTGGATTTTGACTGATTTCAAGAGTAAGAAATTGTGATAAGTTGAGCTGCTATCATAATAATGATAAAATAAAATAAAATAGTGCATAATAAAGCACTATGCACTATATATATATATATATATATATATATATATATATATATATATATATATATATATATATATATATATATATATATATATAATAAACAGTTTGATTAATCAAACTGTTTATTAATTTTTCTACCTCTGAACAAAAGGTGAAAAATCCATCCAAATTCTAGTTTTTCTGATTTTTTTTTTTAAACAAGCTGTTTTCAAATTTTTCTACTTTCAATATTAAATAAAAAAACGACTGAACGCATGATGCACTGATTCAAGCCCAACCCCTGAAAAACCACCCCACACCATAATCCCCCCTCCACCAAAATTTACACTCGGCACAATGCAGTCAGGCAACTGTTCTTCACTTGAATTTACTGAGCTCCTAAAAGAGTGATCCATTCTTTTCACAAATGTTGGTAGCATGCCTAGGTGCTTTGCTTACAGTTTTTTTGGATTGCTTAAGCACGATTTTCAAAACAGGGCCTATGTTTTCAAAATACTCCACACAATTAGCACAACCAACACCCAGTTAGCAAAACACTACAGATCCTTTGCATAATTAAACACTCTTGTAAAAACTATACACTTCTGTTTAAAAACCACACTTTGTTACCATTTAAAAGACACACGTTTCACGTTACTATACTCTCTTTGCACGAGTTACACTCTGCTGTGGTAAACCTAAAACACTTTTAGCACTTCTACTTCCCAATGATTAGAATAGGCTGCCATCAACAATGTACAAATATAATGTAAATCCACCAAACACTAAACAAGACCAATGATGCAGACTGAAGAAACTCATTTATTTCTCAACAGACCCAAAATGTTGACATGGACATTCATAATACTGTAACCAAATGTCACTTTACATATTGTACTGTAAGTTTACAGTAAAAAAACAAACAAAAAAAAACAAAAAAAAACAAAAAATAGACATTGTCTCTTCGCCTAGCTGGATCTGGCCAGAGATTTTCATCAAAATTGCAGGCTATGTTGTCAATAGCAAGACACCTTGGAAAGCAACATCTTGAATGACGAATCCATCATTGCATTGCTACTCCTCCATCTGCTCACAGGCCTCCTCCTTGTCCACCTTGTCCTCCTCCTCGTCTTACTCTTTCTCTGACTCTTTCCATTGGTTGTCTGGACGTTGCGGTAATTTGACAGTCAGTGCTTTGGTATTGCAAGGAAGTGACTTCATGATAGATTTTTGTGTGTAATGTATGTTAAGTGTGTTTAGTGTTTTGCAAATCACTGTGTGTAAAGTTTTGCAACAAGTGTGAGGTTGACAATGTCCTTATAGTTGTGCAACTATGGGTGGATGTTTTGCTTCTGTAAGGTTTTGCTAATAGTGTACTACTTTTAATTTTAGTGTGTAAGCAATCCAAAAAAAACTATAATACACCTTTGGCCAAGGAAGTGATTGGAACGCCTAAATTCAATGATTTGGAGGGGTGTCCTAATACTTTTGGCAATATGGATATATGTGTGTGTGTGTGTGTGTGTGTGTGTGTGTGTGTGTGTGTGTGTGTGTGTGTGTGTGTGTGTGTGTGTGTGTGTGTGTGTGTGTGTGTGTGTGTGTGTGTATATATATATATATATATATATATATATATATATATATATATATATATATATATATATATATATATATATATTATTACTGGACCTTTATCAGCTCTTTCTTGTGCTTGTTACCATATCAAACCCACGGCTATATGTGATACGACACTTCCCATGCTGCCCATGCTCCAATTTGCATGCAAAAAAACTGAGCATATTCTTTCATCTCTGCTCTTGATGTTGAAAAAACAAATGCTGGGAAAGAGTAAACAAAGGACAAGTGAGGTCTGGTCAGTCACAACAGCTCAGCCCGAGTGGAATATGAAACGCTCAACATGTTGGAGGTCTCTGTTAGTGACAGGGGTGTGTCGGATGTCAAGATATTTTGTGGGCGCTGAAGATGCTTGGGTACACACATCCGCCCACGAAGCAATGAGGTCAGCATAAAGTATACATTAGCTCAACATTTTCAATGACTATTCTTCATGGACATTTGTAAAGCATTGTTTGCTAGGTTAATTGTAGACTTGGCTGCGATGCCAGTCACAGGTAAATCGAATATGGTTGATCATCTCCTAACAAGGTTGTTTTTCAAGGTCTGGGTAGAGTGTAGTCAATGTGTTGAATGCAGTAGAAATGGGCAGGAATAAAGGGGTTTTGCGATTTTGACAGAAGCCATATTGTTATGGCAAGGCGAGTGGGTCAGAGTGTATCTGAAATAGCAAGGCTTGTTATTGCTCCCGGTCAGCAGTGGTGAGAATTTATCAATATTGTTCCAAGGAGGGACAAACCACAAACCAGTGACAGAGTGCCTCATTTGTTGACTGTTAAAAACAGAGGAGGACAGTATTGAAGTACTTTTACTTTCCAAGTAATTTTGTTTTTCAAGTATATGTACTTCATCAGTGTTCTTCTTTGAAAAACGTTTACTTCACAACATTCCAAAACATAATATTATACTTTTTACTGCAATACATTTCATATTGAATATCATTTGATATTTAATTGCATTACTGTATACTTTTACTCAAGTAAAAGTAATTCAAAGTTTTACTTGAGTAAGTTTTACAAGTAAAAAAGTACTACATTTTTAAAGGTCCCATTCTTCGCGATTCCATCTTTCAAACTTTAGTTAGTGTGTAATGTTGCTGTTAGAGCATAAATAATACCTGTAAAATTATAAAGCTCAAAGTTCAATGCCAAGCAAGATATTTTATTTAACAGAAGTTCCCTTTCAAAGTCTACAGCGAACGGCCGGTTTGGACTACAGCAGGAAGTGCAGGATGTAATGACGCCACTAGAACCGTTTGTTGACTAACCCTCCGCCCACAAGAACACGCAAAATAGGGGGCGTGGTCTGTTGCTCTCCCACGTGGAGAAGAGGCGCATTCAGCGCTTGCATCTCCCCATTATGGTAAGAGGCGGGACCTTTCCGGGCAAAGTGCGCTAAGCTGCTGTCCAATCACAACACGGGAAGCGCTGGCCCAATCAGAACTCGTTACGTGTTTCTGAAGGATGGACTTCATACACTCTAAAAAAAATGCTGGGTTAAAAACAACCCAAGTTGGGTTGAAAATGCACTAACCAAACAATTGGGTTGATTTTACCCAACGGGTGAGTTGTTTTAACCCAGCGGTTGGGTTAAATGTTGCTTAAGACAACCCAATTGCTGGCTTAAAACAACTCAGCCATTGGGTTAAAACAACCCAATTGTTGGGTTAGTGGATTTTCAACCCAACTTGGGTTGTTTTTAACCCAGCATTTTTTAGAGTGTAGAACAAGGAAATCATCAGGCCGTTTTTAGGACGGAGGAAACAGCGCTAAGTAAATTGTGTGAAAAATACTGTTTTTTTACACGCGAAACATGAACTCATGTTATATTGCACACTGTAAACATAATCAAAGCTTCGAAAACACGCGAAGAACAGGACCTTTAATGTAATTAAGTATTAAAGGTAAGAAAACAACTTTTATTTATGAAATGTAGTGCAGTAAAAAGTATGATATTATATAGTATGTTTTGTAATAATGAAGTAAAAGTTTTCCAAAGAAAAACACTGATAAAGTATAAACTTAAAAATGTACTTGAGTAGAAAGTTAAAACACTCCACTACTGTCCGCCTCTGGTAAAAAACAAAGTATATCAAAAAGATGCAGGTGCACATACAGTTTTTATTCATTCGACGCATATTGTAGCTTAGATGTAAATATGTTTATACCAGCATGTTCTGCTATGTGATATTCACTGTCATGTTACTGCAAATAAATTTCACTTTTCATCTTCATATTACATTCCTGTAAAGATTGCACAATATACTCAAACTTTGCAGCTCTGTGGCAAAACATGTATTTTAGAATGTGTTTGCACATTCACTTGGTTTGTTTGCTCTGGACCAAAATAACAAAAATAGTGTTTAGCATTCGCATTGGCAATTTTAACGCCAAAGGCATTGTAAAATGTTGCCAGGTTTGCAATTTTCCCATGGTATTGGGCTACTTTAACTTTGTTGCCATGGGCTGTTTCATGTCCGTGGGTTTAAGCAACGTGATATTCAGCCCCATTAATGTGAAAAAATATATATTTATCCCTGTAAGGCAAAAAAAAAAAAAAAAAAATTTAAATAAGTGATTGGGCTAGTTTTAAGCAGTAATCGGGCGGGTTTTGTGGTGAAAATCTGGCAAACCTAGCATAGAGATACGTACACAGCCTGATTGGTCGGCTTTTATGACGTATGACATAACATCATGAATCCGACCAGAAAAAAAACAGGTATGCTTGAGCATTCTGTCCTTTTTAGGGTTGACATCACCTTCTGTTTTTGGCAACGTCTTTGGTTCGTGTTGCATTCATATTTAATTCAAACCACACCAGAGTTCATTTGGAACGGACCGAGACCCATCTTTTCAGGGGTCTCTTCCCGCTTGTTTGGTGCACAACAGGGTTCGATCAGCAGGGATCACGCATATTCAAATAAACCGCACAAGCAGAGCAATTGCTCCGGGGTTCGTTTTAATGAAACCAAACATGTGTGAACTCAGCCTTAGACCAGACATGGAATTCCGATTGAGTACGACCTCGACGCATCACTAAGAGGTGACATATTTGCTAATGAAATTTATTAATAGGATTAACCCCTTGAGATGTACCATCTCGTTTTCGAGGCGGTCCTAATGTACAATCAAGACATAGTTACAAAACAATTACTAATACAATTAACAACAAAACAAGACAAAACAAAGCAAACAATAACAACAACAAAAACAATTATATATGTAATAATAATAATAAATAATATAAATAAATAAATATATTTTACACCACAAAAAAAAGATAAATACAAAACAAAATAAACTGTACAAAAAGTACCATTATAAATAAAATACAAATATAAAAAAATATTAACAAAACCAGTGAATAACAGTGACAGTATAAACGATACCATGTACAATCAACCTTAACCCTTTAACTGTCACCGTCCCACAGGTGGGACGCTTGGCGCTCTTTTTTTGATTGCCTTTTTTTCGTATCATATATTTTAGTAATTATCATAAATTAGGTATCTTTCGAAAGCTTACGAACTCAAAATTCATCCTGTGAAAACCGTTTTGAAATCAGACGTTGCGTTACCATGGAAACGGTACTCTAATTTCTTCTAGCGGGTTCCTCCCCTAGTGGGCAGTGTCATGTTTCATATTACGAAATGTATTTTAACTACTTTATAATCAAAATCTTTTCTAATCTTGACAAAACACATATCATTGGAAAGGTCTGAGTCTCAAGGTTCCATATGTGGTGACTGTTTTATGATGGAAGTGATATTTGGACAGAAATTTACAGGAAAATGCATCAAAAAAACAATCAATGGAAATTGAATGACACCCGGTGGCTATTTTTGGTACAGCGCCTAAACAAAATCTCATGGGGACTTCAATTTTTGTGATATCAACTTCAAATTTGGAACACAACTTGGTTAGATATATGCATTTGATTTTATAGTAATTTTAGAGTAAAACATTTTTTGTAAAATATATATTTTATATAAAATAAAAAAATATTTAGTACTGTATTTTTCATTTTCAGTAAATTTAAACTTCCATAACTTTTTCTTTCTTTAATATTTTGAAATGCTTTCTTTTTTCTTTAAATCAAGACCAAACTTAAGTCTATATTCCAAACCATTCTTGAATTACAGCCTTTTAAGTTTGGATAGTGCATTTTCATGACTATTCTCAAAAACGGGGGTGACAGTTAAAGGGTTAAAAAAGGATAATAAAGATTGTTTAAACAACCTAAAAGATGTAATAGACCTAATATCGGCAGGTAAATTATTCCAGTCTTTTGCGGCTTTACACATAAATGATCTTTTACCAATAGTTTTGTGTGCACGACAAGCAACAAAATAAGTCTGTACAGAGTGCCTAACATGGTAATTTGAAGAAAAAGGTACAAAATATCGTTGAAGATAACTGGGATAGTTAAAATAAATACATTTAAATATGAAATTAAGCCAATGAATGTGTCTTCTCACATACAGAGATGACCATTGAAGTGCATCATACACTTCATTCGTACATTGAACAGTGATGAGTGAAATAAGTACATCCCAAAACAAATCTACAGATTCTATTATATGCTGTATTAAGAGACTAAAGATCTGATTTAGCTGCTGTTTGATAAACCACATCACAATAATCAAAAAACGGAAGTTTTAATAGAGAAACAAGTTTCTTACGAACACTATACGAAAAACAACTCCGAGAACGATACAAAGTACTAATTCCCATGTTGACTTTACGTAAAACATGATTAATGTGTGATTTAAAAGAAAGTTCAGAATCAAGCCATACACCTAGATATTTAATAGCATCAACTTTCTGTAAAATAGTACTGTCTTTACATAATACAGCACAAGAACAAGCTTAAGATTTCAGTTTCTGTCTAGAACCAAAAATCATAGTATATGACTTGCTTTTATTAAGCACTAATTTATTTGCCAAAAGCCAATCTTGTAGAGAATTAAAATAAAATGATTGTGCCAGAAGAACATCGTCAGAACTTCATTATGTCACTCAATAACTGGTATCTCAGTGAGCTTTCATTACGTGTGTGTTTATTTTTTAAAGGATTTGCCCATGACTGCATTGACCACAGACATCCTGTTTCCTGGTTACTCATTATCAGAAAAATCAGTTTGCAGACACCTACGTAAACCTTTTCTGACCTTCAGCGTAGTCTATTATGGTCTATCATGAGTGTTTTTAATGGTTCGCTCTCAGAAATGTCGATAATCTGATTTATTTGCTCTATTCCAAAAACTAGTGCAGCTGCCTATAAGGAGGCAGTATTTTAAGCTATCACAGCCGTGCTCAATCCACAAGCCTGTTCCAAAAGGCATCACATATATTCATCATCAAGGCCGTCCCAGAATGCATTGCAATCAAGTGACAGAAATTGATTCTATTATAAATAGAATGCCAGTTTTAATTATAAATGTATTTCTATTTTATTCAATGTGGCCTGGTAAATCCCACTATAAAAAATAAAGTTGAGAAAACCTAAAAGTTTAAGGCAACCAGCTACAGAACATTTCCGAGCTTTCTCAACTTAGGGTCAATTGTACAAACTTTGTTTGAGTTATCTCAACTTTTTGCATGTTAAATAGTTGAATAAACTTTAAAAGCTGAATTTTTTTACAGTGCAGTATGCTGGAATGGCACTGATTTTATTCAATAAAGTTTTGCAGTATGTTCACCAAAGTGTTTTTTTGTTGTTGTTGTTTTCACACTGTAAAAATTGTTTTTTGTTGGTTTAACTTAAAAAAGTAAGTAACCAGGTTGCCTTAAAATTTTGAGTTTATTGAAATTAAATATTTGAGTTGATACAATGAAGGACACTTGTTTAATAAATAGAAACTCATAATATTATTGTATCTAAACCACATACAATTTTTAATAAATCCACTATTTGGCATGTTTCACTGCGTCATCAGAAATAAAACACACAAAATTACCCAATATGCTTACAAAATCTTTTAATAATATTTTAATAAAGGTTGTCGAATCTCAAAAAATGTTCATTGTATTAACTCAAAAATTTAATTTCAATGAACTCAATTTTAAGGCAACTAGGTAACTTTTTTTCTAAATAATTTTTTACAGTGCAATGGGAGTGCCGCATTTTTAGAACACCATGAGAGTAACGAAGTGCTGAGCATCTATGTCACGCTCAAGTGCGTTTTTTTTACCGGTCACTGAGAGGAAAATGCAGCAGTCATCACTGTCACTTTTTCCCAGCAATCCAATCACAGTGGAGGAAGGGCGGGACAAATACAACACCAACCAACCGCCACATTCTGCTTGTACAGCGTCAACAGATGACAACAACAAGCATGAATACAAAAATTTAAAACGAGCCAGAGCAAATGCTTTACATTGTATCGACATTTTTAAATCGAATCAATACAGAAACAAACTATCTGTGAAATGAGATAATAGTAACACTTCGGTGGATATTCCATACACTGTAAAAAATTTCTAGTGCTTTCAACAAATTATTTAGTAACTAGTTCCACAAATATTTTACGTTCACTCAATTTCATTCTAGAAATTGTTACCTGAATTAATATTTTTTAATTGGCACAAACTTGACTTCAACATTAAAATGTACGTTTGCTCAATTATTTTTAAAGTTAATTGAATTAATAATTTTTAGTTGGCTCAAACTTGACTTCAACTTTAAAATGTACGTTTACTCAACCTGTTTTTATAATTAATTCAACTAAAACATTTTAATTAGGGGTTTCATTTTAAAATGGTTTTAATTGTTACTAGAAATTGCAGTGGTGGAACTAGTTACAACATGTTATAGTGAGGATAAAAACAAATTAAAGCACATTGTATCATCTGCATTTATAAAATTTGGCATACACAATACATTTTCATAAGAATTAATTTCAAATTTCTTTAAATAATAAAAAAAATGACCAAACACCCTTGTCACTTTTCTTTAATGTCTTTAATGCACCTTTAGTTTTGAAAATACACACAGTCAAAGTAGATACAGTGGAGCATTCTTGCTTCTTGTCAGTGTTTCAGCTGGAAAAGGGATAGTTCACCAAAAATGAAAATTCTGTCCTCATTTATTCGCCCTCATGTTGCTCAAATCCTGTATAATTTTCTTTGTTCTGCTGAACACAAAATAAGATATTTGGAAGAATGTTTGTAACAAAGCAGATGGAGCAACCATTTACTACCATAGTATTTTCCCCCCTACTATGGTAGTGATTGGTTGCTACATCTGCTTGGTTACAAACATTCTTTCAAATATCTTATTTTGTGCTCAGCAGAACAAAGAAACTCATACAGGTTTGGAACAACATGGGGGTAAATGACAGAATTTTCATTTTGGGTTAACTATCCCTTTAAGAAGAACTGACTGGCTTGGATGAGAAACTTTGCAACGACAAAGCATCAATGGTGGATATCTTGGTCACACCCTGTTGGAGAAAGAAAGAGAAAAATTAACAATAATTAAATAAAAAATTATATTCTTTATACATTTTATCAATATTAAGAATTTACTTCCATGTGTGACTAAACTAAAGTTTAGAATTCGTCCCACTTGTGAGGACGATGAAATGAGCGCCATTTTATCATAGTATTCATGGTTATGTTGTTCCCTTAATTTACGGGACAATTTCAAAAGTTGTAACGCGAAAAAAAAACACAACCACACCCTAAATAGCGTACATGATTTAGCCTACATTAAGTTACACGTTTGACATGTTTCAGTAAATTTGCACGTATAAAAATCACCACAGCACCTTGGCCTAACGTTATAGTTAATGAGAGAAAGTTTGTCTGACACAAAAATAGCACACAACACGCTGAGATTAAATCTAAAATACATTATATAGTATTATAGTTTAAAACAAAATTATGTATTATTACTTAAACATGGTTAAAGACCACATTAACGTAACGCAAATCATTTATTCGACGAGTGAACTTGACGTAGACATCACTTAGGCCTAAATAATCCCTATTTCCCTTGGATATATTTACTTCTAATTTACTTCTTACTTCACTTCTAACGTTAAATATCCACACAAGCTTAATATGTTCGACATATTTGTCTGCAGTTTAATCATTAACACTTACCTGACGCGTGAACTGCATCCTCAAAATTGCTGCAGCTGCCTCTCTCTCGGTGAAACTCGCGAAGTCCTATGATCTGTATCCTTCCGCGGATCAAAGCACTCCAGAGATGATTCCGCGAAATCAAACGAGCAATACAGATCCTTTCGCGTAGTCAAACAAGCTCTTGTACGTATTCATTAAAATTAGGCAGATTAAATGCCACAGTTAACTACATATGTTCATGAATTATATATGTATATTAAATATGTAATATGTAAGTGTTGTAGAATCCATCTTCTCATTATAATACAGATAGGGCCTACCATAATAAACAAAACATCGAAAATACTATATAATATCTAATTTCACAAATATTGTTCTTATATAGGCTATTTTATCAAATGTTTCTAACAGCCCATTTCAACAGCACAAACAAAAATATATTTACCATAGTGTAACCGGAATGAGTACGCTATGCCTTTAAGGGGGGCAGGTGATGGGATGACGCCAGCGAGCTTAAATTCTCGCGGTCATTGTGAAGCCACGTCTGTTCTCGCTCTTCCCTCGAACGAGTGTGTGTGTGTGTGGTTTTCTCCCCCTCCATTACTGGTGCGTTGGAGAAACTGCTTTTTGACTGCTGCCTTTAACGACGTGGTGTGAGTAAATGTAATTTTATCTATGGAGTCTACTCTAATAAGAGAATGCATTAGTGTTGAACGCACCGTGTTGTTTTAGGATTATTCCTGTACATTGGGGGGGACATTTTCGCCACTATGAATCAATGTCCATCCCACCACCATAATAGTAACAGTATAGTGACGTGGTACAAAATGTATAGAATCACAAACAGCAAATAAATAAACAAAATCATCCATTTATCATCTGTTTATTATTACACAAATATTGAAGTTGGGAAACATAAAAGTGTACAAACCCCTCCTGTAATTGCAGGCAGAAAGGAAAGTAGCACTTTAAAAGGCAAATATTTGATTCGTAACCCCCCAAAAATACAAAAGTCACATACGGCTTTGGAAACAAGCACTTGGAACTAAAACTATTAAATTGTATCTATCATTATTATCTATATCAATAACATTTTCGTATCAGTGGAGTTTTGCTGACATCTAATGGGGAAACTTTGGCACTGCACCCAAACAAACTGACAAAGATAATTTTTGAGATATCAACCTCAAATTTGGAACACAACTTTTATGGCTTTTTAGTTTTAGAGTTTACTGTTTAAAATGCTGTTTCATAGAAAATATGTTTTATACAAAATATTATTCGTAAATAATATCATAAACTTAAATCTATAACTTTTTTTTTCACTTTTAAAACTTTTAGTTTGGCTTCAACAATAATCTGCCACAGGTCTTCTTTAAAATAAGACCACACTTAAGTTTGTGCTCTCAATATTACATGTTTTATGGCAGTTTTATGACATAAATCTTTTTAAAATTGATGCACAAGGGTTAAATGTACTATGTATGTTAACATTTAGTCAGTTGGAAGTCAGAGTCCCTGCTACTAAAGTCAAAGAGCTTGAATAGGTGCTTGAAAACAATTATTAAGTGGACTCAAGGCTTATGAGAAGCTAAGCATATTGTAATATTTCTGTTTATTGATTTGAGGAATTGACATTGAACAGGCAGCAACTCAACCGCCATCCGTGCATTTAGGCCATCCTTAAAAATATTCTTGTTTGCCGTAACCCGACCGACTCTGTCAATTAAGGGTCGACTCAAATTATTATTTTTTCCTTTTAGTCCGACCGACTTGCCGGTTGTAAATTTGCATTAAGACCGACCAATTTTTTTTTTTTACTCTTCAAACATCTAATACAAAAGTAATAAAATAATATGAATATATTTTAGTAAATATTATAAATATATAAATTGCCTGGGTCTACACATACGAAGGCTACAAAAACCCGTGACGTCATCTATGTTTACACTAAGGTTAACGGATGTCACACTATGGACTGCACGTGCGTTCGTTTCGGCTCATTCTCGCATTCACTGTAACCTTACCTAGACTATTAAAGCCCTGTCGGAGATTTCGCCGCATTGTGTGACAGGAGTCAGGACCATGGACACGTTACACACAGGCAAGTGCACTGCAGAGGGGAGGGCTTTGGGGTTTTGAACCCTTGCCCTTTTTGAAAATTAATCAAAAGTGCCCCTCTCAACATTCATCATTACTATATTGTGGCCAATAAAACAGAATTTGAATTATAATTAATATAACAACGTGTACAAAACAGTAACAAATGGCGGAAAAGCCGTTTATCTTGTCTCTGTCAGTCTGAAATATCGTTGTCAATGGTTAGCGTGTGCTCGACCGCAGCGCGTGGTGGGAGCGGTGGCACTGGTTGTAACTTGAAAATTAATGCTTTATGTAAAGTTCTGTCGATGGATACACGTGCTGGCTCCATCAGAGACAGGCTACACTACAACAGCGATAATAAAAGAAAAACGTGGGCAAAACGGTCTATCTTTGTAAACTGTGTTCAATGCATGCGAGTGCTGCCGTATGACCAGTCATTTCGCCGTCATCACCCAGTATATTCGCCAGAAGACGCGAATGAGAACTCTGCAGTGTGACGCCCGTTTCAGCGTTTCACACATACTCCGTCTGCGGTGCGTGTGCGGTGCGTGTTGCGTTGCGTATGCGTTGCAGGAGCCCCACACCCTGTAGTCCTTTCGCATATGCTGCGTTTGCAGTCCGCAACTGATCCGCTTTTACATACCACAAACACAGCATTTATTAATGATTTTTTATTTAAAATCCAGAAGTTGTTGCTGATTAATTCATATTTATATATAAATATACTTTAGATTTAGCTCACACAAAAGGCTGTGGTTATAGCCTAAAATCATAAACATTTTAAATTAGAAACTTACAATAGTCTATTCAAAAACAGCCGACTCTCGTCTTTTCTTTCGTTTTTAAACCCTTTGAAAATAAATCCTGCAGGTCAAAAATAACTTTGCATTTCACCTCCAAGAAAGTACGAGTGCTCTCCATTAGCTATGGCACATTTTTTACCTAAATGCCAGGTAAGGTGTCGTTTTGTTGCTTTACTTGAGAAAAAAAGCCATGTGTTGACTTTGAAACAAGAGTATATTTTAAATGATATGCATCCGTGTCGAAATTAATAGATTTTCGCGTCAGTACATGTTTATTTTAATGCGAACAATGTTCTATCACTTTAATGCAGCAACGCAACGCAGCGCAGCGCAGCAAAAAATAGACTCGGTACGAAAACGATCTGTGTACTGCTGCAGACGCAACGCTCCTGGAACGGACTGACGGACCGCATCCGTGTGCAGTGTGAAAGCTGTCATCCGTTAACATGGGTACGGAAAAAAATACGCAATGCACACGCACTGCAGACGGAGTATGTGTGAAACGGGCGTGAGAACGAAGCTGTCTCTCTGCGCTCAGTGCGCTGGTACAAAAGCGCGCGCACGTCTCACAGCGCGCAAATATTGAGTTCTTCAAGTCTTGCGCTTCAACGGACAAACTCACACAAAAAGTATGTCAACATGTCGATCTTGATGAGTATCCAAGCAGACATAGTCTGATGCCTTAAGTGAACTGTATACAGTCGAGAAAGACGAGCATATCCCTGTATTACGTCTTAAAGGGGCAGTAGCCTTCTGCTGTCTGTCAAACAAAAGATAAGGATATCACTCACAACTCTTGATTGAATAGCTTTTGTAATTTTAAAAAGGATTGATCTTTGACTGAAAAAAGGTTGGGAAACACTGATTTAGTGAACGGCTGTGGCTCGACGGCAGGAAAAACAATCCAAACAATCACGATTTTTAAACCTTTTTCATCATTATTGTTAATCAAAGCTATTATTCTAAATGTAGGCTGTCAAGAACGAGGAAAGAGGGGCAGTGTCTCTTCAAAAAAAGAGACAATACATAATATTACAAAAATAAAATAATGTCTGAAAAAAATGCTCTGCCATTGTCTGTGATGTTTGTTTATTGGAATATTTACCAGTAAAGAGTAGGTTATAGCTGCTTAATTAATTGAATTCATAAAAATAAAAAAAATCTTTTTAATATTCAAATACACTAGTCTATATCACCATATGCGTTGGTTTAGCAACAAGTGCAAGCCACTTCAGAGACACAGATAGTAGCGTGTTCTGAGTTAACACAATCAAGCGCAAAAATACGAATACATATACATATCATATACAATACATATCACTGGAAAATACTAAAACAGGAAAAGAGCTAAAATACGTGAGAAACCCGGAAAAAAGGGAGGGTTGACAGCTGTGAGTAAATGACAGCTAGCGGTGGTTGGAACCTTTTCTTAAAGAATGCACCTGAAATTTATGCAATAAACATGTTTTTGACAAATATTTCAATTTGTCTGTGGTCTATATAGCCTGCAATTAACCTATGCGCCCGAAGGCACGGCTTGAAGACCCAGTCAGTTTAAATTCATACCTACGTAATCACCATCACCAAAAATGTACTTTTTTTTTTTTTACATTAAAATTTGAAAAAAAAAAAAAATTGACCTACCTACCGACCCTTTTTTTTTTTTTTTTTTTACTGTTACTGCAAACCAAAATATTTTTAAGGATGGCCTTAATCCATTACAATTATGAATACATTTTAAAACCTCACCTCACACCCTGCTGTGCCACCTGCCTCTCCTTTTGTCTCTTCCATGGCTGCATCATGGTTCTCCCAATAAATTAACAATTGTAGCCTATATGATATTGCAGACAAATATGGGACTTATTTATGATCATTTATGTTTATCTTGGGCTCTTCTGTATCTGGAAAATTTCACATATTCATCATTAATTCCTTTTAAGACCTCACCTCACACCCTCCACCTGTCACTCCTTATCACCTGCCTCTTCCCTGATTGTACCAGCCTTCTCCTGATGACACATTATATACTTTTTTAAATGTAAATGTAGGCTTGGTAAATGATAGGTTATGATGTTGTCCTGTCCTTGTGTAAAATATGTTGTATATAACTAAGTTAACGTTATACTTTTGCTAAGGTTAACACAGAGAAATCGATTGCCAGCTATATATCTATATGGCTAACGTTAGCTATCTAACGTAACGTTATTTATAACCTTTTCCAAAGCATAGCATAAGTGCCATACAAAATTCCATTATTGATTTAATGTCATATGCCTCGTATACATAATTCAATTTTTAAAAGCTTGCTAATTTAAACCGCTTGACTGAGACTAATTTACCTCATACAAAGTCGAGTGCGCACCAACGTATTTGTATCTTCCTAGTGTAATGTCTACCAATCAGATGCTCCGAACGGCAGCGACATAAACAAACGTTACTGCGCGTGCGCGTGTTTGTGGCTCAAACTTAACTTCCGGTTAAGAAAGGCTGCGTTATCTTTATGCGTTATGCCGTTATCATCTTTTATTTTAATTGTGCAACATTATCTCAATGTATATGTTTTTGTTGTTATTATAAATTATCTCCCATTTCTGTCTTCAAAGTGGGGAAACATCTTCCTTAAAAGGTAGTTCACCCAAAACTGAAAATCCTGTCATTATCTCACCCTCGATCATGTCGATCCAAACCTGTAAATATCTTAAAATTGTGTCCGAAGATGACCAAGGGTCTTACGGGTTTGGAACGACATGAGGGTGAGTAATAATGACAGGATTCAAATTTTTGTGTGAACTAACCCTTTGACTTTGTAATGCCGTTTTCTGTACAGTAGCCAAATGCGTGCGTATTCGCCTTTCAATTATACAATGCTTTGGAATAACACGTATCTTTGTTTCATAATATAAGATTAAAGTTGGGAAACTTAAACTTGTAGATTAAGTACCCTAATTGAGATTGATTGTATATGAATGCTAATGCTTCACAAAAATCCAGTGATGCACTGCCATTAATTTTTGCGGGAAACACAAATCCGATCAGTTACTCCAGATGGCTTCCACTTGACGTGAACAAATGTAAAGTGATCTGCTTGATCGCATCACGGTGATCGCATAATGCCAAGTGTAAACGCAGCCACAATAAGTTACCTCTACAGTAGATTATTTCTGATTACAAGCAAATACATAACAAGTAAATCACATTAGACATACAGCTATTACAGTAGACGCCAATGTCATATGTAGTCAGATATGATATTTATGAAGCATTCAAGGCTTTTTGGTCAGTCGCACACTTTTTTTTTTTGCACTGGTGTCATGCTTTCTGCTTGATTGTTAATATATCATGTTATCCAAGAATAGTATGTCAAAAATGTAGTGCTCCATACTATCTACAGCCAGACCGATAAACAAACACTGGTCGGGCCAGGCGCGTAACCGTAGCAACGCGCGTGCGTTATGAAGCTGCTGATTTGCGAATGGTAATTATTCAAACATAGCATGAAATCACTCTGGGTTTGACTGGCAAAACCGAATATCTTCTTTGTTGCACTTTCAAAATAAAGTTCCAAATGTTACAGTTTTTGTCCCTGCGTAGGCTAATTTTTGGGTGGGACACATGCAGCATTTTCCAATATTGAGGGGGACACGTCCCCCCCGTCCCCCCCCGGTTCCTACGCCAGTGCCTGTGCTGATAACCTGTTGATCTGAACGCGCTGTGCGTGCAACACCGTGTTGGCTTCAGCTACCTAATGACCGTGCGTATATTCTGATGCTTTTGACAATTCAACGTGAGTCGATGTCTTTTATATTTATGCGGGAGTATAGGAGACACATTAGTGTTAAATGTACACAATGTTGTTTTAGGATTATTCCCGTGCTGATGACCTGTTGATCTGAACGCGCTGTGCGGGCAACACTGCATTGGTTTCAGCTATTTAACGATTGTTATGAGAGTAACAGCGTGCACAGAGGTTCATACGGAATCGACTGCGTTACAACCATAGACCGTAAAAAAATATGGACGACTCGACATCATCCGTTTCCGCTTGCCATATTTGAAGCTTTCAGGCGGGGGTGCACGGCGCTGACATCTTGGGACCGAGTCTGCGCAGTAGCGATTTCGGGACCGGAGTTGCGCAGTAGAGAGCAGGAAGTAGAGCAGGAAGTACAGCTGCGATTTCAAAAGCCCGCCCACACTCTCACAGATGCAGAACAATTAATTATGTTGGTGTGAAATAAACAGTTATGGAAATGTAGAAATTAAAGCTAAAGCACCAATCTGCTCCCAAAAATTCCGAAAAAAGTCCGTTAGTGCCTCAGTGACAACTTCACTCAGAGAAGACGTCAGTCTCAGCTGTCAATCATGACGTCACACCCCCTGTTTTTAAAGCGTCAGATAACTAACTCAAACTAAACTTATTTTAAAAACGAACTCTTGAAATGAAATCATCGTGATGATAACTGCCTTCAGTGACATAAACTAACTTTGCGGGGAAAATATTTGAAGTGTAATTTTATTATTTAGTTTGCCTCGCGTCCATTAGAAAACACAGAGGGGCGGCTATACTGGGACCGGTCACCGGGGGGGCGATCGAGGCGCGAAAGCTTCAGTAAATGAGAGGGAGACTGCAGGCTTGGTTACAACCCATTCTTTTGCCTTCAGTGAGACTGTGTCTCAGTCAACAAAGTAAACCACAGCATATATTAAGGAGGTCTTACATCCCTCCTTTTGGTCTAGCAGCCACCGTTTTCTTTTCCCACTAATATTTGAGATTCATTTGATTCATTTGCGTTTTGTTGTTGGGTGTTTATTTGTCCTTTTGTATTTATGTTGTAACGTTTTTTTACTGGTTTATAACCGTATTGGAGATCTTTATATTTGATGTTTATTTGTTTTGTGAAGGATTTTGCTTTTGGGTTCATTTGTTTTGGATTGGTGTGTTTTCTCCCATGTGGTTTATCCAGTTTCATGATTACAGTTTGAGTTATTTTTTTGTTATTGTCATTTGTTTTTTTGTAATTTGAGCAACGCAACTTTATTTTACTGTGTTTGAGCACTAGATATATTATTAATTTTGGTATTCCTAATTTGTGGTGAACGGCACTTTGGCATTTCTTTTTTTGTGTTCTGTGTTTGGTGGAGTTTCATTTCTTTGTTTGCTGTGTTTTTTTATTTATTTGAGAACCGTGCTGTGAACCCAAGTGGTATCAATGAAAAATTGTGAGCAACTAATAAAAGTTGACCTTTTATACCCTGGCTTCTAGTTCATTTAATTGAACGACCTGTTATAAATATTATGAGGGTCCCCTATCCCATGGAAGTGGGGGTGGCGTAGTCTATTTAGTCGACATTCTTAAACCGCCATATAGTTGAGGTTACAATAGTAAAATATTGTGTTGGCCATATCCTATACTTTTATAAAATGTTGACTGGATTTGCGTTTTTTAGTCCAGTCAACATTTGCAATTCTAAATGTTAACTGGATTTGAAAATATCAATTAATTTAATGTTTTTCAAATATATTTCTGCAGACTTAATATAATTAGTCTTCTTAACTAAGCACAAGTAAGAAAATTAGTTCAACATATTTTTTTTTGCTCTTCCAACATTTTATTAATTGGAGTTTTTAGAGTGTATCATAGCAAGAAAAGCGCCTCAACTGAAAAAAAGAGAGATTTGTTAGATTGGTTTGCAAGAGTGTGATGATAAACACAACAAGGCTGTGAAAGCAGACGGTTGATGTGAAAGTATGATGGTTAATGCCCCTTACAACCTCTTTAGTCTAATTTAGTCACTTGTTGTGTTCACCGCAGACATTTATTTTAGGCATTTAACCAACACAAAAAAAAACATTTAATTTTGGACATGGGACTTTTGGAATAGGAAATGCAAACTCATTTCCGTTTTGTGTGTGTGTATGTGTTCTGGCCTTCAACCTAACACTCTAAACAGATACAGTGATAAAATAGTTTGTAAGCTCAGCAACATGAATTTGAATCAACAATGGGTTCAGAACTGGTATATTCCAAGCGGGAGACCAGGTATGATTTTAACGCTTTTTTCTTCAGCACCTAAAACTACCCCTTTGTTGATCTGCACATCTGAAACTTTTAGGCAAAGTACCCACATGTGTCTACTACAAACTGCAACAATTTAAATGTATCCAATTATATCAAAGACTTTGTGAGATGATGAATGGTTGATGGTAGTTTGTAAGGGCAAAGGTTGTAATTTGCAAGAGGAGGCATTGTGTAGAATTATTAAAATCAAAAAATTTGTATTAGTTGTATGCAAGATGATGGTTGTTTCAAAACATGTTACAACCTTCCCTGCCACTGTCACCCATTGTTTAGCTAGTTGTATTAGCATGATGCTTTGATATTAGCTGGAGGTCGACACACCATTCTCTACTGGAGAAACTACACTTTGACCTGATATAACTCATACAACATTATCTACAGCAGTATACAGTAAGTACTAAACAAAATAGTATCTTTTTATTTATTTTTTACTTTCTTACCTCAGATTTTCTGCTGACGCTGCACGAGAAATAGCAACACAGACTGGAAAACCTCCATGTGGGATCCTAAAGGAAGCCTGCAACTGTCATATGACTTCTATCTTATGTGATTCATGGAATTGGTAATGTTACAACTATCCCCGTGTTACATCTATACCCTGTCTCCCCTACCTATCACGGTGAGACTGTGAAGCATTTTAGCATGCTTGGGAGTGATGTGTCCATCCGCTGAACCCTATAAAAGCTTTCATTTCTAAAGGCCTTTTGAAGTAGGTTTATTTTAGAACAGTAGCTTAACTTAGCGTGGCGCCAGCTACGCCAAGGTCATGGGTTTCATTTCAGGTAACACACATGGAGACAGAATTGACCTTGAATACCAAGCATCTGACAAGGAGCAGATATGATGTGTAAATATAGATAGAATTTAGTGGCAACACTCAGCACTACAGTTTGTAAAGAAGCTACAACTGTAGCTACCGCGATTGTTATTCCTTCCAAGTGCCCTGCATAGAAATGCATGCTATTTGAAACTCGCCGTGTGAGTCGCGTCTCCCATGCAGAGTGCTATTTGTGTGGCATTTCAGAGGGCGAGCGAGTATTTATATTTTGATTACGCACTACAAACGCATGCAACAGTTAATTGATCAGAATAACACCAAGAACACGCGTTAAGAAAGCCAATTTTCAGTTCCATTAGGATGCTTCCTTAAAAAGTAGCTGTTTATGTAGGCAGCGAGGCAGCTCATTAGGTTTGGAACAGAGCTGGAGAACACAACCCAAGCGAATGGAGTGAAATCTGAACTGGAATGATACACTGTGGCCAAGGAATGCAGTATTACTCAAAATAAAAGTTCAATACCTCAGTTTATGTTTATTTTTTTGACCATCTTAGAGTGCTTTTTAGGTATAAGCAAACTCCTATACCTAAAAACGTCTTTCAGTGATTCAAAGACTTTTGGTACTTAATATTAGGAAATCCTATTCCAGACATATGATGTTATTAACTCACAGACTGCTGATCAATCAGTTTGTGGGAAAATCAATCTCTCCAGAATCACCTCTTTCTGACTTATATGCTCACGCTGGTCAGGTACCTGAGCTAATGGCTCCCAAAGTACTTCTGTCAACGTGAAAGCTTCTATTAATTATTCAGTCTCACTGAGGCTTTGAAACCACAGTGATACCTTACATACTATTCACAACAGTCTGCAGCAGTGCTGACACAGGGCAAGTCGGCCTTTAGTGTATTTCCCCCTGGATTGGATAATTAGAAATGGGTGAAATAAGACACCTTTGAAAATGTGAAATGTGTTGCAGGTTTATAGACAATGGATGAGAACTCAAGTGATGGAATTGGGGCTAAGTTGTCACAGAGCAGTCGGGGCAATGTGTTCCAATTTTTGTTCAGTCAACTGAACCTTGAGCAGTACCTCCTTCATACCTTTATTGTTTGCATTAACTGAGCAACTGGCATGGTAAACCTTATAATATCAAGACTTTTAAGCCTCAATATGTCATTTTTCTGCTGGTCGCATATTCAAAACAAAGTGTAGCTTGATGGTGCCTGAATTTCCTGGCGCTTTTATTTATTTTTCAGGTCATGTGTACACAGTGCTGTTTTATTTGAGTGTGTTGAAATTTATGTTATAATACTACTCTGTGCGTTCGTTCGGCGGCTATTATGAGACGTTACACTCTGCAGTAAGCTAGATCGATATTAGGCATGGCAAAGCATGGTACTTGTGTTAAATGAAGAAAACAGGATTTAAACAATACGACTAATTGTGTTGAGCTATATCCGTTTTCTGTCGTTGAATGTATCCAAACAGTTGCTCACCTGTCTAATAAAACACATACTATAATAAAATACGTTTGCCGTTTCCATGGTTTCTACAAAATTAACCCATAATGAGGGTAACACTAGTAAGATGTCATTGATAGGCGATGCACACGGACACAATCCGTGTCCCGTTTGAAACAACTTATTTCTTTAGGTTTAAACATTCTTGGAAACATTTGGGAGAATGTAAGTACTCAACAAAATATGTAACATTGTTCAAGCTGTATTTTAATCCAATAATCGTACATAAATCTCTTCCTGGCCAAATGTTTTATACATATTTTTACAAATTATAAATGATTATTATTATTAATACAGTGGCCGAGAGAGCTCAACACACTGCAACTGAAGAATATGCATGCAAATAGAAAAAATGTATCTAGGTGTATATGACTTTCTTCTTTCAGATGAATGTAATTGGAGATATATTAAAAAAAATCCTGGCTCTTTCCTGATAGCAAACATTGAAACTATATTAAATCAACATGACATTGTTAACATTAAGTCACTGAATTAGCATCAGACTCCGACTTTTATTCTACATCATTTTGCACCTTGTTTTAATATTGAAACAACTTTGAAATTCTGTTCATTGATCAACGGAATTTCAATGGTATTTTAATTTTCAGGAATATTGAAACAATGTTGAAATTTCAACTGAGCTAAGCATCAATGTCATTTTACTGGAATTTCAATCAGTATTAAGCCATAGAAAATCATTGCTAGGCATACGAAAATGCAATGCCCTGAATTGAATATAGCTTATAATGAATATCCTGCTTTATCTAAAGCCAGGATGTTAAAAGGTGATGGAACATTTGAAGGCTTGTATGCCTATAACCTAGTCTAAAACACTGACCACACCACACTATATAAGGTAAAAACACATTTATTTTATCGGCCTCTTATTTCATTATTTGTCCTCTTTAGCCTTACAGTTCATGGTCCCCTGACGTCTGACTGGTTTGTTGTCCAGTCCCTCTTGCCCGGTCTGGCACAGGCCAGCCACTTTTGCACAGTTTGGGCAAAAGTAAATTAGGTGACAGTGGCTGTCCCGATCTGCTGTGTATAGAGCATCTAAAACAGAAAATCAAGCACAAACAGAACATATTTGCACATGGCTTCTGACACTCGTAACGGCAACACACGCTGCCTTTGGCTGTCTATCAAGTCACTGTGCCACACAGTCGGTAGGCTAGGCTAAACTACGAACTATGTTTCAGACGGCCTAGCTAGATAGCAACACAGAACGCCGTTGCAATGAGACCGACTGCTGATGTGACAGTTGATCCTGGTCAACAGCTGACATTACTTCACGGTTGACACACACCTGGCAACCAACCAAAAAACCTGAGGTAAGTTACCGTTAATATACTGCTAATAATGCTAATGTTACTTGGGCTGTAGGATAGATCAGTTAGCTGTGGTCTAGTTCCCAAAGTTTCTAAAATTATATATATATATATATATAATAATAATAACAAAAACCCAGATGGTCAGGTAGGCGACGTGCTCCAATTCCTGTTTGCTGGCAGGAATTGGAGCACGTTGCCTACCTGACCATAATAGTGGCAGCTGTTAACAACATAATGCTGACCATGCGCTGGATATGGTTTTCATTGCATGGTTTGAACACACCCACAAATCTAGAAACGCCTGTTCAATAGAGACCTTATACTTGTTAAATACTATTACATATGACTTCATGGTCAGACCAGTTACTCTTTTTTTCTCTGTAAGTTGAATACAGAAGGCGGTCCCCCAGAAGCTAGTTATTTTACTTTATAACATGTTAAATATGGATATTTTTCTTTACACAAACGCATCGATACGCTTCAGAATGCATTTATTAACCCCCAGACATACTTCTATAATGGATGCATACACTTTTTTGTTCTTCAAATTTTGAACTGCTACAGAAGGATCTTTGTTGACATCTTTGTACGCATGCGCGAGTGGTTGTGTGGCAACAAAACAAACAGTATGGCGGGCTGTAAAGACGCGACGAGCACTTTCAAGAGAGTTAGCGGGTGAAATCCACAATATATAAGCACTGTAACATCTGAAGACTGTAGGAGGTTTGGAGAGAAGCTCAACATTTTTATTGGTGACAAAATTGAAGTTATTCAAAGCCCATATGAGATATGGGATGACAAAAAACGTTGGTCCGACTCACCCGTGTCTTGGCCACCAATCTGCTGGGGAGATCTTTATATTAATAGAAACCCCTGGACCCTTCACTCATGAAAGATTAAAGGCTTTCAAAAGTCTGGAGGCCTATGGTTATTTAGTTTCTCGCTAAGTTTTGCCGATCTTTTCTGACAAACAGAAATCAGGGATCGTGTTCAAAGCAGAGGTTAGACCTGGCATCTCCCGCATCTCCAAATAATCACTGCTCACTGCGACGGCAAAGCCGGTTAAGTCTTCATTGTTCAGTGTTCTTATTTACTTATTTATTGAAAATGCAGTGACTGTTGTACCAATTCAATTGTGTTAAGTGTTGCCTATTGATCCTCCGTTCATATCGCTGAACAGCCTTTTCTTTTGCTTTTAAGTTTTGCGATCCATAATAGCCCACTTTGATGTGAGGAACATAATCTGGGTGCTGTGGATTGCGGTTTGGGACACCTGAATCAGAACGCGTAAACATGACTCGGTTGATTTTGACTCAGTTTTATTTATTTTTTATTCAATCTTCTATAAATACATAGTCACTAAGACGTACCATGAACAAAATGTGCCTCACAAACTCGATCAGAAGCTGGAGGAATCCAGGCTTTCTTCGGAGCGTCCTGGTTCAATCGCCTAATTGCACGCAACCATTTCTTTCGTTTTCCGCTATCATTTTCGGAGGGAATTTGAAAAGACGTTTTATCAGGCCCCCAACGAACCGTACAATCGACCACACAGCAAGAGTGAACCATCCTCCCCCAAACGTGCAAAACAATCAAATTACAGGTATCTGGCGGTGTTTCTTGCCACACGACTCCCATGATGCAACGCGACAAACATAGACAATGACGTCACAAGAAATCTGCCTATTCACTGCCATTATAATGCATGGATTAGCCAGGAAATGTTTTATATTAGGGATGTCGACAATACTCAATATAATATTAAACCTTTCGGTACGGCATTCACGGTTCAATATGCGCTGTTGAATTTTTTTTTTTTTTCTTTAGTTTTGCATTTAATTAATTTCCATTTCCCTCCGTTTGAAATATTCCTCTGTTTATTTCGGCTTTTTTTGAGTGTCCCTGTGAGTCTACGCACTGATATGAGCAAATATCCAATCATATGAGTATTACAAAGATACAAAGAGTATTGCAATAAAAACATGTTCTCGGTTCCTGTCGCCTAAGAATAGAAAAACGAACCGAAAAACTGTGGTTAAAAACCGAGGTATTGAACTGTGGACTAACTGTATTGTTGTATCCCTTAAAATTACCCCATGATTTACTCACCCAGGTGTATATGACATTCTTCTTTCATACGAACACAATCTTTGTTATATATATATATATATATATATATAAAAAAGATTGTGTTCCTATGAAAGAAGAATGTCATATACACCTGGGTGAGTAAATCATGGGGTAATTTTAATTTTGGGACAGAACTATCCCTTTAATATAAGTGAGAGCAAGGTTTTTACAGTAATAACGACCGGCTTTAAAAGTAAAAGGATGTTGCAATCAATCCTGTGAGAATGAAAAATAAAAGACAGCAGCAATGGGCCGAAAAAACGCGCTGGTAGTTTCACTTGCAGACATGTATTAAATTTTAAATGTTATAGCAATATAAAATGTCAGAAGAAACGGCTTTTTTTTCGAGGGTCGCCGATGAAGACAGATCCTTATTGCCCCATAATGGTGTAGTTACAATATCTACCAGCAGGGGCTAATTGCAGAAGCTAACCAGCCAAACCGTAGACCCTTGGCGAGTTATATTCATTCTTTCACTGAGGAAGATCTGGGGGTCTGTGTAGGTTTGGGGGAGTGGGAGTGTTTCTAAACGGATCACGTGGGATTCTCCCCTAAGTAGGCAGTCACAGTGACGTCGCAGGGGCTCAGTCAGTCAGTCAGTCAGCAGCGGAGCGGCGTCATTTCAACAGCTGCTTTCCCTCCCACTATCCCACCCCACACATCATTTGGAAGAGGACAGGCTTCGCTGTTTTCTCCTGCACTTCGGGGTCGTGTTCCGTTACACTAGGCACGGAGAGGCCTCTTGCAGCCGTTATTCAGACAGGAAGAGCCACCCTACTCGCTGTTTTTCCTCCCGTTACTTCAATGGACATACCTCACAACGACTGCACACGCGCGGCGTAGAATGTGACCGTTGAAGTTCGTTTCTTTTCTTTTTTAAATTATCCCTTCCCTCCTTCCGCTGAAGAAATTACAGGCATTCGCGTTGACGGACGAAGAAGTAACGTTAACGTTAGCGGTCTCACTGTCAGTACCACAGACATTCGTGGGAGATAAAGCCTAATGTGTACAGTGCCAGACAACAATAGCTCCTGGCAGATGGAAGGAGGGGTTTTGCTCCACGAATTCAAGATGGAAAACGAAGGAATGAGGTTAAGTTCTTGTGAGTAACACGCGGGAACCGAAGAGGTGGTTTATCGTCGGTTTTTTGGTAGTGGTGAAGGAAATGATGGCGCGCGGTGCGGGTCGACAGACGGCGCGCGCATCTTTCCACTCTGTCACAGAGTGAGGTAGGTCTCAAAATATAGATATCTAAATATAAATGGTGTTGTTTTTCTTCGTCTAATTATTCTTTGCTGCCCTTTAACAGGACCAATCTTACTTATAAACACCATAGTGCATACTGAGGAAGTGAACGGATCAGTTCATCACTAAGTTGTGTAAACAGCATGGACACATAATTAAAGGACATTTCAGAAAATTACTTCAGAACTGTTTACACCAGAAGTCAAACACATAACAAAAAACACACGTGCTTCTTAAATGTTCATTTAGTCTTAGTTTAACAAATAAAATAATTAAATGTAAAGTAAACCAGCTGGAATAGTGCCCCAGATCTGGCATGGAAACACCACAGAGCTGGACTTTAGCAAGCTGACCACCCACCCATGATTTACTACTCTGCTCTAAAGCATTTATAAGCTGTGGGTAATATATTAAAGGAAAGATTGGACTTTGAAGTCTTTCTTCCAGTCTCCCAGGTAATAAAAACCTTCAGAACAAAATGTGAATACTATAGCAAAAAAGACTTATGCACTTTTGAAGCGGGGACTTTTAATAATATCAATGCATCAATTATGTGGCAGTTCATTAAAAGCACTGTAACATTGTTCATCAGGGACCCTGGAAGATTGTGACATGTGCATGAATCAACAAACCTATTTGCTCTCATGGCAGATGAGACGTCACATAAGCCATATGAGATGAAAAACAATAGAAACAACCTGCTGAAGTATGCACGGGCCAAGATGTATGCTTGCGTAATGTGTGTGCGTTGAATTCGGCCACAATTCTCTTTTAGCAGAATCTGGGGGGGATGGTATTTATCTCAGTCCAAGTTTGATGACAGATGCTCAAAACATAGTTTCGTGATTCATCAGATTCTAAGGAATATTCACAAACTTCTGAAAAAGGTCCAGCATTGGACGCAATTATATTTCAAATGGAAATGTCCTAGTAAAGGCATACAATAGGCTACATAGTTCAAGAAAACATTTAAATGTGGTGGCAGATGTAGCCTAGAATAACCACAGCCGTCAAAGACATGAACAGTGGCCATCCAAATGCGGAACTCAAGTGTGTTCACACGGGACACTCAATGTCAAATTAATAATTTCTCCAGGGAGAAATCACTAGTGCATATGAAGATTTATTGAATCTGGTGCGCATTTGTTGTGATTGTGCATTGCGTTTATTGCCCTTCATTTATTATTTGTCATCCAGAATGTTAAAAGGGTGTTTTATCAGTTTTTCATTAGCTTTGACATAGTAGTTTTAAGATTAATATTTATCTATTTAGATTTTTGCTTCGATCTGCATGCTCACACTAAACACATTAAAATACTTGCATATGCAATTCAAATTTATTAATTTAAATGTGAATCCCTTTTAGAGAGGCATGCTACATTTCACATATGTAACCAACATTTCCATGAATAGACAACAGAAAAAATGCAAAACAAAGCTTTGGTTATGAGAGAAAAAAACCTGATTAGAAAATTCCTAAAATGGAGCTTTGGGTTAAAAAGCTCCTGCATTTATTATTGTAGGGTACACTGATTGCCGAGTTATGCTGATCTCCATCATAATAAGTTTGTTTGCAGGTGTTTCCTATTAGAAGTCTAATAGTCTCATGTTGCTCTTGTAATTGCTGACCGCTGTGGCCACATTGTGCTCTTAATTTACGTACCCGCTTGAAATGAAAACTGAAACAAAAGCAGTTGATTTTAAGAATTCCTGTCGTTAACAAATACATAAATATTTATTTATTCTTGTGTGTGTTAGCTTGGCAAAAAGCAAGTGTGTGCAGTACATAGCGTTCTCCAGTGAGGCTCTCATTACAGGATATCAAATGGGTGACAAAGGAAACCTTTGGAGCATTTCATTCGCTCCGTTCTGAAGTGTGTTAACCTTTAAAGTAAAGCCAGGCTTAGCCTCTTTCCATCTTACTGTAATTGCCCACGCTGGGTGAGCACATTTGGTTGAGAAGGTTATCATCTTCTGATCCAGCTTTTGCAACAAAACAAGGCATCAATCCAAAGAGACAAACATTAAGGTGGTACGTAGAATAATGGCGCATGGAACGCTCCACAAATAGGGTACATTGGGATTGATTTTTTTTTCTTTTTCAACAATAAATCAGTGATTGTCAATGTTGATCGTCAACCTCAGGCCATCACTAAATGTTATTGGAGCTTTGGTTTATCTTACATGAGGTTTTGTTTGCATGTTTTTTGGGGTGTTGTAAATCCAGTTTAAAACTAATTTGCAAGGTTTTTTTTTTTTTTTAACTACATAAACATTACTTGAACAGCAATATTAAGTATACACTACCATTTCGGGTCAGTACGATTTTTATTAAAGAGATGAATACTTTTGTTGAAGCAAATTAAATGTATCGACTATCAACTTAATATTTCAAATAAATGGTGTTCCTTTTGACCTTATATTCACACAATACCCTATATTCATTAATTTTCCATAAAAATATTAAGCAGCACCGCTGTTTTCAACAGTGATGATAATATTAAATGGTTCTTGAGCGCCAATACATCATATTAGAATGATTTCTAAAGGATCATGTGACACTTAAGACTGGAGAAATTGATGCTGAAAATTCAGGCAAACAATTTAATGAGATTGTTTTATTCGTTTACAATTACTTATTTGTCATGGTATTCTAAAGTGTGCACAAAAACGCAAGGAATTTATTGTGGTTTCCAGGAACTCTGGGTACATACATAACTAGGGCTGGGCGATAAAACACTATAATTATCCTAATATAATTTTCCTTGATAAAATGACATCAAGGGCCAGATTTACTAAACAAGGCAAATTAGCGTGAGAGTGCAATTCCTTCAAAGCGCTGATGGGAGTGAAAAGTTCTGGCAAATTAAAGAACACAGACGGAGCCGGATCAATTCCAAAATGACCAAAGCAATCTACCATTTAGTGTCTGGTTTAAGATGTGCTTTTTCAGGACTGTAAATAATGCCACAATCACCAGTAAACTGACGAGCGCAACCCTTAGTAAATCACCTCGCATGATCCATTGAAATACTCTCCTCCCATACATTTTGCGCCTCAAAGGGAAAATCCTACAAATGCATATGCAATATATAATAATAAGATTAGCAGCAAAAAATAACTGTCCATCCCTTTCTGTGTTGATTTATCACTGCATGTCTTTAACAATGTTTTGGATTTGCGCTAACGCAAGCTGTTAGTAAACCTGGCCCCAAGAGTTTGATAAATGGCGACATGTTTATGCGGCAAAAGCGAAACAAAATTAATTTGAACCATGCCGCACGGACCAAATTCCTTTAATTTTCAGACATCATGAAAATAATGTCAAGTTTGGTATTTTAACATGTCATGTTATAACAAGAATATCTATGGGAAGAGCTCTTTTCAGTTGCTATATTCTTTTCCTCATGTTTTTTTTTTTTTTCCCCTTTGCGTTCCGCTGTAACTGTGTGATAAAGGACAACATATACTGCACATTTGTGGTCTGTTCTCCTGATTTAATTTGCTATGTATCCCATTAATAATTCACTGGAATGCACAAAGAATCTCTTGTTTTCTCCTCAAATCCTCACGTCTCTTTCCAGGTTTGCTTTCACAGGTACATAAAATGTATTATGTGTCAAAATGACAAATCGCTTTGAAATATTATCACGCAATGCTGAAGTTAATAAAGATTTTTTGATAAAGGCAACGTATGTTACATAATACAGATATATATATTACTACAGTGATATTTAACCTGTCAATGATTGCTGTGGAAAAGAATCATGTGCTTTTGTGGTTATTCGTAGTCTGTCAGAAGTACCTTGTTGATGCTTTTACACTTTTAAGTGTACTTTTAACGTTTGAGGGTTGAGTAACATAATCAATCATTGTACCCACTGCGTTCGTAGACCAAGCCTATTACTGATTGTTTGCAGCTTAACTGAAGACAAGCCCATAAGTTACACCCATAAGTTTCACACATTGTCCGAAGTGCCACGGGGTGTAAGAATAAGGTGCTATATATGTATGGTTTTACATGCATAATGTCATGAGCTACTATGAAGACCAATTGTTGCTTTGAATAAACTCAAACTGCCAGAATATTTTTTACCATATAAAAATGAGGTTGTCACAATTTTTACAGATGTTACTGTTTATGTTAATGAACATTAATGTATATTTGCATTGTAACTCAAGCTACTGTCAAATTTGCATTAACAAGAGACTACTGTTACTACTATTATCAATTATTAACATTATTAATATTGCAGCCTGCACTGCAAACTGTAGAAGATATGCATCATCAAAGTCAGACACAAACCTGTTTCATGATTTGAAAATGATCACCCAAGATATGTATTTTGTTAAGGAAAATTAACAAAGAAACCGTCTGGTTTCTACAACTTTCACTTAAGAGTAAAAATTAACCTTTAAACTTAGATTTTGCATTCATTAAGATAGTGATTAATATTGACTGATATGAAAAATGTTATCATGATCATTTATTGGCCATATCGCAAGAGAATAGAAATAACCTTTAAGCATCAGCTCTAAAAATAAGCCTGAACAAAACACGACTTTCAAAACCAAGACCTCTGCTTTGCCTTTGTAATAATATTTTTCTATTTTTGTTCACCATTACTGGGCAGAGGTTCTAGAATCTAATAACCCCCAGTGTGAGAAGGCAATGGCTAAGAGAGGAAATTGCTAGCAGGGAGGCCTATCCCTCTGGTGCAGTGTTGATAAGTTTAAGGTGGAGGGTGAATAAGGGGTGAGGGCTGTTATCACTCCCAGCTCCTGGCTGCGGATCCTGCAACACTGCTTGCTGGAGCCTGAAAATTCATTTTGACGGATGCTTCCTCTCTCTCGCTGTTAGAGTGCATCTGGGTGGGGAGGTGGCTTAGAGGGCCTCAGAGGCAGCAGTGTTCACACTGAATGCCATGTTGTGCAAACCTGCAATTTAAACTCTCATGCAGGGCAGTAAAGGTTAGCTCATGATATGCAGAGACCCCTGTTAGCAATCTCCCCCACAGTGTTGCCATGCACAGCAAATGTGGGTGACTGAAAATCATAATGTCCCTGCTGTAGAGGGAAGGTTTGTGCTGTCATAAAATCACAAATGTATTTGCAATTAATGTCACTTGCCAACATTACCAAAACTATCAATTTAATTTAAGATCTTCTGCCATCCATTGTACTTTATCCATGCGACAGCACCCAGTGTTATTAATTGTTTTTTCTCTTCTCTATCTTAGATCACAGAGACATCAGTCTGAGGAAGCAGTCGTCCTTCAGAAGGAAACTGCCCCAAAGCATGACCGTCTGTCACTGGGGAGGGTCAGAGAAACGCATTCCTGCAACTCTCATGAACAGTTTGTCATCCCCCTCGTAGGTCCACCTGCGGCCCTGAACACACCCATCTGCCAGCTCAGATAACCCTCAGGCTGTTTGCAACACATGTTTGATGTGATTGGTTGTGACCGCCGTGCTTTGCTAAGCAGCCCCACTCTACATCATGCAGTGGCGGCGGCGACACTGCTGCCCCATCAAGATGACCTGGAATGTCAAGCGGTCACTCTTCCGCACACATGTAGCAGGCCTTCTCTCGCTGGCCTCACTCTTCGCCCTCTTCCTCATCTACTGCCACCAGGATTTGCTGCAGGGCCGGAGTTGGTTGCGAGACAACCCTTTGGTTTACACCATGCGGGGTTTGCGCCCCCACAAGGACCGTGCGAAGGGAAACCAAAGCTCACTGCGAAGCCTCTGGAAAGAGAATACTTATGTGCTCCCCAAACCGTCTGTTAACTTCAATTTGAGTTCTCACCAGGCTGAGATTACCGCCCGGGGGATTGTGGGACTGGAGATATCACCGAGCAGCAACAACTCGAACACCAATAGCAACACCAAGAGCCTGCACAGGGAAATGGGAGTGGGAGGCCGTCTGGCAGCCCAGCCTCATCACTGGCTGCTTAATGAGCCCTACAAGTGCAATGAAAGCAGTCCCTTCCTGGTTTTGCTAATTGCTGCCGAGCCAAGGCAGTTGGAGGCAAGGAACGCCATCAGACAGACCTGGGGCAACGAGAGCGTAGCCATGGGTTATGGGTTCGTGCGGCTCTTTCTGCTGGGAAGGATTCCTAATGCGTATCCTCAGAGCTCTATTGACGAGGAGAGCTTGCAGCACCATGACATCATCCAGCAGGACTTCTCGGACACCTATTACAACCTTACCATCAAGACACTAATGGGCATGAGCTGGGTTGCTCGCTATTGCCCGCACGCCCGTTATGTCATGAAGACGGACAGTGACATGTTTGTCAACACAGAATATCTCATCCAAAAGCTGCTAAAGCCAAGCATGGCGCCTCGACAGAATTACTTCACAGGCTACCTAATGAGAGGCTACGCTCCCAACCGCAACAAGGACAGTAAATGGTACATGCCACCAGAGCTGTATTCCAGCGAGAGATACCCCATCTTTTGCTCCGGGACGGGCTACGTATTCTCGGGGGACATGGCTGCGAAAATCTACAATGCCTCGTTGAGCATCCGTCGCCTTCACCTCGAGGATGTGTATGTGGGAATCTGCCTGGCGAAACTGCGGATCGATCCAGTGCCGCCGCCTAACGAGTTTCTCTTCAACCACTGGAGAGTGTCGTACTCCAGCTGCAAATACAGTCACCTGATCACCTCTCACCAGTTCCAGCCCAATGAACTCATGAAATACTGGAATCACTTGCAAAGCAACAAGCACAATCCTTGCCTTAACATGGCGAAGGATAAGAGCGGGCGACCGCGCCATAGGAAATTGCAGTGGGAAGGTCTTCGGTGATTAGCCAGGGCTCAGGGGTGCTTAGTGTTACCACAGCATGTGCAAATTTCAGCAGTTTATGAGGTAGGGAACAGCACAGTGTTTTTTGGTATTGTCAATGAAAACTATTTTTTTAATTTCAGAGAGATGTTATGTATTGTAAACATGTCTTTGTAAAGGGAAGTGAGAGACAGCGATGTGTGCACTATCTAGCATGCACAACAAAAACAAGACTATGGTGATACCACCATTTTCAGGTGCCAATTAACCAAGACATATTAAGAGGTCACTGAACTTTCTCTTCAAGCTAACGCTTGAGTGATGTTATTAAGGGCCAGTTTTATCGAGATCCTCACTGTTTCTGTACACAAAAAAAAGGAAAAATTGGGAATATCATATGATGGTGGTGGTGGTGTATCTGTACTGTGACACATTTCTTTGATTCTCAGATATGTCCATCCCTGGCATTGAGATAATGTTGATTTTTCTATCTACCTAAAACCTGCAAACGGTTTACAGTTACCTAACCAAATTAAAAACCATATGTATAAAAGATAATATATGAAATTTAATTGCATCATATATGTCAGATATGATTAAAATAATATTTTTCAAAGCTTTTCATTGACTAAATATAAAGTCTGCCCTTGATGAGGGTAAGTTAATACTATTTATTAAATGTATTTCTTAAGCATATTGTCTCGGAGGTGTGGTCTCTTCCAGTGTTATTCAAATAATGTGAAATTATCCAAATAATGTATTATTCGGCACCAGCTGAAACCCATTGTGATCCTTTAGATCAGACGTAATAAGGGCCCTACCATACACCTGGCGCAATACCAGGAGCGATGCACAGTTATCATTTTCATGTCCTGCATGAACATGAAAAATGTTGTTTAAAAAGCAAATGCATTTGCGTCCATTTGTGTGCCCACGAGCGTGCTGTTCTGAAAACAGGGTGTGTTCAGGCGCATTGTTGGCTTGTTGCTATTTTGAGGAACTGAAAACGCCATTGACCAACAAAAACCTGGTCTAAAGTCAATAGAGCAGTATTTTTGTGTTATTTAAATGGCACGTAAAGCCGGGTGCACATTGTGCGATTTTGGCCACGATTTGGCCGTCTGAGACAAATTTAGGAAATCCTAAAAGATTCCTCAGATCCTAGGCTAAAATCTGACGTCTTTGGTCGTTAGTTTGACATGTTCACCGGCAGCCGATTAATGAGCGCTGCGATCAAATTTTACCTCAGACGAAATTCTGGCAGTGTCAGAAGATTTGGCACAGAATCCTGCAGTGTGACTTCTCCTACGATGACAGTCAAATATCTCCGTTTTTCAAGACAAACTATGACCAAAACGAGTGCTAGAGATTTCTTTGTAGCCAGCATTTCAGTCCCGCGTGTAATGCAGCTCACTGTCACTGAACGCGTCATTCATTGATGATATAAACTCCGGGTGAGATTTCTTGCGTGCGTCCGTTTTTAGCGCGCCTTCACTATCGTGCAGTCTGACATTAATTTCAACTGAGATCTTACAGTGTGACATGGCGATCATGTTCGTACAGTCTGACAAGGGACATTCGCAAAGGATTTTGAAAAATCGCACAGTGTGCAGGACCCTTTAGTGATACTAGCATGTAGGCGGGTGCACAAAACGGATACACTCTTTTATTACACACACAGCACAGAAGCACACAAACATTTTTAAATATAAAAAATACGAGGATTAAAATGTAAAAGATTATTGTGTACATAAATATAAAAATGGCGGAATACGGCTTGTTCTGCACAAGGTTAAAACTTTTCTCGATAGAGAAGCTTTTTCTTCCTCGATTTGGAGTTTTTCCATATTCCGTTATATAAATACCGAATCCACCATGGTGTGAGCACAACTCACGTTTAAAGGAAATGGGAGATGAGACTGGTTTATTGCGCATTACGGCCAAAACACACCCATTACTCATTAAGAGACCCTTTTATGTGCACCTGGCACACCGACAGTTTTTCCGTCATTAAATTAGCAAAAGTGGATTCGGACACACTCTATGGCCCCATTGCCTACACTGCATGGTTCAAGTGACCCAATTCCGATTTTTTTCCTCTCATGTGGCACAGATCGGATATGACGTGAACGTGTAAGCAGTAAAAAAACACATGAATTCCGATATCCTCAGACCGGATTCAGGCCTCACTCAAATGTGGTAATAAATCCGATATGATTTGGATACGTGCATTAGCGTCTGCCATGTAAGCGGTCAAATCGGATATTCCCCAGTAAATGCAAGTCGTACGTCATTGAAAAAAGGACGGAGGCGAATGATGTCAACTCAGGTGGACACAAACTGCCAATGTTGCCAAGTCCGCGGTTTTCATGCGGAATTGGGCTACTTTAACACAGTTTTGAGTTGCAATGGGGCGGGTTTTGTTGTGAAAACCTGCCAACTCCGTCAAGGGCACTCCTCTTTTTCTTAAGAGAGAAATGTTTTGCCGACCTTTAAAGATGTGTGGAACTGTGCAGACAGCAAAACATTGTGCAATCATTTTGTCTGCGTCCATCGCATATCGCGCAGTTATAATTTCTTTCACCGGTTAAGAACGTCTAGGGCTGTTTTTCCAGTGTACAGTCAGTGTAAATGCAAATTTCGGATACGGGTCGCTTTTGAAAAGATGATGTAAGCGGGTCGTCAAAAAAATTGGATATAGTCACCAAATCGGAATTGTGCATCAAGACCTGCAGTGTAACTGCAGCCTATGTGCACTTGCGCCATGTGCTTAGATCATTAAAATAGGGCCCTAATAGTCAATGCAAAACATGAAGAGTTGAAAACTTCATTGGTCTCCACGACATTTTCACCAGCGTAGTACTGAAAGAAAATCTGACATTAGACTTCACTAACTGACATAACTGCTAATAATTCACTTCTAATTGACTTTTACAGACAGTTGCGCCCATCATTTGCAAAATTAAAAATGTCTTCGTTGTCAAACATTTGCATAATTCATGCAAATTTCAAAACATTATGGAGAAATAACAATATTCAAATCACCATTATGTACTCATTAAATTAAAATGAGTCTTGAAAAATCCTAGAATCAGTCCCCAGACGGAACCGAAGACTAATGCGTTAATGATAAAGTAGATAGTGTTGCTCTGGGTCAAAATATATAATTAGTGGGGGGGCTTCACAACACATTAGCAGAGAGTAATCCAATTAAATTGACGCTGGCATTATTTGAAGGGTTTATTTATCATTTTCATTACTCATTTGTCAGTCTAATTTTAATTAACCGCATATTCGAGCGGCTACGATAAGTGCTAGATGCAGAGTTTGTGCATCAATTACAGGTGACTCGAAAGACATTCCGACGTACCCGTCTTAAATCATACGTTTTACAATATAACAATTATTGTGGCACAAACGAGTCGCTTTCCTTTGGTTTGTCACTTTGCTTGTCTACTTGCTTGTACCTCCAGTAAATAAACAGTCTTTGACACAGAAGTTTTGAAGGTAAAAGACAGAACTTTACTTCTGAAAAGAACTTCTTCTTTATATAAAGTAACAAAAGAGGGAATGCTAAAAACTAATAGCACAGATGAACTCATGAACTACAATATCTTGAGAAATATTATGTAAAACAGATAATTTGTGAATTTGATTTATCATATTGACTATGCATACATTCCTAAATTCAAAATGTGACGAGGTAACACTAAAAAAGTGCAAATTGTCCTGGGTATCAGGAGATTTTCAGGAGCTCATTGCTTTTAGACCCTAAAACCATCTAAGAATTACTTTCTTGCTAGACAGAAGTTAATTCGCACAGCAATGCAATCCATTAAATCCTCATCTGTTGTTAAGCATTTATCTCCCTCAATTAATAGGAATCAAAGTCGTGGCCAAGGGCGAGAGAATATAACAAACAGAAGCAGCTTTCATTCCGCCGCGCCCAGTGCAATCACAGAGAAAGATTAGCGCACTTCATCCACAACACTTTGTCCCACTGATTTACCAGGGAGAGAAACCGGAAAAAAAAAGAAAGAAAAAAAAAACTGGGGGCGAGTGATGAATGAACAGCAAAGAGGCTGTGACTGATCAGTATTGAAAACCTGTGCTGCTCTAAACGTGTGAAAAGTGAACCTGGGAAAAGAACTCTGATGTCCACCATGATGGAGTGGGTCGCCGAAAGCCCGGACCCAGAGACGTGTTTCCAGAAATATAGCGGGTACCAGAGTATGATGAATGTCCCAACGCCGCTGAGAGCCTATTGCACAGCAGTGAGATCGAAGAAGTGAAACTTGCTGAAAGTATGGTCCGCTTTTGCATGGTCATTTTTTAGACATGCAAACATTCAAACAAAGCAAATTCAGTTTGTTATTCATGTGAATGCTGATGTAGAGAATTGTTCAGAAATAAACTCGCTCAAGTGCTATAAATATTATCAGGTCTAAAAATGATTTTTTTTTGGCAGATGTTTTGAAGTTACTTAATGCCTGAGTCCACATCATATCTCACTATCATCTGTGCTTTTGAGGTGTTGGCTCTCATGAGGAAACAAGTGAGGAATGTTAACACATCGCTAAAAATTCCTTTGCAAAGCAGCCACTGGTAAGTCACGCAGTGATGTTTCAATAAATTAGTAACAAGACCTTTTGCCTCATTTATAAAACGTGCAGATTTGATCTTAAAGGGGATAGTTCCCCCCAAAAAATAAAAATTACCCCATGATTTACTCACCCTTAAGCCATCCCAAGTGTATATGATATTCTTCTTTCAGATGATTAAAATCAGAGTTATATTTGAAAATATCCTGGCTAATCCAAGCTTTATAATGGCAGCCCAAAAAAGTGCATCCATTAACGATTCTGGGGGGTTAATAAAGTCATTTGTGTAAGAAAAATATCCATATTTAACACATAAAGTGAAATATTCAACTTCAAAGGTTCATATTTATAAAAACGGTATTTGACGGGGACAAAGGGAAGATGTGTTCTGAGTTTTGCCGACCGGATACGGCGAAAGTTTAATTTATCAGCGAGCTCTGTTTCACCTTCGTTGCTCTGGTTGGTGGTAGCGCTATCCTATCGCGTGCAGAGGGAGTTTGAAAGACAACCGTTTATCCTGCCCCTCGGATTGTCAATGGTGAGTTTCCAGACCAAACATCTTGATGTGGGTCTGGCTTGTCAGGCTAGTTTATGTTCACTTAAGACATAATAAACTTTGTTTATGTAAATACTCAACAAAATGAGTCAAAATGAACCTTCTTCCATTTTGCTATAAACAATAAATCAGTGTTCAAAAAATGCTGGGAAATCTTTGAACTTCAGATGACCCTACAAGAGTGATTCCTGAAAAGCTTTCTGTAAAAACCCAAACACCTTCTAAAGAAGAAAAAAATCATCCACTGACTTTCAGAGCTGCTACACAAATGACTTTTGACTTTGTGGACCTTGATAGAAATGTAGTGGCGTAAAAAGTACAATATTTGTCTTTCAAATGTAGTGAAGTTAAAGTCATAATTTTCCAGACAAAACAAAATACAAAAAACGAATATCCACACCAAAACTACGCTATGTTTCTGCTGCTCTATGAAGTGATGAATGGCACTTTGACTCAGAAATGTGTTTTGTGATATGGGAACATTACCGGTTCTGTGGTGAATCAGCTGAAAACAGCTGCGAGCATGTAAATACATGACGAGGTAAAGTGGAAAAACTGCAATAGCCTACACACAACTACAAACTTGTCACGTAAGCACAACTACAATTGACCTCACAGCTAACAGTGAAGAAATAAGGTGTTTTGGAAGAAATGTATTTATTAAAAATGTTGCTATTATTACTTACATTAAATATTGAGGAATATAAATCACTAGGAATATGTGTTAACAATATTTTTTATTACAAACGCAATAGTTTATTATATATGATTTATATCTTTTTGAAACCATATATCTATGGTAATAAAGAGCAAGATTTACCTCTGACTACTATGATCGTACAGTTAAATGAAACTGGCCTAGAGTTAAACTCAGTTAAAATGTGATTATAATTCAACAAAACAGCTTTAAAGCTTGGATCCCGTGCATTAAGGACAAAGCTTTTTTCTCTTTAAATGTTTTATAATAGATACTAATGAAATTGAACTAAATGTTATTTCAATGAGAACCTCATGACAGATAGATCTCAGTGTCTAACATAAGGTGTTAACTTGAAAAACATGACATTTTACATTTACATTTAATCATTTAGCAGACGCTTTTATCCAAAGCGACTTACAAAAAAGGGTAGAGCAATAGAAGCAACGAAACAACAAAGCCAACAACCTGTAAGAGCTGTAAGAAATCTCAATTAATTAGCACAGTACACAACTTTTTTTTTATTTTTTTTTATAGCCAGCTACAACAAATACTCACGTACGGAAAATACAGAACACTGGATTTGGATATCTATGATAACAACCCATTAGGACTAAGGCTGATGCCCCAACTGTTGTCGTTAATGCAGATTCAGTGGCCCAATGGGTTGGTTTTGTATGGCATTCTAGCTAAACGTGCAGCAATAGCCATCGACAGCAAAACTCACGTACGCAAAATACAGAACACTGGATTTTGGTAGCTATGATAACTATGTAACATACCCGCCTGAAGGCACAAATCCGGATGAGAGACGTAGATATGATCAGTAAGTGCTATTCTGTATTGGTCAAGTGCAATAGGAAAACTGCAATTGGAAAAGATGTGTCTTAAGATGTTTTTTAAAAATGGCTACAGACTCGGCAGCACGAATGGAGATCCGCAGGTCATTCCACCAGGTGGGAACGGTCCAGGAAAATGTCCGTGAGAGCGATTTCATGCCTCTTTGGGAAGGAACCACGAGGCGCCGCTCATTCGCAGAACGCAAGCTTCTGGAGGGTGTGTAAGTCTGAACAAGTGAGTTTAGGTATAATGGTGCAGAACCAGTGGTTGTTTTGTAGGCGAGAACTAGAGCCTTGAATTTGATGCGAGCAGCCATTGGCAACCAGTGCAGTTTGATGAAGAGAGGCGTGACATGCATGTTACGTGCATGTAAACATGATTGTTTTTAAAGGGGTAGTTCAACCCAAAAATGTGACTATTTATTCACCCTAATTTCATTCCAAACCTGAATGATTTTTTTTTTTCTGTGTAACATAAAAGAAAATCATTTCATCAGAGTCTTTTTTGTTTTGTTTTGCTCATACAATATTCAGTGGTAGCCTAATTAAATAGGCTTGGTTGCCAACATTCTTCAAAATATCTTCTTTTGTGCTTCAAGGAAGTCATGCAGGTTTAGAATGACATGAGGGTGAGTAAATGATGAAATCATTTAAAAGCAGTACATTTCCTGCATCCTAGCTCAAAATGAGCTGCATTTCTGTGAGACAAAAGTGCAATATTAAGTTTGCATTAAATTCGATAATATCAGTATTTGCCCCTTTCCTAGTTTTCTTTATTTACTCCAAATTAAGGCCCCAGCAAAAACATTCACGGAGAACTTATGGGCCAGATGGGCTGGGTGTGCCAGGGCCGAATTTTAGCCCCTGGCCGGAGCACAAATTCTAATCAGCTGATTTTAATTAATTCTCATTTTTATGAAACAATATCGATATGTATATATATATGTTTTCAGCTGATGAATGAACGCAGCATTGTTGCCCTTCCCATCCCCCAAAAATCGCAGTAATCTCTGTGCTTTGTTACTTATGATATGAAACAAAGTCTGTTTTGGCACTGTTTTATGTGGTTTGACCGATCGCAGCTCACATAAACCGCTTTAATATCCGTTACAGCGCAATAAAAATGTGAATAAACATCAGATAGTATATTAAAAGATACAGTACAACTTCTACAGTACAGCAAAATCTGTATCATATGTCATGTAATCTCGCAATCAGTGTTTCAACCATGGAAAGACGTCAATAAAACAGCTGGTTTAGAATACATACAGTGTTTATAATACACCTTTCATGAGAAACATTAATTTTGATTTTTTTTTTTTTGGGGGGGGGGGGGGGGGGGGTAAAAAGGGGGATAATGTGCAACCGTCCTGATATTAAAACGAAGAATAAAAGCTTCATTAAAGGAATTCTTGAAAATAAGTACTTTGGGACAATCTTTCGTTATTATTTCTTTTTTATTACTTTTTTATTTATTTTGACCTATTACCATTTTCAGTTGTATTCTATGATTCTATGGCCATCTTTAGCCATACGCGTGAGACTGCGCATGAATTTTCTTGGCAGGGATTTTTCCGGGGTTGGTTGCCAGGTCTTTCCCCAACTTTCACACACACACACACACACACACACACACACACACACAGAGTCACACACACACACTCACACACACACAGAGACACACACACACATTCACACCTATGGACAATTTAGCGTCTCCAATTCCCCTATACTGCATGTTTTTAGATTGTGGAGGAAACCTACCCACACGTACAGCATCTACACACTGTGCCGCACCATTAATACAGCGTAACAAATACACCCTGAACTTGGCACATTTCATCTAGATTTCTTTATTATAGACACTCTTGTTTGCTATTGACCTCGTCATTACAACCGGCAGAAGAACCGAGCGATGCAGGATTACTTTTCCGCACAACCGATTCAATTCCATTCTGGGGCCGAACAATATTCTTGTGGATGTTTGCCAAAGTAGAACTGTGGAGGGAAGATAGTCCTGGACCAGCACTTAAGACCATCTCCTTTAAGAAGCAACACTGCACAATTTCTCTGGCCAGTAATGGCTATGTTTTCTGGGAGATGTCCGAATGGAAAAATCAATGTGTTGATCTGTTTTGAGGTGTAGACGCCGAGAAGGACTTGCTTTCATGATAGCAACACTGCTATAAAAGACTCTTGAAAAAGACAAGGAACAGACCCCAATGCTATTTTTGTAACACTGCCACAAAGAGCCATCCTTTTATAACCCTCACGCCCCTGTATCAGTTAAAACGCACAGTAAACAAGCTTTGGATCCAACATAATAGCCTCATGTGGCCATTTGTTACGTCTGGCTAAATGACTTGCTGCCTCTGTGGATCATTCACACAATATGAACCCTTTGTAACCCAACGACAAGCTCACATTGATTACAATTTTTTTTTTTTCATCAAATGTCAACGACGACTGATGGCTGACATTTGTTGTAAATATTCCAAACAATGGCCTTCTTCCACGATGTCCTCCAGATTCCAGCACCGGAAAGACGGAATGATGAAACGCAACTGATTAACATGGACGACGCGTACGCTGTTATCAAAGCCAAACGCACAAGAGATCTTCATCAGCAGAAGATTATTTACAATTAGCGCAATTAATGGGTGCATATCTTTGTGTCATTTCTCATATCCACCAACTCGGAAGCAATTTTACACAAGATGTTAGATGGTAAATAGCTATAAGAGGAGATTTGATGGATTTGGCTCCTCGTGATTAAGCATGTTTTCATTTACTTTATACATTTTTGTGTGCAAAAATACTACAACATAAAAAGGCATACAAGTATATTTCACAATCAGTTGAATAAATATTAATTTGAATCTGAACCTTGTATTTGACGTGTATTCTCATTGAAGAACATCTTGAAAATTAATCTTGGTCCTTTTTTTATCTTGGTTTAATTAAAACCTGGCAGATATCCTCACATTTATGGCCTTAAAATGACATATTTGCACATACTGACAAGGAATAAGCTATAAAACGCTTTGGTTTTGTTTGCACAGTGGTCCAAACACTTCAAGTTCGCATTAATTTTTTATCGCGCTTCCGATTGATTTAGTGGTCCACGGAGTCTGTGCCAAAGCGACAAACCCTGACCGTTTGTGTTTACAGTGAATTCATAATTTACGACGCTTAGTATAAATGTGAACTTGAGATCATCATAATAGTTCGAACTCTTTGAGAACACCCGAAATGAAAAACCCGCACAATATGTTAATATTTTCCTGACGACACATGTTCTGGTATACTCGACTGCTCTGCTTTGAAAACTCTCAAAAGGAAGAACCCCTGCTATTCTCAGCTGTCATTTATCTAATTGGAAAGCGTATTAACTTTTTTTTTTTTAAACTTGGCAACTGATTGCTGGAGGATCTGAAAGCCTTGCATCTCACTTCGCATGGCACAGCGTAAGAGTGTGCATGGTAACCACAGACCCCTCAACAAATTCAAGCTGTCAGACTCGAGCAAGACTCCAGGGTTGACTGCTTCCCTTGCATGTGCAATATAACCAGATAGACAGCCAGTACGTCAATCTAGTGTGTAGTGCAGAACTTGAGGAAGGCATTTGGGGTTCCCTCGAGGTCTGCAAAAGGCCTCTAATGTCCACAGCTTTCATTATGCGGTCTAGAGGGATTTCACTTAAGCTTGTTGGGAAGTGAGACGCAGGAACCGTATCGAGAACAGTTCAAACAAGTTCAGTCACGCACTAACAGTCATAAATAAAAATTAATAAAATGAATGACTTTTCTAAAGAAGGAACTAAAGGTTAAAACTAAACTAAGCAAGTGGTTCTTCGATTGTTTGCAGTTTTAGTCATGTGGACTTCCCTTACGAAAAACAAGTACACTTCAAGATAATTGTATTAAGCATACTTAAGTACAAGTATATTTTAAGTAAACTTTACATAGTAAGTATACTAATAGGAATGTACTAGTAAACTTTTAAGTGTACTATTTCAATACTGCTTGGCCCACTTTTTAGTATATAAAATTATACGTTTAAGTGTACTATAAGTGTAATAGTAAACTTTAACAACGCTGCAAGTGGACTTATACTAGATAATTATTTTGGTTTATGAAAGAACACTTTGAAGTAAACTCTACTATAGTTTACTAGTTTATACTGCAACATAACACCATAATAGTTTAAGTATACTATGTATACAACACTTTAAGTATACTATATGTTCCGATTTAGGTATCAATTTTTTATACTTAAAATATATCTTTGACTGTACTCTTTCCATTTTTAAAAACATTTTATTCTAGCTTCATGCATCCCTTTATATCAACAATTGAATGTGAGTGAGTTTCATTAAAGGTGCAGTATGTAATATTCAATATTGGGTGCCGTGTAAAATAGTGGTTGAAATGGGTACTGCAGTCCAAATTTTAAATATTGGAGGGATGTGTTTCCCCCATTCCCCCGCCCCCTCCTCCTCAGACTCGACGCTCACGAAGGTCGCCAGGACACAACAGGAGCGAGCGCAATAGACAATGAAAGCCGAGGAGGAGATTTACACACTGTAATTTGATGAGTTGATTTTTCCATGTTTTAACATGCTCTCATTTTTAGATGGATGCCAAAGTTTTTTAGGTCGGTTAGAAACTGCAGTCTCTGCACAGTTTGTTTGCTGGCTTCCGTGGCTGCAATACACTGTGTTTTCCACCAAATAGCTAACCGGGGTGACGAATACTATTGGGTAAACTAGCAGCGGTTGGGATAACACAGACCAAAACAAAAGCAAACACACATTTCAAAGTAGAATAACAGGAGTAGATCGAGTCCATCAACACCCCCAAAGCTTCAGAGGTGTTTCCACTTCATGGGTTAAATGTTTAATTTGCCAACATTAGGCAGTTTTTTTTTTTTTTTTTTTGGTCACTTGCTTAAGCAATCTTCTATCACTTGTTTCTGCTGCTTCTTCGCCTGTGTTTTGATCTGGAGATTCTGTACTCTTTCAGAAGATGTGTAATAGCGCCCCTTAACGTACAACAGTCAAAGCATGGATAGCCAGAAAATTCATTCAATGCCAGGGAAAGAGTAAAGTATGAAGTAAATTCCTATGTACTAGGCTACACAAAAAAATATGAATTAGGAACATATCTGTTTTCCTTATAAATCAACATTTTCAAATGTTAGAAAGTTTATAAAACTGTATATAAAACTATGTAAAAAATAAATAAATAAGAATTATAATGGGGCGGCTACTCAATCAAAAGATTAAAAACAACTACAAGCCAAGTTAGAATACTTAATTAAAGTACACTTTTACACTATAAAGTATACTTTTAGAGTACAAGTATAGGCCAAATAGATTTCTCTGTCAGTATAAGTCTCGTATACTTAAGTGTGTAATATGTTTCTGAGAAGACCATAACGTACATTTCTTGTACAAAAGAAGTATACTAACAACACACTTTTTAGTTTCAGCAAATAAACTTTCTTACACACTTTCTGTCATTTTGTACTTTTTTCTGATATAAAGTTGTCATGTAACTCTAAAGGGCGCAGGCTGATCTTTTATTCAATCTGCTTCCAATCACATCAATCTCTATAGTGGATTTGTTCCTGCTGTATCAGTAGCCAATGAGCTTGCTGCTCAACCTTCAAATACTCATTTAGCATTTCCTATAATATTTGCAGTGTACTTTCAAAAACCCTCCACCTTCCCCAGCTCCACCTCTATAGATCTGCTACAGGTAATTAATGTATGCTATATTATCCAGCAACATGTCTTATTCACAGCAGCGTGTTCTGACAGTAGCAAGTCTTTTACATGTTCACCAGACAGCAACATAGTGTCGCCCCAGGTCCGGCCCACATCTGGAATGCATTGAATCCAATCCAAATCTGGGGCCAACACAATGTTGCTGTCTGGGTCTTCAGCAGCAAATGCAATAACCAACAGCAGCGTAGCAGAGCTTATCAGCCGATAACAAACTTATTAACACTGGCATATCCATTACCATGCCAAACACTCAGAGAGTTGTCATGGCAAAAATAATAATAATAGTCCTGTATATCTGGGTTTGTGATGGAAATGACACCACAACTGAGGGAAACATTGTGCAAAAATGTCTAGAAATCACTGGAATAAAATGTCACTATTGTTTATTATTATTTCAGTTTTTTTTAATCTATATTTTCATAGTTTTGAGATTGAAGATTGACAATGTAAGATATTTGAGAACTAGTTTCAAACAGATATTTTATTTTATTTGCATAAAGTAAAGGCAACATCAAATGCTATCCATCCATCTCTTATGGCCGTTACCTCCTCTATTGTAGACACTTTCTTTTCATCATGTTGTTTTTCCTCAGAATCCCCATTTATGAGACTGCTTTTGCAGAATCACTTGATTAATTTCCTTAATCTACTCCGGATATAGTTCCACACACAGTTAAAGAGCCACTCGCTAACTTATTCTGGCCCTTTCTCCATCTCGCAGAAGCAAAGCGTATTACTATGCGCGGCAACCTTTGTTTTGTGAGGTCAGGCTCCAGAGGTGCAGGCAGGGTACGAAGCTCACCATCTTTCCTCTCCATCCTCCCCTCCACTCTTGCAGATAATGAAGTCAACTGTTTGAAAAAAGAAACGGCACCGTTCTTGGTTTTATGATAATTGGCCCATCTGTCTTTCCATAAATAAAGCGGATCAGCTCAATGTGTTTGGAGCGGGCGCTGGTGGGAAGCGGGGCAGGGCGCATCCAGGAATGACAGGGAAAACAAATGACTTCCTCCACTCCGCAAGGCGCTGATTCTTCAGGCATGAACACGGCACGTTATGTGGCGGGCGCGTCAGTGAGAGGCGGCTGTTTTTGAACACATCTTTCCCTGCATTAGGAGATCACTATAGCACAATGAGCATTTGAAATGCACGTCTGTGGAACAAACAGCTATTCTTGGCTGTTTATCTCGAGAGCGATGTTCATGGGTGGGTGACGGCTTCAAATCTGTAAGCCGGAGGGAAGACGGCTGGGTGCAGGTAGCCTTGGTGTTCTGATCCACTGAAGGCTTCAGAGTAACTGGGCTGTTGCATTGCCATGGTAACCAACCACCGATCTGCCAAGTTGTGGTGGAGGGGAGTGGCAGTGACAGAGAAAGTGACAGACACATCACAGCGCACAGTAGGCGAGGAAGAGTGTAAGAAAGACGGATAAAGAGAATGATACATGAAATGGAGAAAGACACTTGTGGTGGACTGTGTGGGAATAAAAAAAGAAGGTATATGTGATTCATACACATGTTGACTTGGCAAGTAAAGATTAGGGGACGTGTGTAGGGGAGAAGGGGACGTGTGTAATTATTGCTCCCCTAGTGGCTCCAAATGGAACTGCAAATTTAAATGATTTTCATTCATAATACCCATATTCATACTATATAGAGCATCCTTTATTTAATAGTTGCAAATGCTAAGTTTAAACCAAAAGCATGCAGCTGTAACAAATGTAGGCCAGTAAGAGCTGTGCATGTAAAACTCACTCTCCTGATTTCGAGAGGGGCGATATCGACTGATGCTAGTTAGTATTGGTTATTTTACCTTGTTGAACCAGTTACTAATGTCTGCAATGACATACATTTGGTGCCGTGACCCAGATGAGATTTAGGGAAGTAAGTGTAACAGACGTAGGCCAGTAAAAGCTGTGTGTGTAAACCTCCCTCTCCTGGTGGGAGACCGACTGATGCTAGTTAGTGGTTAGTATTGGTTATTTTTCCTTGTTAGCGCGCCTACCAAGCCGGAGAACCTGGTTCGAATCCTGATCAAAGAAGGTCATGTAGAACTGGTTACAAATGTATTCGATTACATACATTTGGTGCCATGACCCGGAGAGTAACTGTCGTAGGCCAAGGCCAGTAAGAGCTGACCATGTGAACCTCCCTCCCTAGATCTCAAGAGGCATGCTAGCGACTGACACTAGTGGCTACACTCTTTAGCATCCTTGATAGTGTGCTCGCTTCCCACGCCAAGGACCCTAGTTCGAATCCCACTTGGAGCAGGTTGAGTGGGACCGGTTACTTTTGGTGCCATGACCCGGATGGGAGTGAGGTTTAAGGGAGGGAGTGTAAACCTTATTCTCCTGACCTCAAGAAGCTTGATAGCACCTGACACTAGTTAGTATTGGTTGTTTTGCATCCTATTTAGTTTCCTTGTTAGCGGGACTGCTTCCCTCGCCAGAGATCCCAGGTTCGAATCCCGTTCAGAACAGGTCAAGTAGGATTGGTTACACCATTTCAGATGCAGCTAAAGTTTGGGGTGCATGTGTGGCACAAACCAAAGACAGCAGCTGAGCACAAGAACCTTGTACCAACTTTGAAGCATGGGGGTGGAAATGTCATGGTTTGGGCCTACTTTGCTGCAGCAGGGCCTGGCCAACTCGCTATCATGGGATCCAATATGAATTCTTCATTGTATCAGAGAGTACTTGAAGAAAATGTAAGGTCAGCTGTCTGAAAAAGGAAGCTGAAGCGGATGTGGACTTTGCAACATGACAATGACCCAAAACATTCCAGTAAATCCACCAAGGAATAGTTCAAAAGAAAGAAATGGTGAGTTCTGGAAGGGCCCAGTCAAAGCCCGGATCCTTAAAGAATAAAGGATCAGAACATATTCAGTCAATATATATGGTGTAGTCTGACATGCTGTAGTAGACATGCTGTAGTCCAGATTAAAATAAAAATATGTTTAAGTTTGAAAATAAATCGCCATAAGTATTTAAGTATTAAGTATTCGTTGCTTTGATGAACACCATAGCGAATATAAAAAACCTGGAAAGGCCCAGATGCGTTAGAAAGAGACACATGCAAGAAGACTCATCTGGAGTTTTACATCAACAATCCGTGACACGTTCGGTGACGATGCCTAGCGAAGAAAAATACAATTGTCTCGAAAAGAAAACTGGAAAAACTAACGCCCGTTTCACACATACTCCGTCTGCAGTGCGTGTGCGGTGGGTATTTTTTTCAGTACCCATGATAACGGATGACAGCCTTCACACTGCACGCGGATGCTGTCCGTCAGTCCGTTCCAGGTGCGTTGCGTCTGCAGCAGTGCAGCAATCGTTTTCCTACCGCTGCTGCATTAAAGTGATAGAACATTGTTTAGCATTAAAAGGGTTTAAAAACGAAAGAAAAAATGAGAGTCGGCTGTTTTTGAATAGAGTCTCTAATTTAAAAAGTTTTTGATTTTAGGTTATAACCTATGTTTAAATGTTTTGCCACTTGTGTGAGCTAAATCTAAAGTATATAAATATGAATTAATGAGTTGAAAAAATGTTGTTTAAATGTAGGCTAGTAGCGTCAACATGACTTCTATGAAAGAGTAAACAAAGAGAATTGCAATTCTGACGAGCCATGTTCAGTAACAACTTTTGGATTTTAGATCCAAAATCATTAATAAATGCTGTGTTTGTGATATGTAACAGCGGATCAGTTGCGGACTGCGAAGGCAGCATATGTGAAAGCACAACAGGGGGTGCGGATCCTGCAACGAATACACAACGCAACACGCACCGCACGCACTGCAGACGGAGTATGTGTGAAACGGGCGTTAGACATGCATGTGGACCAAGTGGTGGTTTGTTGTTGTCTCAGTAATTGCATCATCAGGTTCTGCGCTCCTATTGGTTTATGATTTGATGGTTGTCATTGGAAATTCAGTCACTTGAATAATTTAAATATTTGCAGATGGTAAAAGTGATAAAATAAACGTTTGTGTACATTTGCATGTCACGGATCATAGCAGCAGTAATGTTTCATCCAATGATGAAATGTATTTGCATAGATAACTGAGATGCATGTGCCTTTAGTGACTCGGATGTGCTACTAAATAATGCTATCAGTGGCTGCCATTCATTCTTTTTTTACGATTTTTATTTAAAGTCTTGAAATGCGCAGCATTATTCAGTGGGCGATGAGAAGGACGTGAGAGACTGTAAATTTTGTATGCTTATATCTCCTAAATGCAAATTTTTATTTTTTTATGGAACACACCAGCTTATTCATTACCTAAAAGCTAACATAGTCATACTAAAAGCTAAAAAACTTCCGCCTTTAATATAACAGCCAAAACAGATATGACTGAAATGCTCATTGTTCATCTAACAAAAAGAGCAGTCATTTCAAAGACAGGCAGTATTTAGTCTAGAGACAGCTCTGAAATGTTAAATGTTAAAAGAGACGCACACGGCAGTTGCACGTCATGAGGTAAAGGGGGGAACTTGCTTGTCATTTAACTCTGATGTGTTTTACTGTGAAAGAAAGATTATTGAAGCTCCGATAAGGAGCTGCTGCAAGGTCAACGCAATTCCTGGTGGAGATAAAGTAGTCAAGCTGTTAGTGGGCAGCAGGAGTCTCTGAAGCCAACTGATAAAAGCTCCGACGCTGAGGATGCTGAACGTCTTGGGTGGAAAGGTAATGATAACATAGATGGGCCTTTAGATCCAGGCCACCTGTTTGGAGGCGAAGTGAAGGATTGACAAGTCAAGTGACAGATTGATACCATTGAGAATACTTCCAAAGCGTACATATACGAAGACAAGATGGTTTCTCTAGTATATTTCAGGTCTCAGTTTCCTCCTCCATTTTCGTTTTTTTTTTTTTTCAGAACTACACAAATTCTGTTAAATATGTACCTGTGTGTTTATGTCTCTTTAACACACTGATGTCATTTTAGTTTTCCATTTATTTCCCATGTTAGCTCCACCTCTTTCGTTTGTTTTTCCAATTGGGAAGTAGTTTTCTAATCTTTGTTTTAATGCTTCAAAGGGATAGTTCACCCAAAAATGAAATATATGTCATTAATGACTCACCCTAAATTCCACACCCGTAAGACCGGAGAGCTTTCGGTTCCTCCATTGAATGTATGCACACTATACTGGCCCTTTCCAGAAAGATAATAAAAACATCATCAAAGTAGTCCATCTGTGACATCAGTTAGTTAATTAGAATCTCTTGAAGCATCGAAAATACATTTTGGTCCAAAAAGACCAAAAATATGACTTTGTTCAGCATTGTCTTCTCTTGCGGGTTTGTTTTCAATCTCAAGCGGTTCGAACGGTCATGAATCAGTGAATCGATTCAGAATTCGGATCGCCAATGTCACGTGATTTCAGCAGTTTGGCATGCGTTCTGAATCATGAATCAATCCGCTGATTCATAACCTATTCGAATCTTTGTTTGCGGAATGAAAAAATCTGGAATTCTCTGGAAAAAAAATGGCGTTTGGGGGTTAAAATGTGTGTTATTTTGGCAAGGTTGCCTGCTAAAATTTGCATTCCTGGGTCTATATATCACATAATTGAGGTTACTTTACTTCAACCCACGGAAATGGAAAACAACCCACGGGAAAACCGCAGACTTGGCAACACAGTGCAGTTGAGCTCTGTTGACATTTGACAACTAACGTAATGGGTCGCTTCGTTCCTCTGATTGGTTGTAGGTCTATCCAATTGAGGTCTTTTCTGGTTCGGTTGAAACACGGCCCATAATTACAGCCCAATGGAGCAGTTTCAGACCATAGACTGTAAAAAAATATGGACGTAGTGTCCGTGACGTCACCCATAGGATTCCGATAAGCCGTTCTGAAGCTTAAAGTATGGCCGAGCTGGGCGTTGCCATCTTGTGAGCGAGTCATCGCGTGTCATTCCCGGATAACAGAAAATGGGCAAAAGGGCGGGATGTGCGCGGAGCTGAGGTGACGCAATAACTATAGACGGCAGATAAATGGCTATCCACTTGTAACCACGCCCTTAATTATGCAGAACCTTAAGGCTTTATATTACGTAAACGAATGAGTTATAAAAAAATTCACCCCCGTCAGAGTTGTCATGAAGATCAAAATTAGCCTTATAAGCCAAAACCACAATTTGTACCAGGCTGTAAACATGTTTTTTTCTGCTTTAAAGTTGAGAATTTTAACATGGGGCTCAATGAGATTCTGCTCCCTTCTGGAGCCTGTCCCTAGTGGCCAGTTAACGAATTGCAGTTTACATTACTTCCGTATTGGCTTCAAGAGAGATCGCGGGAGGTTGCCGCTTGTTTCAGACTCATATTCTGACTAGAATAGAGCATGACGATGTCAGGCTAGTATTCCATAAATAAAGACAAGCCATTTAAAATCTAATTTTTTAAGTTACAATAGTGCCATCGGGTGGGAGTAAAAAAAAAACAAAAACGTATGTAATGCTGTGGTGTAACCACTAGGGGGAATTCAGGTTGATTGGGACACTTTTTGCAATTGAGATGACTACACTGTAAAAAAAAAATGTTGTTTTTTGTTGGTTTAACTTAAAAAAGTAAGTAAGCTGGTTGCCTTAAAATTTTGAGTTTATTGAAATTAAAACGTTGAGTTGATACAATGAAGGAAATTTGTTTAATAAATAGAAACTCAAAATGTTATTGTATGTGAACCACATAAAAAAATTGATAAATCATGAAAATAGCACTATTGGGCATGTTTCACTGAGTCTTAATAGATTTCCATTTAATCTGAATTGACCCTAGAAGCCTGTATAGTTCTATTTAAAGTGGCTTATACATTCGCTAGTGTTTTTTTTATATATATATTTTTTATATGTGTTTTGTGTGAGTGTGTTTGAGTGGGTGTGTCTGTTTCGTACTCTTGCGTAACCTCCTGCTGTTATTTGTTTTATATTGCGGATGGATTATTGATTTATTGATTTTTGACTTGCTCTTTGTTGTAGTCACGCTATATATCTTTGATATTGTGTCATTGCTGTGCACTTTTTGTCTGCAGTGGCTGATTTGCAAAAGATTCTCTGGGTTTTCATATTTTTGCTTATTTCCCATTCACTTTCTGACCGCAAAGGAACCAACTGTGACTTTTTTACCTTACCCTTTAACATCCAAATTATGTCAATTTTCGGCTAATGCGACAAAAGTCACCAAGTGTCATCTCATTCTGATGAAGCAAAAAAATGACATTTCAAAACGTAAAATTTCTTACCGAAGAGGCCCAGAGGGTTAGTGGCCTACGGATGTTTTGAACTCAATCAACTTCAGTGTTTTGGTTTTGTTTCTTACTCATCCGTGTGGAACTCTTGATGTACAGCAGAACCAGCCTTATATCTTTTGAAAAGCAGTGAAGCCTCCATGACATATTGCTTTTTCCTCCCAATCAAAATATGATTCACACTTTTTTCACACCTGGTACTGTCCAATTATAGCGGCGTTACACTCGGATGGAGGTATCTATTTCCCCCAGCCCCTCTTTGGGGTGTATTTCATTTGCCGTTTTGAATGGACACCAGTGGATTACTGCGCTCAAGAAGCTGTGAAATCCCTTCTGAGACCTTGAACAACGAGGATCACTAGTGTGTGCCCTTTCAACAAATGCCACCAAGGGCAAACCATCCCTCCTGAATTCAGAAGCCCCCGCCATACACTTTACCTCTAAAACACACTTTAAAGACCATTCACTCGATATTACTTTCTGTTTTTAAAGTTAACTGTCAAACTCAAATCCCACTCAAGTCATTTTCTGATCCCGGTTATCAGCATTTTTTATCAAAGTTATCTCCATTCCTGCATCTCGTCACTTTTGCTGTATTTCTGTTTTTTAAGTTCCCTTTATCTAATTTCTCACATTTAATCTCACTCCTTATGGCATCATTTCTTTTCTCAGTAGCAAATAAATCAAAACCAAGGTGCAGCTGTTTTATTTGCTAATTTTCACATGTTCAGCATGTATCATTTTTAATTGTTTGATAAATTTGTAGATGGGAATCTGCTATTTTTAAAGGCAATTTGTGTCTGTGCATTAAAGAAAAAACTTTTATGTAAAGTGTGAGAACTGGTGATTTTTTTGTCTGACAAGTGCACTGACTTTACTTGTTAATGTTAAAGAGATAGTTCACCCAAAAATCATCCCATACTTTACTCACCCTCAAGCCATCCTAGGTGTTTATGACATTCTTCTTTCAGACGAATACAATCAGAATTATATTAACAAATGTCCTGGCTAATCCAAGCATTATAATGGGAGCCCAAAATTTGAATCTCAAAAAGTGCATCCATCCATTATAAAAGTAATCTACCACACGGCTCCGGGGGTTAATAAAGGTCTTTTGAAGGGAATCGATATAGCCTGACTTTGTCATACTAAGGTTCTAGTCAGAATATGAGTCTGATACTGCTCCATTGGGCTGTGATTATGGGGTGTGTTTCATCCGAACCAGGAAAGTAAATCCCTCTGCACTCAATTGGATAGACCTACAACCAATCAGAGCAACGGAGTAAGTGACGTATGTTAAGCGACGCATGGTTGTCAACAGAACCAACTGCACGCACACTGGAAGAAGTAGAATGTGCTGTCGATATCTTCTATAACAGACGCGATGGTGGTATCTACACAATGTTGTTGGCAGAGCTAAGTTCGGCCGGCATCCAGGCTAGAATCGATGGGTTTGTGTAAGAAAAAAAGTGAATCCATATTTAACCTGGTATAAAGTAAACTTTCTGGTAACACGAAAGTAAAGTAAATTTTCTGGTAACACGAAAGTAAAGTAAACTTTCTTGTACCAAATTTCTGGCTTCCGCCAGACCGCCTTCATTATTCAGCTTATGGAAAAAACGTAACTTGCGCAACAATGATGTCGGGCGTAGCGTAAGCGTTTTGAACTGCGAAAGGCTTTACACTTTCTGCTTAAGTTGAATACGGAAGGCAGTCCAGCGGAAGCTAGATATTTTACTTTACAATGTATTAAATATGGATATTTTTCTTACAAAAACACATTGAGTGCGTTTACATGCAAACCAGTAAACTGACAACACAAGCAAACCGTGTTTACATGACTTTATTAATAAACCGGGTTATTTCTTTGTAGTGACGTCAAAAATAATAACATCCATATCTGACTCAGAGTTTTTCAAATGTTACGTCAGTTGTGATTTTAAATAAAGCGTGCACTGTGTCAGCGGGAGATTTACGGCTCATATTATCCCTCATGCAGATACAGATGCAGCGTTTTGACTGAACCTCTTCTACTTCTGCTGCATGAGATGAGAACACATCTTTACAATTTTCCGGGTCTTAAAAGTGTCTGCGTTTATCATATATATCCTTATTTCATGTAAAACACTAGCTCACTCTGTCTGGATGTGTTTAAATCTGCTTGTGTTTTTGTCACCTAACACACATGCACACTTCAATAAGCTGACAGAAAGCAGGTTAATGCGTTTACATGCAGCGCGAAATCTGGGTAAGAGGCAAAAAACTACCTGTCCCGACCGATTTATCCTTACGCCGTTTATGAACTTACTCTGATAAAAGAAAATGGGTTACCGCGTTAACATGACCATGTTCATTGTCTGCCTATTAGGCATACTCGACTTAAGAACGTGCATGTAAATGCACCCATTTTGGGCTGCCATTATAATGCTTCGATTAGCCAGGACATTTATTTATATAACTCTGATTGTATTCGTCTGAAAGAAGAATGCCATATACACCTAGGGTGACTTGAGGGTGAGTATATTATGGGATAAATTCATTTTTGGGTGAACTATCCTTTTAATATTCACAAATATTTAGATATTCATACACTGCTTATGGCCTCTTTCTTCTTTCTTCTCTAAGATTCTGAATTGAGCAGTTCTTTGGGGACCTTTCGGACTCCATTTGGTGTTTCCCTTAGTTGCATGAGATTTTGTGACTTTTCTAGCATTACCTATCTAACACACACACAAAACTGGGCTTGATTCAGTTGTTCTAAAACAACACAAAAAAACTAGCAGCTTCTTTGATTGTCTGTAAATGATTGGGGAAGGTGAAACCTTATTTTTCATATTTCAATAAATCTAGCATAAATCTAAATGTTTTCACAAAGAAATGAATGCCTGGTAACCTAGAAATCTAGACGCACCCTAGCAGCAGCAAATCTAATCTGCCGTGAGTGTCGTCTAGCAACTCTCAATTCACTCCTGAGCTGTAAACGTCAAATTCTGATCAGGCCAATCACATCGTGTATAGAGCTAGAGTCGGTGGCGGGGCTTAACATAATGCAGAGTTGCGCGTGCGAGTGCTTCTAGTAAACACAGAAGCTGGCGAACGGCGGTCTTTCGAATCAGCTTCGACGGCGATTCTGGAATTCGTCGAGTTAAGCTTTTCTCTGAGAAAAGAACAAAGAACGGCACTGAAGTCATTCTTAAAAAGGGAAGATGTGTTCGGAGTTTAGCAGACCGGATACGGCGAAAGTTTAATCTTTCAACGAGCTCTGCTTCATCTTCGTTGCTCTGGTTGGTTGTAGCGCTATCCTATCGCGTGCAGAGGGAGTTTGAAAGACAACCGTTTATCCCGCCCCTCGGATTGAGCTGTCAATGGTGAGTTTCCAGACCAAACATCTTGATGTGGGTCTGGCTTGGCAGGCTAAATGCCTGGTGCTAGAGCACAAATGCAATGTGGAACAGACATGCTCACTCTCTCACACAAACACACGGAGGTGTGACTGTCTGGAAATTGGCAACAAAATCAGTCACAAAGGGGTGAGACACACACACCCACAAACTCTTTTGCATTCACACACACACACACTTTTTATTTTTTATTGTCACAAAACACACAAACACACATTTATTACTGGGTCCTACTGGAATTGTTTGCTATTTTGATTTTTAAAAGTGGGATTCTTAAAAAGTCATGGAAACGTCACATTGTTGCTTTAGGCTCTAAAATGCAAAAAAAAAAAAAAAAATGCTAGAAAGGAACAGTCTCTTCCTCCATGCTTCACTGTGGTAGAGCTGCATTTATTATTATATCTCTCTGCAGATTTTCAAAGACCGCTCTGGAGCATCACCACGCAACTCGTATTTCACTGCAATTCATCACTCCACACACAACTTCTGCCAAAAACTTCATTCTCTCTTTGATGTTTTTCTGAGGCAGCAATGTAGTTGTTTTTTTGCGTTAGTTTTTTCAATAAAGTCAATAAATCCTGCATAAATATGAAAATGTTCTGGTGCTAGAGCACGAATGCAATGTGGAATAGACATGCTCACTCACACACACAAACACAAAGAGGGGTGAATGTATGAAGGTATTTTTGGTGCAAACCAACTATACATGTGTGAGAGTGAAATTTGTATCTATAGAGCATATCCACAGATGTACCAATACATTTTAAGTTTTTCATCCCTCTCAATTTTGCACCATATACACCGAGAAATGTGGAGCAAAAGTGAGTTGTGCATCTGAGAGGCAGCGCTAGGCTCTGTGCAGAGAGCAGAGATTAGATAGATAGATAGATAGATAGATAGATAGATAGATAGATAGATAGATAGATAGATAGATAGATAGATAGATAGATAGATAGATAGATAGATAATAGTTAAATAACAAGAGTTTAGTATATGGACATCACATACATTGAGTCTCAAACACCATTGCCTCGTCCTTCATATGTAAATCTTGTTTGTGAAAAATTCCAAGGAAAAACAGGTGATTTTTAACATAACGCCACATGTGACCCAATCGCTTGGATCCTTAATATGTACGCCCACAATATTTGCATGTCAGCCAATGTTCATTGTCAGACTGAACTGTGCAGCCGTCGGGAGTTCAGATAAACAAGCTTCACGCGAGGATAGCGAAAACGGCAGATCATGGAAATAAATGTTATGATCCAGGCTGTGCAGGGGATGTGAGGACTTTTCATAGCCTTCCCACAAATACAAAATGTCAACAGCCATGGTTGATGTTTATTTACAAATCGGAGACCGCAACAAAGTAATTCAAAATCATTAGTTTGCTCAGCCCATTTCACCACGGACAGTTTTTCTAACCTGGGGAAATATAGCAGGATTCGCTCAGCGTCTGATACTGAAGAAAGAGCCGATTCCAACCATATTCCTGCAAGCAGTAAGTAGTGATTTTATCCACTTATTGACTGTCGAACCCATTTCAGATTAAATTGAAAGTTTCTTAGTAAGATAACATTACGATAATATTATCTGTGTTGTCTAATGCAAGATGCTAGTATTGGAAACTCCAAGTAGCTCACATAACAGTTTGTCAAATGACAAAGGTTAATATTATTTTCTGCCAGTGTTGTCATTAAATACAACAGTAGATATGTATGACGATCCCTTTTGACGGATTGAGATCTAAATTAGTCTATATTTCATCACTAACACATAACTCAGAAACTACGTTTACTACTACTGTTTAGTTGCTTATAGATTGTTCAGTCGATCATTGTAGCTAACTTCACCTTCTTCACCATCTAAGTTGAAACGATAGTCATTTGACAAGGCTTAGTCAATTTGTTAAATAAATATACATTTTTGAGAACTGAAGTATGATTATTTTGCAGCGGATGAGTAGTAAACATGACACTGACTATTTTGAGTGGCTTCTATATTACTTTGTTTGGCTAAATAAATCGACTTTTAAATCAGGACTCTACTGTCAAACTGTATTGTTACTGTAAACAACATATTTACGCGCTACCCAGTTAAAACCGTATCTGGACAATTTTTGACCTTAAATAAGCCATATACCCTCTATTTAGATATTAGAGAACATTTTAAAATATTGTTTCAAATAATTCTAGGGCACCTTTAACCTGTTGAAAAACATGCAACACCTTTGGTGATCCCAGTCAAAAACGGCCAGTATATTTTTATCGTTATGAAATATTATCAATAAATATGATATGCTATAATATAGCATAACAAGAGATTTATACGCTTTTTTTGTTTCGGCTGGTCGATATATATATATATATATTAAATAAAGTTAATGGGTGCCGTCAACTTTCTGGTTACCAAAAAACGTGTTCAAAAGAAGAAATGCAGGGTAAGTAATTAACAGTGGCGGCTCCAGAGATTTTCTGTTGCAGGTGCTATGGGGATGCTTAACACTTAAGAGAAGGTGCTTTGAATTTTGCGGCATCATTATGGAGTCGCATTGGACCACCCTGGTTTAAATGAATACGTACACACCCGCCTTATAAAGTGAACTAACTATATATAGCTCAAACCGTAACCATAGTTGCCAAGTCCGCGTGTTACGCGACTTTGGGCTTCTTTTTGGGCAAGTCGTGTTAAAAATCTTGAGTCGTGGGTTGCGTTTTTTTGGGCTTATTTTTTAAAATGTGTTTGCTTGTTAGGAAAATATGACAAGCAACTTTGTTTCTTAATAGTTGCTGTTTTGTCCAGTACATTGCTGACACGGTCTTCTCACAGCTAATGGCCCTTCAATGCAACGATACTGCAATTCGTCCTCATACATCCCGCCTCACTCCTCATTGAAGAAAAATCGCGTTCAACGTGCAGCATGTGATGTGACAACCCGATCAGCACGTAATGATAGTTCGTAGACGTAAATAGACGAATACATTTTTTGTTTTACAAACAATACAACCAGAAGACATGTACAGAGACGGAGAGGCACCTAATTTACCGATTTAAAAAAAATGATAATAATAGATTTTTTTTATAATGTACTTTTTAATTCCGAAGAATCTCAATGTATTTATTATTACAGGCTATGATAAAACAATAAAATAAAATGTGTGCATGTTCACCACTGCTAATGTGTGCATTAACTCCGACTATGGGTTACCATAATTAGCCTTCACATCACTTTTTCCATCTCCAAACCTCTTCTGTTCACAGCCTTTATTGCAATTTGAATAATTTCGTAATATCACATCTGTTTTTGCTTTTCAAACTCTGAAAGGTTTCAATTTAATAGCAGGCTCATTTATTGATAAATTGTTGATCATAAATTATATTGATAATAATATAATAATATTGGGCTTGTTTTTGAAGCTGCAGTTGATTATTTATCTCGTGAGAGTTGGCAACACTGACTGACTGTAACGTTAGCATCCTCAATGAAAACCGCCGCCGCCGATTCTCTGTCTTTAAGTTCATCCCAGGAATTTTCTTGTTCTTGAGGCTCTGTGATGACGAGTGTTGTGTCTGCACCTTCACAGTCTCGTTTCTCTTTTCAGGATATGACTCAGAACGTGGACGTTTAGGGAGCAAAAAACGATCCATTTTGGTGTAACGTTATTTTACTTTGCTAAAACTCGCTATCAAAAACAAGCTCAGAGGTTCGCGGGCGCCGAGCCCATTGGCCAAAGATGATCACCTGTTTGGGCCTCATGTATTTAAGACTAATATATAATTTTAAATTATTATTTAATTCCTATTTTAAAAACATGAGAGAATATTCAAACATGACTTTAAAATATGAATATAAAAAATTACAGACATTTCTTGGGGGTGCTGGGCAGGTGCTATGACTAATATAGGGGGAGCTGCAGCACCACCTAGCCCCCCCCTGGCGCCGCCACTGGTAATTAATGACAGGATTTTTATTTTTGGATGAACTAACCCTTTAAGTAAATCATAGGTAAGAATGCAGTACACAGCACAATATGTGATTTATTATTTTTAATTGTCACAAAATACATTTAATTAATAATGGGTGCAACTAGAATGTATACCTTTTTTAAAACTAGGATTTCAAGGCCTGGAAAAGTCATGGAAATTGCTAATATCTAAAAATCACCTTTCTCACCATCAGCTCTATAATGTTAAAGTCTTAAGCCTACCTGAAAGTGCAGGTTGTGGCCTATGATCGAGACAAGCCCTTATGTGACAAAGTGCGGTAACCTTCTCTAACAAAATGCCACAGCTTATTGCCAAGACGAGTCTGTTGTACCTTCTTCGGGAGGAGACGTTAGTTGGCTTTGACAGGAGGGAGGAATCACGGGCAGTTCAGTGAGGCGATACTCGAGAGATTATTGGAACAGCACCCTCTCCTCCTGTGAACTCAATTGAGGCGTCGTTCCGTCACCGTGCCAAATCATTTAAGAGCGAAAGACGGAGTGTCCGCAAATGACACCAGGCCGATAAATAAAAAGACGCGCGCCTTTCCTTTGGCGGGAACGGTTTTAATAAGGCAGTGAGTGTAATCAGTGGCTTCACTAGTGCCTGCCTCCATATAGCCAGGCATGATTGTCCGCCAGGGACGGTGATTTATGAGGGCAGCAGCGGCAGTAGCTTCTTGCTTGATTACATGGCTGCCCGCAAATGCATGCAGCAAACAGATATTAAATCAGCGGGGCATATTCCGATGACACCGCACTGAGGGGAGCGTGGGCGAGGGGTGCCGGGTGCTCGGTGTGAAAACCTGCGTGGGGGCGGGGAATTACGCTTCCTGAGGTTCTGATGGGTTCGCAGACATTTCGGTGTATGGCGGTCATTACTTGTCATGAGACTGTAAATACTAAGGAGGGTTTCGCCATTATTATGACATGTGGGTTACACGCAGACCACCTTGATAATTGCTAGATGGGAAAAGGGCAAATGGAAAATATTAAAGGGCCTAAGTGTGGCTGTGGCTCAGAAGAGTGTGATAACTTAGGTGAACTGAGCTATCAATGTGCTTTTGCATCAGAAAGTAGGTTTTTGTGTTCATTGATATATATACACACACCAATCAGGCATAACATTATGCGCACCGACAGGTGAACACTGATTATCTCTTCATCACAGCACCTGTTATTGGGTGGGATATATTAGGATGCAAGCGAACATTTTGTCCTCAAAGTTGATGTGTTAGAAGCAGGAAAAAAGGGCAAGCGTAAGGATTTGATTGAGTTTTTCCAAGGGTCAAACTGTGATGGCTAGACGACTGGGTCAGAGCATCCCCAAAACAGCAGCTCTTGTGGGGTGTTCCCGGTCTGCAGTGGTCAGTATCTATCAAAAGAGGTTCAAGAGGAACAGTGGTGAACCGACGACAGGGCTATAGGCGGCCAAGGCTCATTGATGCACGTGGGGAGTGAAGGCTGGCCCGTGTGGTCCGATCAAACAGACGAGCTACTGTAGCTCAAATTGCTCAAGAAGTTAATGCTGGTTCTGATAGAAAGGTGTCAGAATACACAGTTCATCGCAGTTTGTTGCGAATGGGGCTGCATAGCTTCAGACCAGTCAGGGTGCCCATGCTGACCCCTGTCCTCTGCCGAAAGCGCCAACAGTGGCCACGTGAGCATCAGAACTGGACCACAGAGCAATGGAAGAATGCGGCCTGGTCTGATGAATCACATTTTCTTTTACATCACGTGGATGGCCGGGTACGTGTGTGTCACTTACCTGGGAAACACATGGCACCAGGATGCCGTATGGGAAGAAGTCAAGCTGGCGGAGGCAGTGTGATGTTTTAGGCAATGTTCTGCTGGAAAACCTTGGGTCCTGCCATCCATGTGGATGTTACTTTGACACGTACCACCTACCTAAGCATTAATTGTTGAAGACCATGTACACCCTTTCATGGAAACGGTATTCCCTGGTGCCTGTGGCCTCTTTCAGCAAAATGTGCACTAATAAGCAAAAAGCAAAAAATTGATCTGCAGTGGTTTGAGGAGCACAAGTTTGAGGTGTTGACTTGGCCTCCAAATTCCCCAGATCTCAATCGAGCATCTGTGGGTTGTGCTGAACAAACAAGGCCAATCCATGGAGGCCCCACCTCACAACTTATAGGACTTAAAGGATCTGCTGCAAACATTTTAGTGCCAGTCACTATAGCACACCTTCAGGAGAAGTCACCTTCTAGTGAAAGTCTGGGTCATTTATAATACACAGAGTAATTTTATTTTTCAAGTATATGTACTTCATCAGTGTTCTTCTTTGGAAAACTTTCACTTCACAACATTCCAAAACATAATATAATAATTTTTACTGCACTGCGTTATATATTGAATACCATTTAATACTTAATTGCATTAAAATGTAGTGCTGCATACTTTTACTAAAGTAATAGTAGTTAAAATTGTACTTGAGTACAAGTAAGAAAGTACAAGATGTTTAATGTAAATGAAAGCTTTAGCATAAGTTCTGCCAGGAAGACTTAATTGTTACGTCACTTCAACTTCTATCTATCCAATCACATTCTAATACTTGGGTATGAAAGATCGGTACTTACTCATGTTTAAGTTCACAGATGCTGACGCCCCAATTCACCGCCATCCTCCCCACCACCTCCAAGTCAAATCCTTCCCTACTCCACCCCACCACCACCACCAGGATGGTCCCATCCATACCTCACGGCAGAACTAAGAGTTAAAGGTTAAAAAAAAAACTTTTATTTATGAAATATAGTGCAGTAAAATGTATGACATTATATATTATGCTTTAGAATGTAATGAAGTAAAAGTTTTCCAAAGAAAAACACTGATAAAGTATATACTTAAAAAATTCACTTGAGTGGGAATTTAAAATACTCCACTACTGTCTGCCTCGACTGGGAATGCTGGAAATGGTCTAAAGCAAAAAACACCCACAATAAGAATGCAAAGACAAATAAGACATTAAAATAAACTACTTTTCAATGATTCTTTAAAGGGTTAGCTCACCCAAAAAATTAGTTAGTCCAATTTTTCTGAAGAGACTCGATCGCTTTATATGATTGAATTTGCAAAGATAGAATTTAAACTTTTATTCACATTTAAACCATAGACTGTAAAAAAATATGGACGTAGTGTCCGTGACGTCACCCATTGGATTCCAATAAGCCTTTCTGAAGCTTAAAGTAGGGGCGAACTGGGCATCGCCATCTTGTGAGCGAGTCATCGTGTGTCACTCCCGGATAACAGAAAATGGGCAAAAAGGTGGGATGTGGGCGGAGCTTAGGTGACACAATGACTCTAGACGGCAGAATGAGTTATACAAAAATTCACCCCCCTCACAGTTGTCATGAAGGTCAAAATTAGCCGTATAGGCCAAAACCACAATTTGTACCAGGCTGTAAACATGTTTTTTGCTGCTGTGAAGTTGAGAATTTTAACATGTGGCTCAGTGAGATTCTGCTCCCTTCTGGAGCCAGCCTCTAGTGGCCAGTTGAGGAATTGCATTTTACATTACTTCCGTATTGGCTTCAAGAGAGATCGCGGGAGGTTGCCGCTTGATTTAAACATTGATCAGTGAACATAAACAGAAACCTCTAGCAGACGCTCAAATGTGCTGTGCAACATGACAATAAACCTCATTGGTACTTGAGGAAGCTCAAAATTCATGAGCTTCCGTTCTACCACAGCTGACTTGTGTGATTGGATGAATGTTTATGAATAAAAGCCTAAATTAAATCTGTTCATCATATAAAGTCTCTTAAGAAAATGTTGGACTAAACGGCTCAATTCATATGGATTAGTTTCAAGATATCACAAGATATTTTTAAGTGTCAAAGTGGTAGTTGTGTGGACTGGAGGGAAAGAAATTTCTCAGACTTCATCAAAAAAGATCTTTGTGTTCTGAAGATGAACGAAAGCACGGGCGTTGCTAGACCCCTTTTACTGGGGCACGTGCCCCATTATAAATCTGCTGTGCCCCAGTAAAATATCAAGCTTGAATTTTAACATGTTATTATACTTGTCATTGTCAATCTATTTAGATTGGATCTGTATGCAACGTAACCAAATCAACGCAGTTTAACAGAAAACCGCGTGCACGCTTTCTAGCAACTGCAGCGCAGCAGTGCACACAGAAGTCCAGATATAATCTTATTCTCAGAATAAGAATCTCAGATTCTCTCAGAATTTTTTTTTGTTGTTGTACGAAGCAGGGACAGGGAAGCAGAAAAGAGAGACAATGAGTTTAAAGGAGGTGGGACAATAAACAATCTACAAATACAGCCTGTAGTAAACTGGATGATAGTTTTACATTTTGTTCTACAATGTAATATACACTGCAGTGTACACACTAGCTTTAGTTAGTTATTAAAAACCAAATGTAAAGTGTTCATCAAGGTGTCAGCTATGATCCACACCTTTTACATTTTTGATATTTATTGAAATAAACCATCAAATCATGTGTAAATATAGTGGTTTTCTCTTAGAATAATGATGCTCTTAATTTTAGTTGTCATAAAATGACTGGTTTCTTGATACGTTGTAATTGTAAATTCTTGATGAATATTTAATTAGTCATTATTATCATTGTGCAATGTAGAAGAATGCAAATCTGCAAGAAAGTTCTCCCCAGTTGTATTATTTCCATATACAGTAGTATGCTGAGAATGTAAAGTATCAGAGTTTCCCATACATTTATTTATCTGTGGAGCCCTGCCACAATATCAACACTTACTGCCACAAGTTGATATCAGGTTTTGTGACCTCATCAAATAGAATATCAGCTCTGCATATGTCAGTTAACCAATGTCATCCAACAGCGGCCACAAATGGCCGTTATCGTGCTGGTGGGGGTTACCGTTTTCGCAGACTGGAACGCCCCTTTCTTCTTCACCTCTTCTGCTGAACTGCTAGCTGTCAACATCCGGATTAACATGTTCAACATTCGCCGCTAGTTAGTTTTTCTCAAACAAAAGCTTCAAAATAAGATCTAGCATCTTGCAACATGACATCATGACTTTGCGTAAACATACACGTCACTTTCTAAAGCTAAGTGGCGTGTTAAGTGTGCGCATTTTGAGCTATCCTCGTGTATGTCTACGCCAAGCCTGCAGTGCCCCACTCAGAAACTGAAGCTTTCGCACCTCGATCGTCCCCCGGTGACCGGTCCCAGTATAGCCGCCCCTCTGTGATTTCTAATGGACGCGAGGAAAACTAAACAATAAAATTACACCTCAAATATTTTCCCCCCAAAGTTAGTTTATGTCACTGAATGCAGTTATCATCACAATGATTTCATTTCAAGGGTTCGTTTTAAAAATAAGTTTAGTTTGAGTTAGTTATTTGATGCTATAAAAACGGGGGTGGGGGGGGTGACGTCATGAGTGACAGCTGAGATCGACGTCTTCTCTGAGTGAAGTTGTCACTGAGGCACTAACAGACTTTTTGAGGGATTTTTGGGAGCAGATTGGAGCTTTAGCTTTAATTTCTAAATTTCCATAACTGTTTATTTCACTCCGACATAATTAATTGTTCTGCATCTATGAGTGTGTGGGCGGGCTTTTGATATCGCGGCTTTACTTCCTGCTCTACTTCCTGCGCTCTACTGCGCAACTCCGGTCCCGAAATCTCTACTGCGCAGACTCGGTCCCAAGATGTCAGCGCCGTGCAGGCCGCCTGAAAGCTTCAACTCTGGCAACCGGAAACGGATGATGTCGAGTCGTCCATATTTTTTTACGGTCTATGGTCTACACCTTGTGATTCCACGTGAATCTCTACACCTAAACGAACCATTGTGTGTGTGTGTGTGTGTGTGTGTGTGTCTGTGTGTGTGTGTGTCTACACAATGTAAATGGATTTATAAACGTACTAAATAAAAAACTAAATCATGTAAAAATGCAATTTCTGCACAGTTGTCCATTACCGCATTTTACTGGATATGTAATGAGCGTTTGTAAACATATTTTCCACCAAAATAAATGCTCGACTGTAGTTTACATAAAAATAAAAGCTCACTCATTTATTTCCATTGCATTCGTTTTACAACATATTGCTAATACTCTCATAGAATTTTTATATTATAACTATTAATATTATTACTATTATGGAGTGAGAGTCACACTGCAAACGCCCCTGAACGAAAGTCTTACGGTTTCGGAACAACATAAAGGTGAGTAAATGCTGACTGTTTTCTTTTTTGGGGGGGGTGAACTATCCCTTTAAGTACAGTGTACTATTGTAAAAAAAAAAAAAAAAAAAAAAACAGTGAAGGGCTCATCTTCCTTTGACAAGAATGAGTATGGAGCTCAGGCCATTAAACTTTACAATATAAGCAATAAATAATTCAAAGTTTCTTTTTGTTTCAAAGCCAACAAGCCTTTCGGTCCTGTTTAGTGCTGTAATATTTCAAAATTGAATTCTTCAATGGTTTCAAAACATTTATTGTTGACGAACTAACCATGAGCTAGATAACTGATGCCGTTGTTTAAAAAAAGTGACAAGAACAGCCTTAATTCTTTTTGGTTAATTCGTATGGATTAGTGGGTAGAAAAATCAATTTCCTTTTTCTTGCAAGTGGCAACGTGGCATCTTTTGTGAAAAACAGAGATTAGGGAGCAGCATTAAATCACTTGTCACAAAATTGTGATTGGGGGGAAGAGAAGAAGAAAAAAACAGGGATAACCGAGATCCTCAAGAAACAAACATTTCTTGTGTCGGTTCTGTGTAATGCATTTTACAGAATGACAGTGCCACCCCATGGATGCAAAACGACACTTCTTTCAGATAAAAAAAAAAAAAAAAAAAAAAAAAAAAACTTTTGAAGGACAAGGGAGATGCACATTAGATATACAAAAAACACTAGTGAAGCTGGACCAAGCACTAGTTTGTGATTTACTGATATCCATTTAGAGTACACAAGTTTGCAATGAGACAATGAATGGTTCTAGAATTTGGACATTTGGTTTTTGAGCCACCATGGCCCCCTAGAGGAAAACAAGTTTGTGTCTCAAAGATCAGGACTAATGGTAGAAAAGTGTTCGGATGACCCGTGAAGGGCGGAGCCTACAGACGGTGCGTGTTTACGTCATACAAATGTGGTTCCGGTTGAGAGGTACGCATGTGTTTTGGACTTTGTATGATAGATGAAACATATTTGTGTGTAAAACTGGTAACGTTAACTGTCATTGGAATGTCTTTTATTTACAGGGCGGCGCGTGTCTTTTTACACTCCACAATGTTTACGAGAGGCTGTTTATACAAATCCAAACAGGTTTATCAGATTTTAAGGTCATTATGAGGACAATTAGTATTACATGATATAATTTTAACATAATTGTTTATACAATAAATTAAACTAAGATTGAAATTAACACCGCTATTGTTTTTGTCCGTTCTGGACGGTACCAACTATCCTACTTTAATAGACAGACGCGCTGTGTCTAGGATCTTTAAGTGTTTAAATCCCCTGTGTGATCTGATCAGATTACAGTCTAGCTGTGTGATCCTGTTTAAATTAGTTGTTTCAGCCGGAAAATAGACATCGGTTGTTCGAACATGACTGATTTAACGTTAAACTGCCAGTCTCATTCTCTTGTATCTGCACTAACTGCATTTGCTTTCCTTATATCTTCAACATGTCTTTTTTACAGACCAGTGATTATAACAAGGTCATCACGTGTGTTAATCTCAATCTGTTGTCGTGTTGCTGTATCTCAGTTTTTAACTAAATTCATGTCGTTTACCTAGAATGGGGAACTTCACTTCGTCTGCGCCTGGGTTGTCGAGCTCCGCATGTAATCAGTTTGTCCAGGTGAGCTTTTCGCGGGTTTGTTTTGGTTTAATTCAAGGAAATTCTCTCCTAATTACTCACTCTTGTCGTCCTGAATTTATGACTATCTTTTCTTATGTGGAACAACAAAATTCCACTCATCCCAGATTGTGAATTATCATTCAGAACTGTTTTTGTGAATCGAATCAATAGAAACATTGAAAACTTAAAGGGATAGTTCACCCAAAAATGAAAATTCCGTCGTCATTAGTCACCCTCAAGTTGTTCCAAACCTGTATGCGTTTCTTTCTTCTGCTAAACAAAAAAGTTATTTGGAAGAATGTACATAACCAAGCAGATACAGCAACCATTGAATACCATAGTATTTTTTCCCCTACTATGGTAGTTAATGTTTGCTCTATCTGCTTGGTTACAAACATTCTTCCAAATATCTTCTTTTGTGTTTAGCAGAACAAAGAAACTCATACAGGATTGGAACAACTTGAGGGTGAGTAAATGGTGACAGAATTTTCATTTTTGGGTGAACTATCCCAATTAATCCCCCTCATGTCATTCGTTCATCTTTTGGAACACAAGTTCATATTTGATGAAATCCAAGAGCTCTCTGACCTGGAGTAGATTATGTTCAGAAAGTAAGTTGCCATGGTTACTTACTTAACCTGAAAGTTACCGCTGGTTTTGGAACCGAAAGTTGAGGTTATCTGCTAACTTACTCTTAAACATACCCGTGTATGTCACATAACCTGCTTTCTGGAACACAGCCCAGGTCACAGTAAGTGCTGCTCCTCAAAAACTGAGTTAATGCGCATCTACATCTCTCGTGTCAGAACACAAAATGCATTCGCCGTGGTGCTCTCGTGAACGCATTTGAAGATGAACATTTTGTAATTTAAGCCGTAAATTGTGATTTTTGTTTCAAACAATGCTTGTGTCGTTTTGTAAAATTGAGGTTAAACCACTGGAGTCTCATGGATTTTATTTAATGATGTCTTTACTAGCTTTCTGGGCCTTGAAATTGGGGGTTAATGGAGGGACAGAAATCTCTCAGATTTTATTAAAAAGATCTTCATTTGTGTTCTGAAGGTGAATGAAAGTCTTATGGGTTGGGTGAGTAATTAATGACAGAATTTGTTTTCATTATAGTCATTTTGAGGTAAACTATCCCCTTCTTGCAGTTTTCTGACCAAATAAAAAGACAAAATAAACGGCTTAACGTTTGAATATGAAGAAATTAAAACCATCATACATATTAGTGCTGTAAAGTTATTTACTATTATTATATTTCTCAAATACTAGATTTTTTACTGGCCTTTTGAAATGTTGTATTATATAGTCATTAATATATAATCACAACATGTTGGGCCATAAAGTGCAGCCCTATAAAGAACATGCAAAACAAATCTGAAGATTTTCCCCTCACATTTTAAGTTAAATTAACTATTAGAATCCCAAATTTTTTTTATTCATTATTAATTAATCAATCTTTTCTTTACAGGATGTTGTGTCCAGTAACTGTGTTGTAATATTCTCCAAAACCACATGTCCCTACTGTAAGATGGCAAAGAATGTCTTTAATGAGATAGGAGCTACATATAAAGTAGTTGAATTGGATGAGCACAACGATGGCAGACGTCTCCAAGAGACCTTAGCACAAATCACAGGTGCCAGAACAGTAAGTCCTTTCATTTGTTTATATTTTCAAAACCGTTTCGTTTCCTCGATGCTGATTATATACACCGATCACGGCATAACATTATGACACAATATTGTGTTGGTCCCACTTTTGCTGCCAAAACAGCCCTGACCTGTCGAGGCATGCACTCCATTAGACTCCTTAAGGTGTGGTGTGTTATCTGGCACCAAGATGTTAGCAGCAGATCCTCATGTGCCCACTGTTGGCACTTTCTGCGGTGGACAGGGGTCAGCATGGGCACCCTGACTGGTCTGCGGCTATGCAGCCCCATTCGCAACAAACTGCGATGCCCTGTGTATTCTGACACCTTTCTAACATAACGAACATTAACTTCTTGAGTAATTTGAGCTACAGTAGCTCGTCTGTTTGATCGGAACACACGGGCCAGCCTTCGCTCCCCACGTACATCAAGGAGCCTTGGCCGCCCATGAGCCTGTCGCCGGTTCACCACTGTTCCTTCCTTGAACCACTTTTGATAGATACTGACCACTGCAGACCGGGAACACCCCACAAGAGCTGCAGTTTTGGAGATGCTCTGACCCAGTCGTCTAGCCATCACAATCAAGCATGTATGCACAGCCCTGCAAAGTATACTTCTTTTGACTCATATGTGTACACAGGCGCTCAACGCATGTGCAGTTTGGTCAATCACTTGGCATGAGTTACAACCCATGTCAATACTGCAAGTAAAATATACTTTTGAAATATACTTTGGCCTTAACACATCAACTTTGAGGACAAAATGTTCACTTGCTGCCAAATATATCCCATCTACTGGTGTCATGATGAAGTTATAATCCGTGTTATGCACTTTACCTGGTCATTATGTTATGCCTGATCGATGTGTATAGGTAGATATATATCGTTATTGTCAAGATAGCATTGTTGACGATTGTCCTTTTAACTGTTTCAGGTGCCAAGAGTCTTTATTAATGGGCAGTGTATTGGAGGGGGCTCAGATACAAAACAGCTCCACCAGCAAGGCAAACTTCTGCCTCTTATTGAACAATGTCGTCCATGCTGTTTGAATACCAGTCCTGAGGGCTCAGGCAATGGTCAATATCAACCTAATCAGTCATAATGTTTTGTAATGTGTATTTATATGTGTTAGTTACCCTTGAACAGTCCAAGTACAGGTTATGTATTTGTGTTTTAAAATGTATGCTGCTGTAACTGCCTTATTTAATGACTTATAGGATTATGATTTTTTTTGTTTGTTTGTTATTAAAATGTTCCTGGACTCTGGACATTTTAGATGACGTTTTCTTTATTTCGATTTTACATAACCTCCGTATTAATTTATGTACATTCTACATGCATTTTAAAATGTAATGCATGCATTTAAATTAAGTATTAATGTTGTTGTTTTTTCTCCAAAATGTTAAAATGTTTGTTTTTTTTTCTGATGTAAGCGCACAAACACCCAATATTGATATCTTTTTGATATATTTTATAATATATAATCTTATTTCACACAGTAAACTGATTATTGAAGACTAATTCTGTATGACTATCAACATTCTAATATCTTTGTGAATGGATTAAAACATCAACCATGTTCCCAGCAAACACAAACGTACCTATTCGGTTATCTTTTGGGGGAACCAAAAAAAAAAATGGTCTGAGAATGTTCTTAACTAATTCGTTTTTGTAACCTAAAGAGAAGGTCCCCAGGATGTTGCCTGCAGGTTATTTTGGGGGTTTATTATATAACCTAAAGAGAACCTTCAGACGTTCCTTGTAGGTTTTATTATTAAAACCTAAGCAGAACGTTCCCTGTTGGTTGTAATTGTTATATTTTATTTTTATAACCATGTAAACTAATTAAAAAGTGCAAATGATACCATGCTACAGAGATTATTGTAATGCTGAAATAATATTCATAAAGTACTATATTTTGCAGAATTACATGTCTGAAGTTTACTGGTTGGAAAGCTATGGGGTTAGAATTGTTGTATTATTCCATGCAAATAGATTGTTATCCACAAATAAATGTAAAGAGATTCAAACATTTTATTTATTTATTATTATTATTATTTATTTTTTTGTGGATATTGGATTTTGAAAGAAAAAATATATATTCACAAATGTCATTGTATTTATATGTGAATCTTATATTTTTTTTTTTGTGAAACTCCTGCATATATTTGTGGATCTCATTCTATTTATTTCTGAATTTATTTCATTTTTGTGAATCTTTTCATTATTTGTGGATAGCAATCTGTTTGTTTGGATACTTTGGAATAATGCAACAATTCTCTAACCCCATAGAAAGCCTGTTATATCCCAGCAAATGTATTCATTTATCGTGTTGTTATGACACAAAGTGGAGTTTATTTACATTTAAATGCACTATGTTTGTTCAAAGACGGAAATTTCCTTTCAAAATCACTTTTGGACAGAACGACTCGAGAACACTCCTAGACACATGGAGGCAGAAGCGCGCGCCTCACATGTTTTAGGCACCGCGTGAAGTAGAAGAATGACGCATGTCGAAAGGAATGCCGGGAAAACTACTGTATGTGTGAATGAGTCTAGTTAGCCTCGTTTAACCGTTACACGAGAACAATTTTCTGTTTGCAATAAGATATATAATTTCAGAAATGGCGGGAAGCGCTGGGGAATGGTGTCTTATGGAGAGCGACCCGGGAGTTTTCACAGAGCTGATAAAGGGCTTTGGTGAGCACATTTAATATTTTCTTTCATTAGCGGTGCGTGTAAGTGCGCTAGTTTTGCTTCAATTCAGTGATTTCGGTCACCAATGTGATTGGTTATTATAGGGTATGCGTGTGACTGTCAGCCTGCCTTGTGGTTTGAATCCACATAATCATATTCTTTGAAAGGCAGTGTACTTCAGCGCTGCACTATTACACTTGTTAATTGATGCAGAATGACAGCTGCCTCACATTTCTGCAGCTTAACTTGAGTCTAATGTCAGTGATCAGGAATCAAAAAGCAGCGAGCAGCCTAACACATGCCAGTCTAGACTGCATTTTTGTTCCGAAGGTCCAAAATGACCGATTCATATTTTTGTTGGCATAATTGGATGGGTACGAACATTTGAATCCAGTATATTAAGCACCCTAGGCACGCTCCAAACATTCGATTCATACTCATTCTTTAGGCTTCATATTGTGTTCGAACATTTGATTCAGTATATTTGTGCGTCATTTGCACGAGCATGATTCGGTTCATCATTTTTGTGGGCGTCAAAGGGATAGTTCACCCAAAAATGAAAATTCTGTCATAATTTACTCACCTAAAAGTTGTTCCAAGCCTGTATAAATAGCTTTGTTCTGCTGAACATAAAGGAAGATATTTGGAAGAATGTTTAACAAGCAGGTCTTTTAAAAAAATACTGTCAAAATACTGTCAGTTAGGGCCAAGATCTTCTTGGTTACACAATTCTTCAAATATCTTTCTTTGTGTTCAGCAGAACAAAGACATTTACAGGTTTGGAACTATTTTTGTTAGTAAATTATGACAGAGTTATCATTTTTTGGTGAACTATCCATTAAGCTATAGTTTATGTTTGAACAATTGATTATTTTACATTATATTTTGTCAGTATTATTGCTGGAAATCAGTATATTTTGGCTTTATTCGCACATTCTGAAAATGTGATTAATATTTGTGGTGACATTATTGTTTGCATTCAATGTGTTTCAGTATATTCGGGCATCATTTGCAGGGACTAAGCATTCAATTCAGATTTTTGTTGGCATTACTGGTTGCGTACGAATATTTTGACTGCAACTAACGATTGATTAGCTGGCAGATTATAATTTTTTATCCTTACGATTAATAGGATAAAAGGGCAATTTTTTTTTTTTTATTGACAAAACACTATTCCACATCCTGACCAATGCTGTCCTTCAAACAAACGTGTCAGCTGAGTGCTATGACACACGCATAGTGAATTTATCACCATTGCAAAAATGAACCATGGTTTTACAATGAACAAAACAAACAAAAATAATCTGCATAAATAAATAATTAACAGGGCTATTGTAGTTATTCAATGGTAACCACTAACCACAAATGAACCATTGTTTTGCTTCAAATCCATAGTTTAAACATATTGTATGTGTGGTTATCAGGGATGGGAATTAAATTGGATTTTAAAATCTACCAGCCACTCAATAGCTTTACCAACCACTTTCTTTTTTTTAACCGACAATGTGTAACTGCATGTGAAAATTAATACTACAAGCTCTACAATACTTAAGCAGTTTATTTAATCTCAAGTCTCAATTAAATACTGACCTTTTCTCTTTCACACAAACCATGAACTGATATATATTTCATTAAATGAATAGGGCTCTTTGCACTCTCTCTCTCTATATATTTTTTTATTTCTTTTTTTTCCTACATGGATGTGGCTTTTGGATGATTTGTGGTCTTTTATGGCTTCCAGTTTTAGGTTTTTAGTCCCAACAATAAAACTTCTTGTTTTGGCATCTTCTGAAGCATGTTGACGACATACCAAGCAGAACATTGTCAGTGGGGATGCACCAAAAATCAAAATTATTGGCCGAAATTAATCTATATAGGGGTGTAGTAAAAAAAAAAATTATTTATTGACCTCACTTCATCTGTACATTAAATAATAATGTACAGGCTTACTGGCCTGCGGAAAGGTGCAGAAATTGAATAAAGTAATTAAATGTAAAATAATTGCATATTTAACTGTTTAAAGGAAAGATGAATCCTTATTACACTTACAAAAGCTATTCAATCAAGAGCAGTGAGTAGGGTTGGGCATCGAGAACCGGTTCTAACTTGTAACCGTTTTTAAAATAACGATGCCATTGGAATCGTTTAGAAAAAAAAATTTCGGTTCCGATCATCGGTTCCAAGCGCGCAGGTTTTGGTTTCCATGGCCACCATAGCCATGGGGCATGTGGCTCTCTGAAGTATGGATTTATTTTACTTTTAAAAAGCCTGGGTTGGCTCAGTGCAACTAGTGTTGTCAAAAATATCGATACTGAAATATCTGAAAAGATACGATAGCCTACTCAGTTTCTACAGTATTGATCACAGCTGCGCTCTCCTCTCCGACCGACCGACCATCAGCGAGTTGACACTCACTGCATATTCTCACTCAGCCCGGTTAACCCTTTGAACACGGCGAACGCGTGTTCTGCTGGACTTTTCCTCATGACAGCGTGTTATGCCTGGCTCACATTGTTTTAGGCTGATTTATGCCCGATTTTCCCCTCCCGAGACCCGAGATTTTTCAGGACTTGATCGGTTCCGATGTTCGGCGCAGATTATCTGGTAATGTGAGGCGTTCACAGATCAAATCTTGCACCTCCCGATCTGCTCTCAGGAAAATCGGGCTCGCCCCGATCATATCAAACATGTTCAATATTTATCGGGATGAGCAAGATTGTAATAAGGTCAGTACTGTCACAATAGCCAAAAGGAAACAAGTCTACGACGAAACTGACATTTCGAAATGGCGACCGCGAGTTGAGTTGCCGTAGTTTGCTGTAACGTCTGTGAGAGAGAGAGAGAGAGAGAGAGAGAGAGAGAGAGAGAGAGAGAGAGAGAATATCAGCATTTCTTGCTTTTCATTTGACAGCACAAATCTACACTGTAACAGGTGAAGATCGCTTTTGAACTAGGCAGCGGTAAACATTCTAGCACACTAGTGTGACCTAGCATTCGTGCAGGGTTCGCCTCAAATACTCAGAAATAAGAAAACAATACATGACAGTCATCTGAAGTTCTGAACGTTCCTTCACTTTATTCTCGGTCACACACGTAATGACTAGCCTGAAAAACCCGCTACACTCCAGTACAATAAGTGCGCATGCTCCACCTTTATACGGCAAGCCCCGAGGGGAAAAATACATTGCACACACAAACAATGAGCGCCAGAACGACAGGATCAAATAAGGTCAATAAAATTACCTCCATTTCTCGCTGAAGAACTGAAAATACATGTTGAGCCCGTCTCCCCAACCATTTTCTAATCCACACTGGTTTATTCTTATGCTTTTGTTTTTTTCCCAACAACAAATGATCATTATTGATACAGCAAGTTGTCATGTTACAGTAGGCTGATCCATTTTGTTTTCCCGCTGACGATCTGCTGCGTAGTTCACGTGACGCACTTCCTCTGGCACGATAATCGTAATAATATTTTGTAGTGTGTGATGCTCCTCGATTTTCAAATCATGTAGTGTGATCATGTTTAAGATTTGAGTTAAGAAAATCTGCAAAGATTCTCCTGAAGTGTGTACTGCAACCAGATTTTACAATCTGATAGGATCTCATCTTAATACCAGGTGTAAACAGGATTTTTGATTCCGCATTATTGATGCCTTTGAATGTCTTATGACACTGATTTCTGTTTTCGTTAGGATGCAAAGGTGCACAGGTGGAGGAGATATGGAGCATGGAGCCCGAAAACTTTGAAAATCTCAAGTAAGCAACAGCCAATGCATCTATTATTACAGGCAGGCGGTATTCCTCCAGTGTTCTAACTGCAGTTGAATATGCACGTGAATCATTTCAGGCCCGTTCATGGTCTGATTTTCCTCTTCAAGTGGCAGCCCGGCGAGGAGCCAGCGGGGTCTATTGTTCAAGACTCGAGGCTGGATCAGATCTTCTTTGCCAAGCAGGTGAACAATTACGCGTTCGCTCAAATCCAGCAGTCTGTTACCAAACGTAAAAAAAGGACATTTGGACGTTTATGCATGCGAACGTGCCGTTGCAGGTCATCAATAACGCCTGTGCGACCCAAGCGATCGTCAGCGTGTTGCTAAACTGCACGCATCCTGACATGCTCCTCGGGGAAACGCTGACAGAATTTAAAGAGTTCTCGCTCAGTTTTGATGCCGCGGTAAGTTGGCGCATGCTCATTTTCCCAGAGGTTTGTCATTATTATTGTTTATGAACCCTTTTAAAACTTTCTTTTTCAAGATGAAGGGTCTTGCTCTCAGTAACTCTGAAGTCATTCGACAAGTTCACAACAGCTTCGCCAGGTTAGGATTGTTATGAAACTTTTTTTGTTTCTCTCTTTTACCAAATGTTAGATATCATGTATAATTCGTTTTTTTTCCTGTAGGCAACAGATGTTTGAGTTTGACTCAAAGTCGACGGCTAAAGAAGAGGATGCTTTTCACTTTGTGAGCTACGTTCCTGTTAACGGACGACTGTATGAGTTGGACGGACTTCGTGAAGGACCCATAGACCTCGGTAGATGGACTCACGGTCTGTTGAATTATTGATTTAGTTCACTTGGTTCGTGTTCTTAAATGATTTTGTCACTTTCTCAGGTGTGTGTAACCAGGATGATTGGATCAGTGCCGTACGGCCCGTCATTGAGAAACGAATACAGAAGTAGGAAGCTGATGTGATTTATTTCGAGTCGATGATGTTTCTACAGAATTCTTTTTAAAATCATTTTTGTTTGTAGGTACAGTGAGGGAGAGATTCGATTTAACTTGATGGCCATTGTTTCGGACCGCAAGATGATTTATGAAAAGAAGATCGATGACCTACAGGCTCAGCTCACAGAAGTAAGGCGTTGAGAGTCTGACCGTGTTGAATGATTGACAGAATGATGGCGGCTGCTGAAGGACGTTTCCTCTGTTCACAGGAAGAGCCGATGGACACTGACCAGAGTGGAAATCACCTCAGCTCCATCCAGTCAGAGATCGCCAAGTATCAGCTCCTGATTGATGAAGAGAACCAAAAACTTAAAAGATACAAAGTACGTACACGGTTTTGCCCTGAATGAGCTTTTAAAAAGTACCTTTTAATAAATTGAGAATATTATTCATATAAAACCTTTCTTTATTATAATGAATTTTCCATAAACATTCTTTAAAAGTTTAACTTGAATATATAACTTTACTTTAATATAGAATTAATATAATATTTATTATTTTTCATAATTAGTTTTTTTAATGTTAATTTTATTAAAAAGTAACATTTAATAAAAAAAATTATTTTACTGTTGTTTTTCCTCATTGGCTCTTTAAAAACTCATTTATTTATGGAATAAAATATAAAATGCACTACTTTATTGTGAAAATAAATAATAATAAACTAGTAATAATAATTTATATTATCCTCGAATTCATCCTTTCGAATGTTAATTTTGTTCCTAATTAATATATATATATATATATATATATATATATATATATATATATATATATATATATATATATATATATATATATATATATATATAATAAAATATGAAACTCAAACTTACATTTTTTTGTTATTATTATTATTAATATTTATTTTAACTAAGTTATGTTATATAACTTTACTGTATAATAATAATCATGCTGATTAATTTCATTTTCCTTATTTATCCTTTTAAAGTTAATTTTATATTAATAAAGTTAATATGTAATCAAATATTGAAAATTTTGCTCTTTGAAAATTGTATTTATATAATAAAATAAATGCACTTTGCTTTATTATAAATAAAATACACCTATTATACTTTTTTATTATAATTATTAATAATTATCATTCTTATTTTCTATATTTCATCTGATTTTTTAAATTAAGTTATGTTATAAAATATTACTTTACTGTATAATATTAATAATAATACTATATTATTATTATTAATCATCATGTTTTTTATATATAGTGTATAAAACACATAATGATTTATCATTTTAAAGTAAATGTTATTGATATCAGTTGTTTTATTATAGTTGTTGTTTTCCTTACTGGCACTTTCAAAAAAAGTTATTTATGTTATAAAATTAAAAAAGACACTTTACTTTGTAATAATAATTATTATTATTTTTCTTATTGGTTCTTAATTTAACTCATGTTATAAACCCATCAGTTTGCTGTATAATATAATGATGGTAATAATAAATATTATTATTATTGTTTTTCCTAATTTATCTTTTAAAGGTAATTTTATTAATAAATAATGTTATAAAATATAACTTATTTTATTAATATTATTGTTGTTGTTGATTAATTGGCTCTTTAAAAAATGCATGTTATACAATATAAAATACACTTTATTGTAATATAATAATAATCATTATAATTATCCTCCCTAATTCATCCTTTTTAAATATTAATTTTGTTCATAAGTAATGTTATAAAATATAAAATCACTGTTCTAGCATTATTATTAATATTATTTTTCCTCGTTGGTTCTTAATTTAACTGTAATAAAATCACTACTGTAAAATAATAATTTAAGGTTTAGATATGTTATAGGATATGTTATGAAATAGCTTATAATACATGATTAAAATGTTGAAATGCTTTTATATATTTTTTAAAGGTTGAGAACATTAGAAGGAAGCATAACTACCTGCCCTTTATTATGGAGTTACTGAAGACACTGGCAGAATATCAGCAGCTGATTCCACTGGTGGAAAAGGTAAGTACAGTCAGAGCCGAATCTCACCACACCACTGGAGGGCGCTGTGGACACATTATTCCACTTTGCCTTTGAGTTGTTTTGCTCTCTTGGTAATATGACTGCATGAAACCCTGCTCAAGTTAGTGACATTTCAAACAGTATTATGCTAAGTTTAAAAAGCCAGCATCTATGTAAAAAGCCTAATATAGTCCTGCAATAACAGCACCCGTTAAATGACGTGGGACATTTGCGTTTATACACAGTGTTGGAAATACTGCATGACAATATAATATGCAAATTCAAAATACTAGGAATTATACATTTAGATTCAGTTCATTAGAATGAATATGCAAATGTTTTTTTCTTTCTTCCTCTGTTTCTTCAGGCAAAAGAAAAACAAAGTGCCAAAAAAATACAAGAAGCCAAGTAGCCCCACATTGTTAGACCCCGTTTAATGTTAAGCCACGGAATCTCTTGATGTGCTGTTGTCTTCTGTATCCCATAAGAGGAGCACCTGGAAGTGAAGTCGAGCGCGGTGCTAATGTCACTTCCTTCATGTCTGCATGCATGCGAAGATATGTTTAAATAATGTCTTATTTTCATATAAATTTCATTTGTTAAGTAATAGTGTTGTTTCATGTTTTGTTCTTATTAGCTCACGATAAACGAGTCCTAAATTCCTGTAAAATACTGTACAATAAAGCACTAATCTGTTATTTTTGTTTAATAATGAACGTAATTAGAATGGGAAATTTTAATGTAAATGATATTTGTGAAAAGTTTCTTCTGTCAAGTAACAACTCAGTAGAGGATGTTTTTTAATGATATAATATCATAAATCTGCAGTAATAACACATGGAAAACATCTTCCTCTCTATTAGGCAGAAGGAAACAGCTTCATGTTTCGAAGAATCAGGTTTCTTTACATGGCCGTTTCATGTTAGTAAATGGAGCTGGTCTTTGTCCGGATGTTTCCTGTCGTCTGGGATGTTTAATTTGGGATATGACTCACATGGTAGACACTGCGGTCAGGCTTATTACAACTTTGTTGAAACTGCATCTTTATTTGAATGCCGTTCCTCAAAATATCACGCTATCTTTGCTCAGTTTGACTTTCAGAAATGAAACTACTAGTAATTTTAAGAAATATTCAATGGTGGAGTAATAAAAAATTTGCTTCACAATATGATTTTAGTATTACTATTACAGTATTCATATTTTGAATAGAGCGCAATGGTCAGGTTCCTATGGAAGCTTGTGTCCGGCACAGAATATAAAATAAAAAAGGTAATTGGGACCTTTTTATCACACACATCTGACTTTTTCCTTGCAATTGAGAGATATAAAAAGTCAGATTTGTGAGGGGAAAACTAAAACTCTTAAAAACATTTAATTTCCATAAAGAAATTTATTTTTAATGATAATATTTGCTTCTGTCAAAGACATTCAGCCTACATTATTTCAAATTAGTTTAAAAAAGTTTAAATTTTTTTACAGCAGGTGCTGAAAAAACTGCAGAAGATTCACCAATAAGAGTTGCCAAAACAACTATTTAGCTCCGCCCACTTCTATGAAGCGCTGCAAATAAATTAATCATCGATTAGGTCTCCCACCCCTCTAAATACTTAAATATTTTAATATACACTCACCTAAAGGATTATTAGGAACACCTGTTCAATTCTCATTAATGCAATTATCTAAACCAATCACATGGCAGTTGTTTTAATGCATTTAGGGGTGTGGTCCTGGTCAAGATAATCTCCTGAACTCCAAACTAAATGTCAGAATGGGAAAGAAAGGATTTAAGCCATTTGGAGCATGACATGGTTGTTTGTGCCAGACGAGCCGGTCTGAGTATTTCACAATCTGCTCAGTTACAGGGATTTTCACACACAGCCATTTCTAGGGTTTACAAAGAATGGCGTGAAAATGCCTTGTAGAGGTCAGAGGAGAATGGGCCAACTGATTCAAGCTGATAGAAGAGCAACTAAAATAACCACTTGTTACAACCGAGGTATGCTGCAAAGCATTTGTGAAGCCACAACCTTGAGGCGGATGGGCTACAACAGCAGAAGACCCCACCGGGTACCACTCAGCTCCACTACAAATAGAAAAAAGAGGCTACTATTTGCCCAAGCTCACTAAAATTGGACAGTTGAAGACTGGAAAAAGGTGGCCTGGTCTGACGAGTCTCGATTTCTGTCCCTTAGTGCCAATTTGGTATCGTTTAAATGCCACAGCCTACCTGAGCATTGTTTCTGACCATGTTCATCCCTTTATGACAACCATGTACCCATCCTCTGATGATCAGAGTATGGGTACATGGTGGTCATAAAGGGATGGACATGGTCAGAGATGGCTACTTCCAGCAGGATAATGCACCATGTCACAAAGCTCGAATCATTTCAAATTGGTTTCTTGGACATGACAATGAGTTCACTGTACTAAAGTGAAGTCACCAGAGTGACCCCACAGTCACCAGATCTCAACCCAATAGAGCATCTTTGAGATGTGGTGGAACGGGAGCTTCGTGCCCTGGGTGGCATCCCAGAAATATCCATCAACTGCAAGATGCTATCCTATCAATATGGGACAACATTTATAAAAAAATGCTTTCAGCACCTTGTTGAATCAATGCCACGCAGAATTAAGGCAGTTCTGAAGGCAAAAGAGGGTCAAACACAGTATTAGTATGGTGTTCCTTATAATCATTTAGGTGAGTGTATAGGCAATGCATTTTTTTATTAGTCAACATTTTTTAAATTAGTAATTTTATGTTTCATTTTTTGAATTATGCTATTCGCTATGCATCATTTCATTGTAGTTCTTTCTAATACCAAATTATAAAGTCTTCCTCTAAAGCAAGTTTATTTCCTCTTATTTTTGCTGTCTTTTTTTCTCTCCAAATTACAGGAAACAATAGGTTTATATTTGAAGCTGAAGTGTACTTTAACATGTTAAAATACTTTAAAAATATCGCCTTTTCGCCTTGTGAAAAGTAATTTATTTGTGGTTCCGGTTGGTGACGTACGAATGCTTTTCGCGCTCAACTTTCTCTGTGGATTTTTTTCCTTGCCCGTGCAAATGTTCTCGTGAAGTGATGGAGACTTCAGTAAGTTAAGTGTTGTTCGACAGAACTGAAAGGGTGTTTTCAAATAGTGCAGCGTTTTAGCCATAGACTGTAAAAAAGGTTAAAGCAGACACTTAAATCACCGGGCGTTTAGCAATAGTAGCCTATGTATTTTTCATCTGTACTTGCAGCGCCGAGACAGTCGTTTACTCATTGACGTCTGATTTGCGTTTCTATTTTTGCAGAACAGTTTATTTACATTCTTTCAAACCAGGTCAGTTGTGATCTTAAGAGAGCCGCTGTAGTACATGATGATACCTCTTTCACAATACAGTTCCTCCCCACTCCTGCAAAAACATGCTGTCTTCTTGTAGACTATTGTTACCGTCATTATAGCTTATCACAACATCGATAAACCGTCAAAGAATCCGCTGTTGCTGTGGATGTACGTTAGTCGCCATTACTTGCCTTGTGACGCACGTAAAGAGCGATCCGGTAAACAATGTGAAACATCTTACTCTTGCCAAAGATTGTGTTTTGTCTGTTATTGTGTGCAAGTTGTCTACACGTGCTAAAGTTCATAACTATTCCAATCATCTGAGTTATCTACAACACGACCAACAGGTAGCAATGTAGCAACAGCCAAGCAACAGCCAAGAAAAATGTTTCAAGCACTGAAAAAAGATTAAACAGCACTTGTGTTTATGTATTCAGTAACCCCAAAAACGTACGTTTAGATACTCAAGTCACACTAATAATTATAATATTCAGTGGCTCCAAATTGTCAGTCACTGGAAATGTGTCTGTATATTTATTTTAAATTGCATTGGTGTTTTATATATCAAGTAACTCCAAAAAAAAGTATTTTTGGACACTTAAGTCATTAAATATTTAAAGTAACCAAATTTAAAGCATTTGCAGTTATTTATTTTGTTTTAATAAACTTTATTTATGTTTAAAAATATTTGTGTGTCCAGTAACCCCAAAAAGTATTTTTGGACACTTAACTCACTTATAAATTATTTAAAAATAATTATTGCATTTAGATGTGCATTGAAAAGTAATGGAACGTCACACTTAAAGCATTTGAAGTTATTATTTGTTTTTTTTAATAAACAAATAATTGTACATATTGTATCAAAATATCAAACCTAGTGGTATATGCAAACAATTGTAGACTAAAAAAGTCTCAGAACTAGGTTCACTTTTCTAATGCATTTTCCCGACATTGGTTTTTAGTTTCTGGAGTCCAGGTCATCGCATTTATTATGGACGTGCCACTTTTAAGAAATATTTAGCTTGGAAAAATACATGCTATGTGTATTTTAAAATAAATGCCCTTGCTTTAACATCCCTGTATTTTATTTTTTTAAGTGTAAGTGTCCCAATACATCTTGAAGCCACTGCAGATGTGAAGACAAACCATGGGAAGTGAGTTGAGGAAAGCCAGCAGTGTTGTAAAAAGCTGCTCGGGTTCACTGTGCAGTCTGTGAACACGCTTTTGGACGGGTCAAACAGTGTTTGGTGTCTGTTCAGTGTCCGACTGCTGTGAGATCATTCTACAGGAACAGAAGGAACACGAAGGTAAATACGTCTCCACGCACACTCAAACGTTTGCTGGTTTGCCCCTGGAACAAAACAAACACATGAAGTGCAGAATGTTCTGCTCTCTATATTTGCTTTAAATGTTTGTCTTTAAGGAGTTTTATTCTGCAGGTACATCTCTGGTCTTTCATGCCTTAAATGGGAAGATGATAAACTACACAACCGGCGTCTCAAAATTTACGTAAAAGCGTGCCGTAATTCATGGGTGCATCAACATGAGCACTGGGTTAGTCTGCTGAGAAAAGTCCAGTTTTTTTGTTTTGGGGCTAGTGAGATTAAACTGGTAAAACTGGTTATGGGACATTGAACTGATCAGATAACCTACATATAAGGGCAAGGAGGTCTTATCTTTGAAACGAAAAAAGTTGACAGAGCAGTTAATGGTGTGAGTTTGGGGCGGGGGTATTTGTCCAACCAGTAGCAGCTCAGGAACATCAATGAAAAGGTTTTGCAATCCTGTTTTGTTATGCAAGTGAAAATTCACTTCAACTTGAATATGCCTTTTTGTTTCAGGTTATATAAACTAATGTGTATTGAGAAAGATTAGGTTGTGTACAAATAATAATACAAAAAAACAAATACTAAAAGCTTAAATTGTTTGGGCTTCAAAAATTATAATGTGCAGTAAGATTTAGATTTGTTAAAGAAAAAGTTCACCCAAAAATGAAAATTACCCAATTACTCACTCACCCTCAAGGCATCCTGGGTGTACATGACATTCTTCTTTCAGACGAACACAGAGTTACATTAAAAAATGTCCTGGCTCTTCCAAGAATTTTAATGACAGTGAATGGCAGCCCAAAAATTTGAAGCTCAAAAAAGTGCATCCATCCATTATAAAAGTGCTCCACACGGGGGTTAATAAAGGCCTTCTGAAGCGAATCGATGCGTTTGTGTAAGAAAAATATCCATATTTAATACAAATTAAAGTAAAATATCTAGCTTCCACCAGAGTGCCTTTCGTAGCGTAAGCGCTTTGAGCTGCAAAGGGCATTACACTTGTATGTTGAATATGGAAGGCGGTATAAAACATGATGTAAAACACATGCTCAAACTGAAGCCTTCCAAGCTCTAAAAAGTAACAAAATATGATTTCTTTTATTCTTCTGCAATTGTTACTCTAATATCAGGAGAGTTTTATATTATCGCGTCAGGTAGAGATCCATCCGTGTTACATATAGATCGGGTCGCGAAAGACCCGTATATGTAATAATGATTTGCAGTGGTGTAAAGTAACGAATTACAAATACTCTCATTACTGTAATTGAGTAGTTTTTTCTCAGGAATTGTACTTTTTTAAGTAGTTTACACGCACAAATGAGACGTATTCTAGTTAGCGCTGCACAAGCTGGCGGAATCGCTTCACTTCGCTTGATTGTGTGCCAGGCTTCAGTGCATTAGCCAATCGGCACTGCTAGATTTTTGTCCCTTACATCGATTTCGTTTAACATGTAACTGTCAGCTTATTGAAGTGCATATTCTAATGTAATGTGTTCTCACATCATGGCGATTTTAAATAGTAGTCCATGTATAGGCCTACAGCAAATAACTTTCTTAAAACATCAGAGTTATATTTAAATCAGGTTTATTTTTTTATTTGCAAGCCAAAATAATCAGTGGTGAAAATTGTGAGTTACTCGATTCTGATTTCTTAAGTGTTCTTTTTACAGAGAAAACATCCATTGAAATTAAAGCGGTATAATGAATGCGTCTTGTAAAGCAAGAACTCTGCTTTTTCATGTACAATTGGTAATGTTCAACGCTTTGCAACCTTTTTTAATTAACCGCAAGAAAACCTCTACAGAATGTTGATCATAAATGTTACCAGAGTATCGGTTCCCTTCTCAAATATTATACGGCTGTATTTTTAGTGCTGGAAGTAAAAAATGAAAATAAATAGTCAAAGAAATATTGAAATACTGTTGGTAACATCATGTTTTTTTGTTCTAAGTGAGAATCATCCATAAAAGAGTAAGGTACATTTTTCATTTTCAGGGTATAAAGTGGAATCACAGCATAATACACACTACTCTTGAGTACTTTTAAAAGGGCTACTTTTTACTCCTTTTTTGAGTAGTATTTAGGACAGGTACTTTTACTGTATGCTTTTTCAGTACTCTTTTCACTACTGATGATTGGTGAAACATTAATTTACCAATAACGCAAATTCAAGTAGCTTTTTTCTTGAAATCTTTTATATGAATCTTTTATATCAGCCCCCCTCCCCACATAAAAGTTCTGAAAAGTAATGGAAGGACAAACAGAAAATATTTAATACAAGTTTATTTTTGATGTTTGTTGTTATTAGTGTTTTTAAAAGTGTGTCAGATTACCGCAAAGGTAATCGAAATGTAAAAAAGGCACGTATTAAATATGCAATATCTCAGATATCAGCCGATAAACATTTATACGGCTCTTTTCGCTCGCATCTGTTTTGCTGCAAAGTTCAGAAAATTAATAGAATGACAAAGAAAGAAAAAAAAAGTATATCCAAATGTATTCTTTAGTTCTTTCATTGAAAAAAAAAAATCCCCAAAGTATTACAACTTCAAAACATAGATGCCGCTTCATTGCATTATTAACATTTCACCTGGCATTCATCCTAACACCTTAACTATTTACAAATCTGTGCAAAATAAGCAATCTTTAAATACACTGAAATCATAATACCACAACCACTGAGCATTCTGAAATGGACCAGCCATTCGTTTAAATACAACAACTGAAAACATTATTGCTCTCCTGCAGCAATTCTGCATAGCTGATGGTAGAGCTCCGAGTCCAGGAACCGCTGGTACGAGTTGTGCTCCATCAGGAAGTATACTCTACTCTGGGCCGCTTTGAAGCTCGACTGTGTTGGGATCAGAAGGCTTTGGTGCAGGGACTCCTTGGTGTTGAAGTCCAAGTTGATCTAGAGAAGGAACAATTGAAAGATGTGAGAACGTGTGGCACAGATTGATGAGCCCGAATAAACGTCGCTGGCATTGACGAAACCTCACCTCCTTCGGAGACTCTGCCCTGACGAATTCTTCGTATATTGTTTTTGCCTTTGTTCGGAGTTTTGATCTCGACCTGATCTTTCGAAACTCTTCGCAGGCCAGCCAGAACTCGATATTCTCCTCGCAGTGTTCAGACTCAGTGAAAAGTCGGAAAGCAATTAATCCATCTGAAATGTGAAGAGAGTCATAAGATCAGTTGGCATTAAATAAGGGGGCGTGTTTCCAAGTGTGTGCATGTTTGGAAACGTTTTATTGTTTTTGAAAGAAGTCTCTTATGTTTATCCAGGCTGCAATTGTTTTATCAAAAAATAATTAATTTTGTGAAATATTATTCTAATTCATATAATTTGTATATACTTTAAAATGTAATTTATTTCTGTGATCAAAGCTGAATTTTCAGCATCATTACTTCAGTGTCACATGATCCCTCAGAAATTATGATGTATTACCAATATTGGAAACGGTTGTGCTATATATATATATTGTGCTATAGAGAGAGAGAGAGAGAGAGAGAGAGAGAGAGAGAGAGAGAGAGAGAGAGAAATATTTTCTAACAATATAGATCTTTACTATAACTCTTTATCAATTGAACACATCTTTGCTTAATAGTAGTATAAAGTAGTATAAATACTGGCCCCAAAACTGTTGAACAAAACAAAGCTGTATTTCTCAAATCTACAAAATTTATATTCATATCAATTAATCACAGGTCATATAATAAACAGCACAACTGTTTTTAACATTGATAATAAATCCTAATATTAGAATGATTTCTGTAGGATCGTGTGACACTGGAGACTGGAGTAACTGATGCTGAAAATTTAGGTTTACCATCACAGAAATCAATATTCATTTTTGTGTTTTTTTTTTTATCAAATAAGTGTGTGTGTGTGTGTGTGTGTGTGTGTGTGTGTGTGTGTGTGTGTGTGTGTGTGTGTGTGTGTGTGTGTGTGTGTGTGTGTGTGTGTGTGTGTGTGTGTTTAGAAATATTTAGAAATATTTAGAAATATTTACATTTGCTGCTTAACAAGTTGTCCAGAGATTGTGCCCACTGAGTAACTTCTTCAGTAGTTGGTCTGTAGGAATATAAATACAGACTTTTTAGTTCATTTGAATTTAAATCAAAGTACATTTTTAAAGGATTTAAGCTGAAACTAGTTTTATTTAATAATATCTTTTTCTTTTTTTTTCATGAATCCCCATCTTTGTCACATGTACATAGTAATTAACTAAAGTAAATGAACAATATTTCCATATGCTCACCTGTATGGTTTTCTCTGTAGCGGTGTTTGGCGTGATTCTCTCGTGGAAAATGACTTGAACAGCATTCTTGATGTCCAGTTTGTTTTTCTGTCAAACACAATCAACAAACATTAGTAACTGCATGTGTGTCGCTCGGCATAAAACCAAATGCAACATGATAAAATGCATTCTCACTTTATTTCGCTTTGTTCCGTAGTCGTATCGTTGTCCTTAAAGTAGATCAGTCGTTCCTTGCTCTGGTCTTGTGTGGAATTTCTCATTTTTGCCAATCTATCCATTACTATCAATTGAACTGAAGCATGTTGTTGTCTTGTCGTGTTCTGCTTTTATACCCAAGGACTCTGTGCTGTGGGCGGGGCCTCATCAGCAGGGGAAACATGTGATTGGTTGCTTTGCTTCAGCATTTGGGTGGTCATGTACTTGTGCAAGTCTTGTTGGCAGGAGCAGTGCAGTTCTTTCTTAAATAATCTTCCATCAAATAAAACTTGATGTTAACTGTGTGTGTGTGTGTGTGTGTGTGTGTGTGTGTGTGTGTGTGTGTGTGTGTGTGTGTGTGTGTGTGTGTGTGTGCTGTATAGGAATATAAACTAAAATATAAGGATTGTTTGACACTTTTCGATCTCATAATTCCCATTTCCCATAACTTCCATTTGTCTTGGTCAATATTTTTGATGACTTCATGCAAAGTAGTAAAAATTAAGGATTGAGTACGTGTGAGTTCAGAGATATACAAACGTGAGTCACTTGTAATTTGAGGATGTGAATGCAATATCCGTCTCAGACAAAAAAGTACTAAACTAACTAGAATGTTCCCAACCAACATTCCACATGGTTCTATTTGTGGAAGGAGTGTTTTAATTATAGAAACTTTAGTCTAAAAATAGCTCACGTCTTTGTCAGTGGTTTAATTACTTTGGATGGGATTCAAACCGCAAAACTCAAATAATCTTTGACTAAATACCAGGCTAAACTGATAAGGCTGCTTGACGCTTAAGCTGAAAGATTTTCGATGGATCAGATGATACAGAAGAAATAAAATGCATTTCCTTAAGAAAAAGAGCACTGGGTCACGTTTCATTTTTAGATAAGCCCTAACCCTCGCCATACTCTTTAAGGGGGAAAAAAAATTGCTTTAAAACCGTCATTCAGACTCAAGCCAATAAACATATTGTGCTGTGTTGGAAGAGTAAACATCTGTGACAAGATGAGTTATTCTAAATCCTTGACTTTAAATTGCTAAATTAGATCAACATGTTTGTAGCTGACGGATTAACCGTTTTTATTCATCCTTGATCACAAGTGTTTGTGTTCTCTTGTGAGAGAAGAGCAAAATGCATTAGTGTACGCCAAACGCATCCCTTGTCTCCGATGTAGTGCTTAATTGTGAGAAATGCTGCACAGAATCTATAAATTGCATGACAAAATGCATGATTAGATTGCCATTGTTTGTATGTAATTTAAATGTCAGGTTTTAAAACCACGTTACAAGTGCATTTCTCATTTCAGAAAACGAATCTGTGAAATTTGTACAGATCAGGTTTTCCTTTTTTCAAAGTACATTCTAAAAATATGCTGGATAACGTGATCATATATAGTAAGTGAGCATTTTGTCCTCAGAGTTGAAGTTAGAAGCAAGAAAACTGGATTTGAGCGAGTTTGACAATGGCCAAATTGTGACGGCTAGACGAGCATCTCCAAAACTGCAGCTCTTGTGGGGTTTTCCCGGTCTGCAGTGGTCGGTATCTATCAAAAGTGGTTCAAGGAAGGAACAGTGATGAACCGACGACAGGCTCATGGGTGGCCAAGGCTCATTGATGCATGTGGGGTGCGAAGGCTGGCCCGTGTGGTCCGATCAAACAGACGAGCTAGTGAAACTCAAGAAGTTAATGCTGGTTCTGATAGAAAGGTGTCAGAATACACAGTGCATCGCAGTTTGTTGCGTATGAGACAGCATATTCGCAAACCAGTCAGGGTGCCCATGCTGACCCCTGTCCAATACCGAAAGTGCCAACAGTGGGCACGTGAGCATCAGAACTGAACCACAGAGCAATGGAAGAATGCGGCCTGGTCTGATTAATCACGTTTTCTTTCGCATCACGTGGATGACTGGGTGTGTGTCACTTACCTGGGAACACATGGCACCATTATGCAGTGGGAAGAAGGCCAGCTGGCAGAGGCAGTGTGATGCTTTGGGCAATGTTCTGCTGATAAACCTTGAGTCCTGCCGTCCATGTGGATGATACTTTGACATGTACCACCTTACCTAAGCATTGATGCAGACCATGTACATACATATAGAAAGAGAATATTTATATTGTACAAATGTATATACACGCATACATTTAACAGATTTTCATTTTAGTTATAGCTATAGTAAAAAAATAAGAGACCACTGCATTTCCATTCCAATGTTTATTGAATTCCAACGCAGTGCTGATTAGGTCAGATTCTGATCAGATCACCTGAACTAAATCTTATTTAATAAGGAAAAGTTTTTTTTTTGTTTGTTTTTTTAAACCTTCGGTGGTCATCAGTATCCTCTTGCAGTAGGACCAGCTGAATGGCAAAAACAAAAAAGTAATTGGAATCAAAAAATAGCTATTGACCATGCCAAAAAAGTTGAAAAGGAATGTTTTGAGTGGGGAAAAGAAGGGTTCAATCCTGGCTTTACTGGCAGAGGGATACAGTGAGCGTCAGGTTGCTTTCATCCTTAAAATTTCAAAGATAGCGGTTCACAGAGATGGGAAATAACGAAGTACAAATATACTTTGTTACTCTACTTAAGTAGATTTCTGATATTTTTACTTTATTATTTATTTTTGTCTACTTTTTGCTTTTACTCCTTACATTTTAACACTAATATTTACTCCTTACATTTTACAAAATTGGCTTATTACTTTAGTTTCAAATAATTTCAGTGGAGTTAATGTTATTTTTTGCGTCATCAGTACTGAATTCAATTTAATTTGATGGGAATATACGTTGCACTTGACGCACCACATCTACATATTTGAGGGCATACATCACTTGTCATTGTTCTATTGCTGGATGTCTATTGTCTATATAAATAAAGAATTTAATATAATGTACATTGAATTTGTAATTGTGTGGTCCAGGTAGCTTTACATAAAAATGGTTGTCTTTCGCACGGCTACTTTTACTTTTATACTTTAAGTAAATTCCCAAGCCTGTACTTAAGTAAAGAAGTTAAATCATTACTTCTACTTTTACCAGAATATTTTTAACACAAGTGTCTGTACTTCTACTTAAGTACGGGAACTGAGTACTTTTTCCATCTATGGAGGTTCAAGCAGCAGACATTGGGAACAACAAAGCTAAAGAGGGCGAAAACGTCTCTCCACTGACCGGAATGACCGCAAACTCATTCGAATGTCACTCAACAACCATAGGATGACATCGAGTGACCTACAGAAAGAATGGCAAAAGGCAGCTGGGGTGAAGTGCACGGCGAGGACAGTTCGAAACAGGCTCCTAGGGGCAGGGCTGAAGTTGTGCAAAGCTAGAAAAAAGCCCTTCATCAATGAGAAGCAAAGAAGAGCCAGACTGAGGTTTGCAAGAGACCATAAGGATTGGACTGTAGAGGCATCATTTCTGATAAGCTTAATTTTCAGCTTTGTCCAACACCTGGTCGTCTAATGGTTAGACGGAGGCCTGGAGAGGCCTACAAGCGACATTGTCTCGCACCCATTGTGAAATTTGGTGGAGGATCTTGGGGTGCTTCAACAAGGCTGGAATCGGGCAGATTTGTTTTTGTGAAGGACGGATGAATCAAACCACGTACAAGGTTGTCCTGAAAGAAAACTTGCTTCCTTCTGCTCTGACAATGTTCCCCACCTCTGAGGACTGGTTTTTCCAGCAGGACAATGCTCCATACCACACAGCCAGGTCAATCAAGGTGTGGCTGGAGGACCACCAGACCAGACCTGAACCCCACTGAAAACTTCTGGAATGTGGTTGCCAAGATGCATGAAAGCTGTGATTCAAAATCAGAGTTATTCCACCAAATAATGATTTCTGAACTCTTCCCAAGTTAAAACATTAGTATTGTCTTTAAAAATGAATATGAACGAATTTTCTTGCCATTATTCGAGGTCTGACAACATCTGCATCATTTTTGTTATTTTGACCAGTTGTTGCTTTCGTCAAATAAATGCTCTAAATGGCAATATTTTTATTTGGAATTTGGACAAAAAGGTTGTCAGTAGTTTATAGAATAAAAAAATGTTAATTTTAGCCAAACGCATGCCTAAAAACCAGAGAAACTTATCATTTTGCAGTGGTCTCTTAACCTTTTTCAGAGCTGTTTAGATAATTTAGGTGTGTGTGTGTGTGTGTGTGTGTGTATATAGTTAAGGTGATCTGATCAGATTCAGCTCAGGTGATCTGATCAGAATCTGACCTAATCAGCACTGTGTTGGAATTCAACAAACATTGGAATGGAAATGCATTCTCTTATTTTTTTCCAGAGCTGTAATATACATTATAACGAAAATGAAATATATATATATAAGTGTATATACATTTGTACAATATTTGTACACAATTTGTACACATATATATATATATATATAAATAAAGTGTATATACATTTGTACAATATATATATATATATATATATATATATAATACAGGGTTAATACATTCATTCATTTATTAATTAAAAAAGACGTGTACAAAATATATTTTTTATTTTATGATGATTTACATATCAAAATGTGCGATACTATCTAATGCATTTATTGTCTTAAAATAGAACAGATGAAAGGAAGAAGTTCTCAATATAAACCTTTTGAATAAGCAATAAGCATGTCATTGTCATCATGCTCCGTGTAATTCACCTGATCTATTCCCTTTGAACATGAAATACAGGTTTTCAGTCTTTGCTACTGGAAAGAGAACACATCCTTGAATAGCACAGAGCGGTTTGTTCCTGTCACCAGTGTGGCATCAGAACTATGCATGTTTCCATTCATTTAGTCAATGAGATGCAAATCTAGATTTGTGTATGTTATTAGTTTCAAAGCCTTATTTTCAGTATGGCACTACAGAAGATATGGAAAACAGCTTGATTTGCCTACATGGGACCATTTACTCGATGAACTTGAGGATTTGACATGTACTTACAGTACAAGTACGCTAAAAGCTGTACTTACCAAGAGGTTGCTAAGGTGTTCTGTGTGTTTCTAGGTCAAAGCTTATTGGCCTAATTAGAAATAACCCTCCTTTGATGGTCTTTTGGTATCTTTCCACATGCAACATCCTCCATGATTTTACATGAATAATTTGTCTTTTGCAACACAATAAGCTCTTTTGACCACTTCCTATTTGTTATGTCATTCAAAATTGTACAGATGAATATCTGCGGCTCGTGTAGGGGTTTTCAGTGAACCTCAGCCGAACATAAGATAAGCGCTTTTGGGCAAAAGACATGCTAGGAGGACCTACCAAACGGACTCTCTGCAACTCTGCTCCATATAAAGTCCATTTTTATGAGCCCATATCGTCATAGCTTTGCAGATGTCAGACCCAGTGCTTTTAAGAGACTTATCATCTGTTATGGTGTTCAGACTGTAAATATCAGTGAGCGCCTTGAGTGGTTCGCAGTGAGATTGTTGCCAAGTTTCCGTTCGAATAAAAGATAGTCCAAAAGTTTTACGCACAAGGTATTTCCCAGCAATGACACATGTGCTGTACTTATGGGGGACTCCAAAAGTACGTTAACATAAAAAATAATACTTCCTATTAATGAGGGCACTTGCTTGTGTCATAAAAGAAGCAGCTTGCTTGGTGAACTTGAAATAAACTTCAAGCATGGTATTTTGTGTGTGTGGGTGTGGGGGCCTATGAGTCCAAGTACAATACAGGGAGTAAAAGTACAGCTGTTCAGTTTGTCCTAAAACAAAATTACAGTTTTTTTGTCCTGTTTGTAACTTAGTATTACTTGAACAGACTTTCATATAATGTTCTACAACATAAATTAGACACAAAACCAGAGTGTGCTTTGTCAACACATGATGCTAAAAAGCTACTATTCATAATTTGAAAGCAATAAATCAACCATGTCTTAGCATGTAGAACTTGCTTACTAATCCACACTCTCAGAAAGTCTTCCTATCAAGTTTGCAGTGGTTTTCACCCCTTGCAACACACTTCTGGTCATCCTATATGAACAGTTTTATGCTAGCTATTAGCTCTGTTCTGAAACATAGCATGCTAAGGGCCAGATTTACTCAACAGGGAATTTAGCACAAGAGTGTAATTCCTTAAGAGCACAGGAAAGTTTTGTACGTAATCTACTGACTACATGCTAATTTAAGAACACAGAACGAGCCGAATCATTTCCATAATGACCAACACAATCGACCAAGAGCAGCGCAAATTAGCGCCTGGTTTAAGACGTGCTCTTGAGAGGTAAATAATAGTGCAAACACCAGTAAATTGACGAGCGCAAACCTTAGTAAATCATTTAAATACTTTCAATAAATTTGCTGTGAAAAGAAAACTACAAATGCATAAGCAACATCGGCCGCAAAAATAACGCTTCCGTGTCTTTTCACAGCTAACTTTTAGCGCGTCTTTAGTAAATCCTAACAATAGTTTTTTTACGGGTTTGCGTTAGCGGAAGCTGTCAGTAAATCTGATCCTAAGTCTCCTAAATCCTCATGTGTGATTGATGGGGAACATTATAGATAGGACACAGAAGGCTCAAAACATATCCGGAGAGTTTGGTGTTTGCATGTTGCTAATGCTAAAGGCAGTTTTTGAAGCAATTGATGCATCCACAAGCTTTGCTTGCTGCTTAGATATGGCGAATTAGCATTCCAGATTGACTGCAAATTGACGTCACGACTGAACGGTTCTATATTTATAGCTTTTAAAATTCTTTACAAACTAAATTAGGCATTAGCGCTCTGCGTAAGAAACCACGAAACGAATAGCTAAAGGCTTCAGGCCCTAAAAGGAGACAGTTTTCCTGTCACAGTTCTGCTTTGACCTTGACCAACACATTTAAGTTTCTCCAGCGGGACAGTCTCTGCAATTAGTGTGAAGTGTCTACTAAATGGCAAGTCTTACAGAGGAAGGCTTGCATCATGAAGTATGTTAGCAACATTAGACATGCAATAGCAGAAAAATACGAGTTGCAAGATCTCATGACTTTTCAGTAGCTGCTGCAACGCACACTTCTCTGGCACTTATGAAGTCTTTCTTTCTTAATTCCCTGTTCTGTGGGAACTGAAACTCATCTGTTCCTGTTTCAAAGGTAATTGTTTCACTAAATAGTCATGGGATGTCGGCTTAAAAAAAGGATCATTCCTATAACGTTTTGCTGCAAAGTTCACATTTATTGGTGTTTGGTTTCCTGTGAGAACATCTAAACATCCTTAAAACAAGTTACTTGTGGGTTAAACTACATTGGATAATAATGCATTTCACACAATATATTAATATCATATTGGTTCATTTTTATCGTATCAAGCGATATTAAATGTTTAATTGTTTCTATGTAGTTTTTATATTTAGAAGTAACTTCAGTACTTCAGTGCTGCTCAGTAATTTTTGACATGGAAAAAGATGTTTGTGTGTGTGTGTGTGTGTGTGTTTTTACTTAATGAAATAGTACGAAACTTAGTAAAAGGTTTTGGCACTTTCCATTTGAACACACAAAAAAATCACAAAACACGGACATGATTCGAAAAGGTTAAATGGTCCTAAAAAAACAGCCACACTTGTATTGTTTGCAGTCAAAAATGACCACATTGGAAATGAATGGGACATTTGGTACTGCGTCCAAAAATAACATCTTACTGAAAGATAATTTTTTGAGATATCAACCTAAAATTTGGAACATGTTTGTGTTACCCTGGACCAAGTCGCACGAGTATATTTTCTGGCAATAGCCAACAATACATTGCATGGGTCAAAATTATGGAATTCTGTCCAAAAATCATTACGATATTAAGTAAAGATCATGAGAACTTCATTTGGACAACTTTAAAGGCGATTTTCTCAATATTAAGATCTTTTGCACCCTCAGATTCCAGATCTTCAAATAGCTGTAGCTTAGCCAAATATTGTCCTGTCCTAACAAACAATACGTCAATGGAAAGCTTATGACTTGTGTGTGTGTGTGTGTGTGTGTGTGTGTGTGTGTGTGTGTGTGTGTGTACAAGACAAAATACTAGTATGAAAAATTTAGTTCGCTGTTTTTAAATGTAAAGTTGAGGGACATGCGAGTGAAATTACATATATCACATTAAAACAAACTTTGTTTTTTACATTTTCAGTAAGGAATCTGGGTGAACAATAAAGATATCACTATGAAGCAAACCAAATACTAACAAGAAAAAGGAGTCAAAAGATCAACCGTGTCTAATCTTTATTTTATCGTCCTAAAAAATGACCGTGGACAAAACAAAAGTCAACATCCAACCAGTGGCTGCGGCTAATAAATAGTAGTACGTTTTCATTTAAATTAAACGCTATAACGTTACAATTAATGCCTATGTTTTTTGTGTGCGGCACACATGCTACAACTGTACTTGCTTCATATTTTTTCACTCTTAATTTATTTAAACTCAACCTCACTAGTAGGTTGTTTCGTTCTGTAATGTTAAACATCTTTGTGGCAATAAGGTACTGATGTTGAAATAGGATAGGCCTACGTCAAGATCCTCTCACAAAAGTGTTCAAACCACCTCAACCAATTGGCTGAGGTAGTTTTTGTTACTAAAGTCATTGTAGGACATGGCAAAGCAGTTCATAAAGATCTTCTGGAAGTGCCAGGAAAAGACGATAGTGTTGTCCCCCACACTGTAGCTTCGGAAACCACCGGAAGGGCTTGAAGGAGCTGCGCCCTTATCTACACAGGAAGCACCCTCAGTTGAGAAGCACTCATGGCATTTCAGTAACATGTCAGACTTTTGTTTCTTGTCCTTTTGCTGTGATATCAACGGCATGTTCCCAACCATTGCTCCTTTTTGCCTCCTGCTAGTTTCAGAGGTTCCACACGGCGGGGGCGCAAGCTTCGGGATTCTGGCCCTGCACGCGAACCGGACCGTTCCAGTTTTAGCATTGGTGTGATATATCCATAGTCATCCTCGAGCGTCATCCTCGGCGAGGTTCTCGAGGAGGGTCTTGTACATATCGGATCGCAGGAATCTGGGGTAAGAGTCACGTTCCATCAGACCGAAAACGATCTTCTGAGCCTCGTCGAAACACTGCGCCGTTGGACTCCTCACGTTCCTCTTGATTTCCTCCCGTGTGTGATAGTCGATGTTTATCTGAGATGCAAATGACAGTCTTTACCCTATGGCTACACTGGAATCAACCGATTATGAGACGCACTGTCCAAATAATGAGAAATTACATTGGAAATATGCAAAATTAAGTCGTAATTGTGAGAAATAAAGCTTTAAATAAAACTACTTATGAAAATGAACAAACTATATGTGTGAAGACATCACAAAACAGACAACAATGTACCACTATTAGTATACAACAGCATTAAGGTGTTCAGAAGCCATAGTTCATGCTGTGTAGGGACCAGTCTTAGATAACATTGTTCAATTTTTTGTTTATTTCACATTCAAGCACTGTTCCTTATATTTGTTTTACAGCTGACATGGAGCTTTTCCAGGTGTCGGGATCCTCATCCAGGGGCCCCTGACAGTCAAAGGCCTACTTATAGTGCTTGTAGACTTATAATAGTTGACTTATTATTATTTATTTATTTTAAATAATTTTCTGTAAATTCTAATAAATAATATAACAAAAATAGTTGTACATAAATACATAATTAAATAAAATTAAAAGAAAATTAAATATTTTAATAAATGATTATAATATAATACTATTTTATTTATTATATGTTAATTTGTAAATTAAATGCTTTAATAAAATATTATAATATAATTTATAATAAATAATTATACTAAGTACTTTTTTATTTATTATAATTATTATGTAAATTAAATTATTATTACATATATAATAATATATATAATATTATATGATATAATATTACATATATAATATAATGAATCATTTTTAAATATTTAATTGTATTATACTATAATATGTTCCAGTAATTATAATAAATAATATAATAAATACAAAATAATTATATATAAATGCATACATCATTAATTATTATATTATATGTTAGTTAGTAAATTAAATATTTTAATAAAATATCAATAGTAAATTATTATAATAACTTAAAATATTTATAAGAATAATATTGTAATAATTTCACTATAAATTTTTGTTATACTATTTATTATTATATTAAATAAATAATTACAAAAATAATATAATTAAGGATTTATCACACCCACCCACACACACGCACACACACACACACACACACACACACACACACACACACACAATATATATATATATATATATATATATATATATATATATATATATATATACTGCATACAAGTTAAATTAATTATTACTTTTAAATATTATATTCTGTGTATACATATGGTTAGATAAAGATGATTTAGTGTTGTTATTTAAATTTAGAAGGTCTAAAATTCTTTTTAAACAGATGGAGAAAATAAAGGTGTAGAGCAGCTCTTGACACTACAGGCACTTGTAGTATAGACATCCTCATTGGTTATTTGGAGATTTAGTATCGTATAGCGACAGGGTGTTATATGGTTTCCTCTACCTCTTTCGGTGATTCTGCTTCGACGAATTGATCGAAGATTTTCCTCGCCTTCGAGCTCATCTTATGGGACGACGTTATCTTCTTGTAGTCCTCACACGTCAACCAGAATTCGATGTTTTCGTCGCTGAATTCTGATTTCAGAAAGGTGCGGAATGTGGCCAGGCCATCTGGAGGGAAGCAGATGCGAGTCCGCGTCAAAACACTAATGGCGCGAATGGAAACCAGCACCTCTTTAATTTACTAGTGTTTTAGTTTACTCTCGCCTCAGCGAACCAATGCCAAAAATAGCTATCAGTGCTTTGGAGGGGGGAAAAAAGAGAGAAAAGACTTACATTTGGAACTGAGAAGCCGCTCCAGAGACTGGGACCATTGTTGGGTGTCTTCTAAACTTAGCCTGCTGAGATCAAACAGGTTTGATTAGTTGACTGTAACTGGATTAGGAGCAGTAACTCATGTTTGGGCTATTTTGGATCTGGTGTCTTTATATGAGTGTCACTTTCTCCTTACCTCTCTGGAGCAGAAGAACTGGTGAACATACACTTTAGTCGGCACATGAGGTTCTTTCCTCTATGGAGAGAAAGTCAGCTTTGTTGACGGTATTTCTTCCTTCACACATCCAAAACCTACGCTAAACCATGCTGCGACTCATAATAGATTTCCTTGTGCTGATAGTTGAGTAAAAATGCCTGAAAAACACACTTACAAGGTCTTGTTTCTCCTGAAGTCGTCTTTGTCCATGTTGAAATCCGTTGGGAGAGGTTGTGGGATTAGGCCAGGCATGGTAGAGCGAGGGCTTATTGCCCAGAAATCCACTGCCGCACGGTCCTGCTAGTGATCATTCTGCACTTGGTGCTCTACAGGTTTCCCTTCTGCGTATCCGGCTCTGCTTTTTATGCCCTGCGACGGTTGCTAAGGGCTTGTGTCGCCAACAGGGACTTGGCGAACCACAGCAAAGAGGAAGCCCCATCGAACCCTACCCCTCCTCCCAGTCAGTTGCTTGTGTGCGAAAAGTCTGTTACTTCATATTTTTAGACATGTAAATATGCATGTACCTGCTGAAATAGCAGATAAGCAAATTACAACTTTGCATGTGTCGGCTTTTTCAGTATTCTAAGGACGGAATAGAGCCAAAATGTAATGGCGCACGAATGAAAATAAGAGTCAAATGAGATGGTTAGGCTGCTTCGTCTTTCTTTGTTTCTCGTTTTATCAGCACAGAAGAAGGAATCCTTCTCCAAACATAATGAGTAACTAGCTTCACCTGCACTGAAAGAAGATTTTTACAGCCTGGAGAACTGATGTTGAAGCTCTACAAGATCTTTGGTTCTCTAGTTCTTTGGAAGACTATCTATGCTCTGGTGCTTTAAAAGAACAGCACAGAGAACCTATAAGGAAACATTTAGAAACTCCAGGGACATTTCTTGAAAGGAGAAAGCTTTTTTTGCTGGACCAACTAAACAAAACAGTTGCTTTTTAAATGGAACCAAAACTTTAAAAAATTTGTTTCAACAAATCAAAGTCATGTGGTCCAACCAATAACCAGAAGCATGAAATGAAGAAAGCATATAAATCATAGACATCTGTACTGTGTGTGGACAATACATCTCTGAAAGCATCTGATCATTTAGGTTTACTTCACAAACAAAAAAAAGTTATATATATACACCATATGCCCCTTCATTAATAAATAACATAATTTTTTTGTGAAGTTGGACCACAATCAACATGCAGGGACCTTCAGGGGAAGGCATATGATATTATATACAACAGCAATTTTGAGTGCCGGGGGATTATGTCATGTGGTGCAACTCCACACAAAAATGTAATATTATTTATTAATAAAACATATTTTGATATAACCAAGCAGCAACCTCCCACGGTCTCTCTTGAAGCCAGCACGGAAGTGACTTAAACTGCAATTCATCGACTGGCCACTAGAGACAGAGTCCAAAAAGGAGTCAAATCTGCAAAAATTGCCAACTTTACAGCAGAAAAATGTTTACAGCCTGATAAAAAAAGTGTTTTTGGTCTGTATAGGTAATGTTGCCCTTCATGACAACTGTGTCATCCATTTAAATTATAGTAAGCCTTAAAGTTCTGCATAATTAAGGGCGTGGCCACTTGAGTGACAGATTTCAGAAAGCAGGCACGTCAACTCCACCCACGTCCCGCCTCTTTGCCCATTTTCAGTTATCCATGAGTTACCCGCAGTGACGAGCTGCCAAGATGGCAACGGCCGGCCGGCCGGCTCCCGCCCACTGTAGGCTTCAAAAATGATCTTCAGAAAACTACGGGTGATGTCAGACACTACGTCCATATTTTTTTTTTTTTACACTCTTTAGGTGTATCCAACATGCAGGAACCTTCAGGGGAAAGCATTATAATCCCCAGCAGACTAAATGTTTTTATGACAAGACAACATTGGTTCAGGTTGTATGTCGTGGTGCAACTCCACAAAAAAAACAAATATTTATAAATTAATAGTTCATGATATTTGATAAATAGAATTTTCTTATGAATTTTAAAAACTTTTGTTCAAAATATCGAATTCATATAGCCTGACAAGCCAGACCCACATCAAGATGTTTGGTCTGGAAACTCACCATTGACAGCTCAATCCGAGGGGCGGGATAAACAGTTGTCTTTCAAACTCCCTTTGCACGCGATAGGATATCGCTACACCAACCAGAGCAACGAAGGTGAAGCGGAGCTCGTTGACAGATTAAACATTCGCCGTATCCAGTCGGCAAAACTCCGAACACATCTTCCCTTTTTAAGAATGACTTCAGTGCCGTTCTTTGTTCTTTTCTCAGAGAAAAGCTTAACTCAAAGTCTTCCAGAGTCGTGGTCAAAGCTGATTCGAAAGACCGCCGTTCGCCAGCTTCTGTGTTTACTAGAAGCACGCAAGCGCAACTCGGCCGTCGTCATTATGTTAAGCCCCGCCCACCACTCTATACACGATGTGATTGGCCTGACCAGAGTTTGGCGTTTACAGCTCAGAAGTGTATTGAGAGTTGCTAGACGACACTCACAGGCAGATTAGATTTGCTGCCGCTAGGGTGCGTCTAGATTTCTAGGCTAGAATTCATACGGTGCAACCAACATGCCAATAAAAACATATTTTATGATGGATTCCTGTAGACACTCACAAATGTGTGTAAAGTGAGTCTCAATTATTTTTTTGATAATTTGATCTTGTTTTGACAAGACAAAATGACGTCATATAATTCTGAATTATTAATACAAACAATGATATTTGTAAAAAATAAAATGAATTAGGTAAAATTAGAGGTTAAGACATTTTTGGGAAATAAGGATTATGTTTTGTACACACGGTCCAAAATGAACGGAAAATATGTACTTGATGGTTACACCACATGACATTTCTTGTCATTAAATTTAAAATTTTATTTTTAAAAAAAAGGTATAAATGTTTTTCAAAACCTAAGTTTTTAAAAGATTTCCGTAATCCGATTTCCGACTCATACACCATGAACCCTTTCAATGGACCATTTCTATGTTTTTAATGTGTATTAATCCTTAGTAAGTGAGCAAAGTTTTTTTTTTTTCTCCAAAAATGGATGCAGGCAGTCAAGTGTTCACATTAGACTCCATGTGTTAATGAAAGTGTGTAGACATCCTCAAAGTCACCTGACCGGGACAATCTATCTCACCGCTTCGCACATACTGTAACGCTGTCAGTTTCTCCATTGTGCGCAATTGAGCAATTTTCTGCCTCGGGCAATGTCAGCGCCTGAGAACATTACTCATTTCCTTTTAGTTGCCACAGTGACTGTGTTTTGCCAGCAGAAGATGGGTAGATTGTGTGAGAGATTGTCATTCTCAGGCTGAAACCGACTAACTTACAAATATTGGTAAAAACGGTTTGTCAATTGATGCATACGCTGGATAGTTTCAAGAGGGGAGCTTTCATTTAACGTTCACCCTTATAAAATAATTTCCTCATGCCAGTGTCGCCACATGATTTCGTCTAATTTCTGAGTGACAACATGTGTTGCGCTGAGAGGAGAAATGAATGTATGGGAAAAATCGAATAATGAACTTGCTTTTTAACTATATCTCCAACTTATCACTTTAATTTATGTTCTGTCGTGTTTATCAGTAAGAGACGATCTTAAAATCTCAACCCTGTTAACTTTATGATTTATAGTTGAATTTATATGAAGGTACAGGGAATGTTTCGAATTAAATAAGACATTTTCATTCTCTCAGTTGTTTCTTCTAGACTGCAGTAAGATTAAATGGAGAACAAACGGACCTTTCAAAGCCATTAACCATCTCAAATTTGTCTTCTGAGAAAAAGTCAGAGATTTCAATTTGAACTCACTTTTCATGTAATTTTAATGATGATAATTTTTTTAACTATACATCATTTTAAGAGAAACATCTGAGACAAAGAACTTTTCCATGAAAAACCACCTTCATAAAATTGACTGATGTTCAGTAATATTTTTTATATTAAAAAGCATCTTAATCCAATAAACGAGATCAGATATTTCTTCAAACAGTGGTGTCTTTATTAAAGAATTTCTTTCCCCAAGAAAGGACATAGGCTGAGGGCGCTCTATCATGCATCACGCGGCCGTTGACATTCACTGTTTTGGTGGAACTTGGGGTTAATCAAACACAGTTATTCTTAGCAGCTCAGAATTGCCTTTTTAAGTCTTGAATCTCAGGACGTAAGGAATTGTCACAGTGGGGTCAGGCGGTGACATGGATTATTTCTGTTCTTTATGGCAGCGTTTCTCAACAAAGTCGAAGGCTCATCTCTGCATCATTTCGCTCGGGTCAGACATTTGACCAAAACAATTCTTCGCAGACGATGGAAAATGTCGTTTTTCTGTTCATAATTAGTCAGTGTCCATTGACTGTCTAAATATAGCTAATCCACTATTTACAGTATGTTTGTGTGTTCTAAATAACCATAAAGATGGCATGACTCATTCTTTATAAAGATGAAGATATTGAATGCCTGAAAAAATAGTTTAAAAAATAGTTTTGTAGGTTGGATTAAAGCATTATATATCATGTACAATGAAAACTGTGTGGACTAAATAGTTGATCTCAGTGTCTACAATTGGGTAGATAGGATATATTAGGCAGCAAGTGAACATTTTGTCCTTGAAATTATGTGTTAGAACCAGAAACAATGGGTTGACATGGGCCAAATTGTGATGGCTTTACGACTGGGTCATGGCATCTCCAAAACTGCAGCTCTTGTGGGGTGTTCCCGGTCTGCTGTGGTCAGTATCTATCAAAAGTGGTCAGAGAAAGGAACAGTTCTGAAACGGCCACAGGGTCATGGGCGGCCAAGGCTCATTGATGCACGTGGGGAGCGAAGGCTGGGCCGTGTGGTCTGATCAAACAGACAAGCTACTGTAGCTCAAATTGCTCAAGAAGTTAATGCTGGTTCTGATAGAAAGGTGTCAGAATACACAGGGCATCGCAGTTTGTTGCGAATGGGGCTGCATAGCCTCAGACCAGTCAGGGTGCCTGTGCTGACCCCTGTCCACTGCCGAAAGTGGCAACAGTGGGCACATGAGCATCCGAACTGGACCACAGAGCAATGGAAGAAGGTGGCCTGGTCTGATGAATCACATTTTCTTTTACATCACGTGGATGGCCGGGTACGTGTGTGTCACTTACCTGAGGAACACATGGCACCAGGATGCACTATGAGAAGAAGGCAATCTGGTGGAAGCAGTGTGATGTTTTGGGCAATGTTCTGCAGGAAAACCTTGCTTCTGCCATCCATGTGGATGTTACTTTGACACGTACCATATATCTAAGCACTGTTGTAGAACATGAACACCCTTTCAAGGTCCCTGCGCCCTGGCATAAAGAAAAAATCATCTCAGTCCAATCAAGCATCTGTGGGATGTGCTGAACAAACAAGTCCGATCCATGGAGGCCCCACCTCACAACTTACAGGACTTAAATGATCTGCTGCTAACATATTGGTGACAGATACCACAGCACACCTTCAGGGTTCTAGTGGAATCCATGCCTCAACAGGTCAGTGCTGTTTTGGCAGCAAAAGGGGGGCCAACACAATATTAGGAGTCATAATGTTATGCCTAATCGGGGTATTATAGTTGACTTTAGGTTATGCTTGTACCGTTACTTTATAATTATTATAATAACAAAACTAAAACATTGGAAATATGACGGTAACAGTGTTGACACATAACCTAACTTTCGGTCAACTTTGACTTTATGAGTCAATATTGTCATATTTACAGTTTTATTAAAGAATGTTTGTATTTTTCTTTGTTATTTATTTTTGAGGAAATAATGAAATTAAAATGTCTTTCTAAAAAGCGCATTTCATGATCATGATACATTGATTGTTGTGTCGAATTAAACTGTGACCCTGTTACTCAAGATGTGTTCGCATCATTTTTTTAATATTAGGTAACGTGACTGTTTTTGCTGTAACTGGTTCCATGGAACATAACATTATTTTTATAAAAGTTGTATAATAATTATAAAATAATTTGCAAAATGCTGCTTAAAATGTTTTGAAAAGGAGACGCCAGGACACAAACAGAAGTATTTGGTGTAAACTGTTTATCTTGAGATCAACTCTTGTAGACAGATTTTTATAGAAAAGCCACCCATTTCACAGAACAGAACAGCCAATCTCTCAAATAACAGTGGAAATCATTTACTGTAACGGTGACATTTTTATTTTTTCTCATTAATCTTATCACTCAAAACCAGTGAAGTTGAGCATCTGCACACCACATATACTTTCTGTTCTCCTCAGTCATTTCCTCTAAACCACGTGCATATGTCCTCTTTCTGTGCGCCTGCTCATTAAGAAACCTTATTCCATTGAATCAGTTGTCAGTGGTACAGTTAGGCCTACATTGGTTTCCTGGCTGCGTTCCTCAGGTTCCGATAGGCCTCGGATTTGAGGAACCTTGGGCAGGAGTCTTTCTCCATCAGTCTGTATATATGCATCTCAGCTTCATCAAAACAAGTGAGGTCAGGCTTCAACAACGATCTCTCTATCTTCTCACGAGTGTGATGGTCGATGTTGACCTGTGAAAAGGTCACGTTTAAATATATGAATAAGAAATTTAAGCATATTTCTATAACTCATTTAAATGGTGTTTAGTTTAAGCAAATACAGCTGATGCTATATAAAGGAGACATTCTGTTTTTTTTACCCTTTATTAATGCATTTTAAAATTTGTGTTGGGTTTGAACGTACAACTTTCCAGTTACCAAATATTCAGCTACCATTGCACCTATTAATAAACTTTACTGTGTTGCAATGGCATTTCCATGCGTCGTAATGCACTGTAACTTCAGAAAGGCCCTTCTCTTTTTAATGCTTTAATAAATGCACATACTGACCTCTTTTTGAGCCATGGGATGGAGAAACTCTTTGTAAATATCTGCTGCCTTGTTAGAGAGTCTGCCAGAGGAAGTCATTCGCTTATATTCCCTGCAGGCAAGCCAAAATTCAATGTTCTCCGCACTGAACTCCGACTGGAGAAATGAGCGAAAGGCAGCCAGGTAGTCTGTTAGGAGAAGAATGTTCGAAATAATGTGAAATAATATACAAAGCAAAATAATAAACTATTAGGTTTTTTACTCTTAGGATGCCATAGAAGAACCATTTTGGGTTCCTTGAAAGAACCTTTCAGTCAACAGTTCTTTAAAAAAAAAAAAAAAAATTTCTTAGTGTAAATAACATTTAATAATATAAGGGTCTGTTCACACTTGCAGTTTGGTTCTCTTGGTTCTTTTACTCTCGGCTAAAAAAGTAAATTAAACATTTAAAGGGTTAGTTCACCCAAAAATGAAAATTCTCTCTTTAATTCCTTTCCCTAATGTCGTTCAACACCCGTAAGACCTCCGCTCATCTTCGGAACACAAATGAAGATATTTTTGTTGAAATCCGATGGCTCAGAAAGGCCTTCATTGACACTAATATCATTTCCTCTCTCAAGACTCATAAAGGCACTAAAGACGTCGTTACAAAGTTCATCTCAATACAGTGGCTCTACAATCATTTTATGAATGACGAGAATAGTTTTTGTGCCCAAAAAAACCTAAATAACGACTTATATAGTGATGGGCCGATTTCAAAACAAAGTTTTGAACGGTTATGAATCATCGTATTAATTCATGATTCGGATCGCGTCTCAAACCGCTGAAATCACGTGACATTGGCGATCCGAATCATGAATTGATAAACTGATTGATAACGTTTCGAAGCTTTGTTTTGAAATCGGCCCATCACTATATAAGACGTTATTTAGGTTTTTTTGCACACAAAAAATATTCTCGTCGCTTCATAAAATGATACCACTGTATTGAGATGAACTTTGTAACGACGTCTTTAGTGCCTTTATGGGTCTTGAGCGAGGAAATGACATTGGTGTCAATAACGGCCTGTCTGAGCCATCGGATTTCAACAAAAATATCTTCATTTGTGTTCAGAAGATGAACGGAGGTCTTACAGGAGTCGAACGACATGAGGTTAAGTAATTATTGATGAAATTTTCATTTTTGGGTGAACTAACCCTATAAGGTCCTTGCACACGAAATTGAGTCCGAAATTCTTGTCTGAAATTTCTGCGCATTTAAAATAAAGTATGACCTCACTTTGTGTCAGTCACGTTTATACATAAAAAATCCGGATCAGGTTAAATTTTCTGCGTTTTTTTGCATCTGTAGCAAGCATTTTGTAGACCCCCCCCACACACACACATACACACACACACACACACTTTTATGGCATATATCCTGTATGCGGGTTGGTGAATGGTCATTTCGCGTTTGCCTTTTGGGGGGCTCCCTCGGTTCGTCCGCCACGTGGTCCCCTCAATTGCACCTCTCTAAGGACTGCCCTGTGTACGTTTTGTCCTTTTGAGTGTCCTTTCACACTGGGTGCATTTACGTTCATCTTGCGTCATCACAAACGTGCACGGTCTTGATAGAAAACAGACATTAATTTGGTGCTATTATGCACATGCTGAGTAAACAACACTTGGCTTCACTGTGTCGCATGAAGGCGGCTTTCTGCTGCTTGCAAAATGACTCAGTGGATTGGCATTCATTTGCCGCCCTGATTGCACTCGCTATGCGCTAATACACTGCAGGCTCACGCTCGCTCTTATCCACGGCAAATCATCAACACTATCATCCCTTACATGTGCTTTATTTAACTAAATACCGTAATTGGCTAAAATGCATGCGCAGGTTTTCCTCTTGAGCAAATGCCCACCCAAGTCCATTGGTTTCACATTCACGTGAAACGCAGCACAGTTCGAGGATATACTGGCACCGAGGTCCGCATGACAGCTTTCACATTACCTATTTTTCATTCGAACCATGCCCAGTTTCGAGGTAAATTGCCAGTGTGAAAGCACCCTTAGTGTGGTTCATTTGGGGTGTGTTCACACTTGACATGTTTGATTGCCTGACAAGCCAGACCCACATCAAGATGTTTGGTCTGGAAACTCACCATTGACAGCTCAATCCGAGGGGCGCGATAAACGGTTGTCTTTCAAACTCCCTCTGCACGCGATAGCGCTACAACCAACCAGAGCACGAAGGTGAAGCAGAGCTCATTGATAGATTAAACATTCGTCGTATTCGGTCGGCAAAACTCCGAACACATCTTCCCTTCTTAAGAATGACTTCAGTGCCGTTCTTTGTTCTTTTCTTAGAGAAAAGCTTAACTCCACGAATTCCAGAGTCGCGGTCAAAGCTTATTCGAAAGACCACCGCCGTTCGCCAGTTTCTGTGTTTACTAGAAGCACGCAAGCGTAACTCTGTTGTCATTATGTTAAGCCCCACCCACCGACTCTATACACGATGTGATTGGCCTGACCAGAGTTTGGCGTTTACAGCTCAGACGTGTATTGAGAGTTGCTAGACGACACTCGCGGCAGATTAGATTTGCTGCCGCTAGGGTGCGGCTAGATGTCTAGGCTACATGTTTGGTTCAATTAACACGAACGCTGTTTCAGGACCAAAAAGATGTAAACTAACCATAAACAGGAAGATAAGACCCTAAAAATGAGACCCTTTTCTCGTCATAGTCGCGAGTTTGCCCATCACGGTTCGGAACATGCATCAGAACCGCGCCTCCACGCAGCAGATTGTTTGTGTGTATAATGGAGCGATTCCTGCTGCTGATTTTACTCTTTTACACTTTTTGTAGGCTCTTCATGAATTCTCATCTAGTCAAAATACCATGATAAGTATGCTACGCACATACAACGAGCGCATTTATCCCAGGATAAGTTCCGTCTCAAAATAGGCCATATGTCATAAAAGCTGACCAATCAGGTTGTGAATGTATCCCTATGCCTTTAGGTTTGTTTCAGTAAAAAAATGCCAATGAAAACTAATCGAACCAGGACTAATTTATTTATTTTTATTAGTGATGTTAGATTCTTGAACGAATCGTTCTTTTGAGAGAGTTCTCAGCAAGTAACCGGTCGAGCCGGTTCACTAATCGAACTGAATCAAACTTTAGTTCCATGATGATGACGTATAAGACGCAAAAGCCGAAGTCCGACAGAAAAAGAACCGATTGAGGCGGTTCAATCATCTGTCTAAGTTTGCAGAGGATTTCCGAGGCGAGGGTGATTGAGTTGACGACGCAAGTCTGAGGCACATAGACTACTGAAAATATTCTTATTATGATGACCACTCTTATTAAAGGTCCCATTCTTCGCGTGTTTTCGAAGCTTTGATTATGTTTACAGTGTGCAATATAACATGAGTTTATGTTTCGTGTGTAAAAAAAACAGTATTTTTCACACAATTTACTTATCTGTACAGCGCTGTTTCCTCTGTCCTGAAAACGGCCTGATGATTTCCTTGTTCTATGAAGTCCCTCCTTCAGAAACACGTAACGAGTTCTGATTGGGCCAGCGCTTCCCGTGTTGTGATTGGACAGCAGCTTAGCACACTTTGCCCGGAAAGGTCCCGCCTCGGGGAGATGCAAGCGCTGAATGCGCGCTCTTCTCCACGTGGGAGAGCAACAAGACCACGCCCCCTTTTTTGCGTGTTCTTGTGGGCGGAGGGTTAGTCAACAAACGGTTCTAGTGACGTCATTCCTGAAGGAAGTGCAGGGTTGTAGTCCAACCCGGCTGTTCGCTGTAGGCTTTGAAAGGGAACTTCTGTTAAATAAAATATCTCGCTTGGCATTGAACTTTGAGCTTCATAATTTTACAGGTATTATTTACATTTACATTTACATTTATGCATTTAGCAGACGCTTTTATCCAAAGCGACTTACAACTCAGGAGAACAGGAAGCGATCCTTCAAGAAGAGGCAACGAAACACAAAAAGTGCCCTAAATACTAAGATTTGTACACTGCTCAGAGTAGCAAAGACCAGAAAAGGAAAGAAGAAAGGAGAAATAGAGGGGGAAAGGTATTATTTATGCTCTAACAGCAACATTACACACTAACTAAAGTTTGAAAGATGGGATAGCGAAGAACGGGACCTTTAAAACATGAAAAAACATAAATTTTACTGTAATTTATTGTGCATGCAAATTATTGTTAAACAAAATGTATACATTTATAAGACTGGTTTATTCTTTATATATAGCTACTTTAGACATCCGTGTTTGTTGATCAGTGCCTGAAATGTGTACTGTAGTTGCGCAATTTTTAGTTGAATGCGACGCGAAGGATAAATTAATGAACTGAACTCTGCACAAGCACCATTAAGTGAATGAAAGGCAATAATCAGAAAATGCACCTATGCAAATAACTATTTGATTGTTTCAATGTGCAATGATACAGATTATTACTTTATTTGAATGTTCCCTTGATATAACATGAAACAGAGAAATGTATTAAAAAGCATAAAAGAAATGCATAGTGACATCATTGTATGATGACGTTAGGAACCTATGAATCAGCTTTTTGAACCGGGTCATTGAGTCGAAATGTCCGAGAAGAACCGGCTCGCGGAAATGAATCAGACTTTGCAAATAGTCTGGACCGAACAAGTCAAGCGAACCGTACTACAAGTGTGTGAGAACACCATTAAATAAGTGTGGACTTTTTGGGTGAGCACCAAACAAGCAGACCGAGACCGCTGAAAAATCTGACCAAAGACATCCTAAACCAAAAACAGGAAGTGATGTTACTAGATACAATCCTAAAAAGGACAGAATGCTTAAGAATGTACTTGTTTTTTCTTGTCATAGGTGCTACGTTGCTCATCACAGTTCGGTACAGGAGTCAGAACCGCGTCTCCTTGCAGCAGATCTCCGTTTGTGTGCAACGTATAGGAAGTCCTGGCACTGTTTTGACTTTTCATGAGTATTTTTTAACTGCTAAAAAAATACCATCAGATATACGCACACACATCAAGCGCATTTAGCCCAGCACACAGCAATTTCGGATGTTCTGTAAGTGCCGTCATAATCCATGCCATAAAAGCGTTTGGGTTCATTCTTGAAGACCTGAGAAGCGAACTAATGTGAACACACCCTAGAAACTCTTACCACTATAAAGAATCTTTAGTGTAATACAAAGGTTCCGTTGATTGATGGTAAATCATTTTAATGGAACGATCAATGTCAATTAAGAACCTTTATTTTTAAGTGTGTGTGTGTGTGTGTGTGTGTGTGTGTGTGTGTGTGTGTGTGTGTGTGTGTGTGTGTGTGTGTGTGTGTGTGTGTGTGTGTGTGTGTGTGTGTGGGCATGTTTTTGTGACATATGAGGACACAAATGTGTATAATGACTTAGGTATGACATAGGTATTACAAAGAGAGGGTGAAATATGAGGACATTGGCCATGTCCCCACTTTTCAAAATGCTTATAAATCATACAGGATGAGGTTTTTTGAGAAAGTAAAAATGCAGAATGTTTCCTGTGATGGGTAGGTTTAGGGGCAGGGGCAGTGTAGGGGGATAGAAAATACGGTTTGTACAGTATAAAACCATTACGCCTATGGAAAGTCCCCATATGTCACAAAAACAAACGTGTGTGTGTTGAATAGTGGTTGAACTAACCTCTATTTTCTAGCAGATCAGCTAACTTGGGCTCATGTGTCAAACTGTCACCGTCACATCTTAAAAAGATGAGGAAATTAGTGCCTAAAATAAAACATTTCTGCCATCCATAATATAAAACGTTTTTAAATGTTTGACCATTTTACATTTAAATGATCTGTGGTGATTTTTCCAATAGTTTTATGAAGACTATGGACATTTGTACTGTTTGAACTAAATAAAAATATAACAAAACAAAAAACACAGAAAAAAACATTTAAAATTATCTTTAAAGGTACAAACATTTTCTATAAAATCATATAAAGTTTGACCTAAAAAATGTGCATAAGGTACCCATAAACTGATTATTTCAGCATATATTTGTTGTATAAAAATATGTATAGGCCTATAACAATATAAATGGCTTATAAACTTACTGATAACGAGAGTCTTCGGTCTTTTTCTGAATCAAAACACATTTGATATTGTTTTTCTGCTTTTTTCTGCTCAACAGAACATCCATTCTATGGGATGAAAATAAACATTGTGTCCATTCAGCAAATCAGTCGATTTAAGAAGTTTGTGTAGGCTATGCAGTGAGAAAAGTAAAATGATTTACGTCATTAGTTGTTTCTTATTCCGAATGAGATCCTTGAACTCGTAGATCCGAATCTTCGAGAAAAGCAGTTTAGGCATCGCATCGTGAGGTGGCGGGAAATACTCAGAATGATCCGCTACGCTTCATGTTTTGGACAGACTTTTCCCATCTATATACGGTCGACAGGCAGATAGGTGGGATGTTTTCATACCTGAACATGTTCATACAAATCCCTGGATGCCATCGACACTGCGAATCTTCTGTAGTTTATCCATGACTCATAAATATCACAATATTAGGTCTGTTTTCATGTTTACTCCTGAATTGAATTTTCCTGTTTCTATGGCAGCATGGTAGGCTATTTGAATGTATAATAACATGTAGGCCTTGAATGAGGTGTGTAAAGGGCAAAGTAGTTACTATATATATATATATATATATATATATATATATATATATATATATATATATATATATATATATATATATATATATATATATATAGTAGCGAATTTGTTGGGCTTGTGCCTTTTTTAAACCAGAGAAGGAATAGATGGAAAGTGCTCGGATATTTGAGATCCACCCAGAGCGCAGGAACAGATGAACAAATTTACTGTTGAACAGTAACTGTTCTCACTAAAACTTGACACATATGTGAAATATCTTGTAGTATGAGAGTTCTGTTAATGTTGCAATCAATATCTTCATGAGTTTGCGATTCATTTGCTGACTGTCACCGCACCTCCAGAAAAGCCTTATCAATGAACACATTCTTTGAGTTTCATATAGTCACACCAAACGTCAATGTTGGAATCGTTGAGGCGTATGTTAGTCATGTGGGAGTGGTGAATCAGATGACAGTGTTGGGTACATGATTGCTGGGTAAGCTAAATTAACTATGCGACAATAGCTACAAAATGCACACTTTAAAGGGATAGTTCACCCAAAAATGTTAATTAGCCAATGATTTACTCACTCTCAACTCTGGTGTGTATGACATTCTTCTTTGAGATGAACACAATCAGAGTCATATTAAAAAATGTCCAGGCTCTTCAAAGCTTTATAATGGCTGTTTCTGTTTTGGAGTCTATAAAAGTACGTCTATCCATCATATAACTGCTCCACATGGCTCACGGGAGTTAATAAAGGCCTTCTGAAGCGATGCGTTTGTGTAAGAAAAATATCCATATTTAAAACTATACAAACTGTAATCTCTAACTTACACTGTTTGTGTGGTACGGCCTAACGTAAGACGCTCAGATAAGAATATCCTACACTGTAAAAAATAAATCTGTAAAATTACAGAAAAAGTACTGGCATTTCATTACCTGGACATTGTAAAAAAAGCACTGGCTGAATTTTTTAACTACAGTCGACTTGGATGTTTAAGTTGTTTCAACTTAGATTATGTTAAACTGACTTAAAAAAAATAGTTACATCTTGTTAAACTTAACATTTCTTAACTTAATTTAATGAGTTAAAACAATGTAAAAAGATATGTTGTCATAACTTAGTAAACATATAATATTTTACAGTGCAGTACTTTTACTGACATTTCTGTTAACCTTAACATAGAATGCAATGGAGTTCAAAATTTAACATACAGGCAAAACACCTGTAAAAAATAAATGCAGAAAATACAGTTAAATTACAGTGAATTACAGTGCCTTATTTTTAGAGATTTTTTATTTTTTTTGCGTGACCCAAGTTTTGTTTTGCTCTATCCTCTGCTCTATAGGTTGAGTTTCTATCCTCAATCTAAAATAATTCAAACAACAATTTAAAAAAATAATAATAGTTTGAGAAAACAAGTAGGCAGGTAGGTTATTGTGCATAGGTTAGCATTTGACTATTTTGCCCTGTAACTTCTGATATATGTTGTGTAACCACCAGGTGGCATACATGGCAAAGAAAACACTCTTAAGGCACAGACATTTTATTTGGTCTTTAGAGATCAAATTTTGCAAACAGCTACCAAGGGTGTGTCCATATCTGTTTTGTGAATGCAAAGCTTTGGAATGTGGAAATTGCAGAAAATAATTATACATTTATGGTCATGCTTAGCATTTAGTCTGTCCTAAACCTGAGTATCATTTTATATGGGTACATGTACACTGTCAGAAAAAAAGGTACATTGCTGTCACTGGGGCGGTACCCTAAGGTACAAAACCAAAAAGGTACTAATATGTACCTTTAAGGTACTACTATGTTCCTTTAAGGTACTAATATGCACTCTTAAAGTTATGATATATACCTTTTAAGGTATTAAAATGTACCATTTAGGGTTAGTAAGGTACAAAGATGTACCTTTTCACTTTTGTACCTTAGGGTACCGCCCCAGTGACAGAACTGTATCTTTTTTTCTGAGAGTGTATTTTCACGGAAAGAAATGTACTCAGCTTTTCACATAAATTGTGCTAAACACCATTTGAAATTAAACTTGTTTACAATTGTTCATGATAAAAGCTTGATAGAATTCTGTATTCCTCATAACTGGTATGTGCATAATAATGTGAAAACACAACGTAACCTTGAGCTTTCTTTAGAGTTTGACTTTGAAGCTTCGTACTCTTCTCGCCATTATTCTCTGATTGTCTCCCATGGCGACTCTCCCTAACAACCACATCACCTTATGAAGCCGATACAAAATATACCATGTGGCCACAATCAGAACTGCACCGGTGACCAAGAGAACAATATACAAAGCCAGCATGAAGCCACTGTATGGGCCGGTCGACGGGACAGTCCACAGGTACACCCAACCATCGTAATGGTTGTTGTGAATGATTTCAGGTCCGTTATCCAAGACAATTGTACTGTAGAACGCCGGATCATCGAAGTAATTGCCTTGTTTTATGTAAACATGATCAGATGTAGGTGGAAACAGAGAGGGATTTGTTGCAAAAGTGCTTGAAGTTGAAGGTGCAGTTGAAGTCACTGCTTCTGTGCTTGAAGTTGAAGGTGCAGTTGAAGTCGCTGCTTCTGTGCTTGAAGTTGAAGGTGCAGTTGAAGTCGCTGCTTCTGTGCTTGAAGGCGAAGACGGTTGTAGGGAGGATGTTGCAGGAACCAGTGTGGGAATGATGCTTGAAGTCTTAAATGTAGTTTGGAAAACACTCTGACCACATTGGAGCTTTTCATAGGTCAATGTTTGCAGTGAATGGTTTTGTAAGTGGTACGGTTCATAGCATGCTATTCCTTTATCCAAGTCATTGATTATCCTCGGGTTGTCGCGGATCCATTTTGCAATACCCATAATGCTACAATCACACTTCCATTTGTTGTCGCTAAGAGAGACATTCAGCACCCTTGTATGTACAAAAATATCTCCGGAGAGATACCTTAGATGATTGTGGTCCACGGCCAGTATTTCGAGTCTTGAGGTATTGCAAAAGATTGTCTCTGGGAGAGACTCCAACTTGTTACCATTAAGCATTAAAATCTGAAGACTAATTAAATTCGAGAAGATCTCTGGGTCCAGCGCCTGAAGGTTGTTATATTTCAAGGACAGTTTCTGCAGTTTGGGCAGGCAACAGAAGAGGTCCTTTGGTAGTGAGGTCAAATTTTCGTTTAAGTGCAAATTGAGAAACAGTAGGTTGGTCATGTTAGCAAAAAGGTTCCAAGGGACAGTGACGAGATTAGTTTCGTAAAGGTACAATTCTTGCAGCCTCGGCATGTTGCCCATCAGCTGGTCAGGTAGGGAGATCAAGGGGTTATTGAAGAGCGTGAGCTTGGTCAGGTTGGCTAAGTAGTAGAAACTCTCGGCTGGAATATACCGGAGTTGGTTGCCCGACATTGCGAGGGTGAGCAGGGATGGCATGTGCCAGAAAAGACGTGGAGGAATCTCTCGGATCTGGTTCTTTTGGAGATTTAGCCTCAACAGCTCGCTTAGATGGTCAAAGGAACCATTTTCCAGAGTCTCCAACTTGTTGTTCGAGAGTGCCAGAGATTTGAGCTGCCGTAAGTTGTGAAAAAGCATCTTCGGGAGGTTTCTCAGTTGGTTATAAGCTAAGTTTAGGAAATTCAGCTTGGTCAGTTTCTGGAAGACGTCGGCGTCCAGCTGGGAAATGTGGTTCTTGCTCAGATCTAGCTCGGTTAGGTTGACCAACCCCTCGAAGACTTCTGAACTAATGGAAACTATTAGGTTATTATCTAGCTGCAGTTGCACCAAGTTGTTTAGACCACTAAACACCTTGGGTGGGAAGACAGAGAGTGCGTTTGATGACATTTTGATTGAACGGAACTGAGGTGCACCCTGGAAGGCTTCTGGCTGAATGGTGTCAAGAGGGCTATGCGTGATCATTACTCGTAGCAGAAGAAAGAACGACTGAAAACTTCGATCTTTGAGGACCTTTATGTTTGTTTCCTTTAGCAAGAGTTGAAAGGTTGTGGTCGGGTCGAGAGGGGGTATTTCGTCGATGTTCCCAGTGCATTTTGCCAAACCGCTAACATCACAAACACACCCAGCGGGACAGAGAGCACCGAGGGTGAGCTGAGGCAGAAGCTGAAGCAAAATAAACGTGAACCACATTGTCTCAAACTGGGGAACAAATATAGGTACGTTAGTATAAGAATCACATATTTGCCCATGTCTTCATTAAACAGTCGACCAATTATTATTTTACAGAAATAAATTGCAGCATGTACTTTACTTGTGATATACACCCCTAAAAAAACTGACCATGCTTTAAAGAGAGAGTCCACCCAATAATGAAAATCTGGTCCATACAATGGAAGCCACTGGAGCTCAAAACTACATTGAAATTGAAGAATCAAAAGCACTCTTTACGTTACAAATAAATGAATTAGCAATGTTGAACTTACCTCTCACAAGTATTGAAGACTGTCTGGATGAAATGGATGCATGCATGCTTTTAATAACCATAGTTTGGAAATAGCTCTTCCCTTTCTACGCATATCTTGCTCTGCAGTGCAGCCCACATGAAGACTGCATCCGTCTGGATGAGTTGCTGTTTTTTTTTTTTTTTTATCAGATTAGCCAGTAAATAGTTTTAGAACTCATATTAATGTGCAGTCTTTTCATGCTTTTGTTTTACCTCTTGCATCATGTGCATGTAGAGGGCATTGTCTTCCAATGTATATGGTAATTTTATTTATTTATTTTTAAATAAATGTTCAATAATGCAGTGAAGGACATTAGGAGCTGTCCCTATATATATAATTTTATTCTTGTTTGGCAGTTTTTAAGTTAGATTAATTTATAATTTGCTTAAAGAGTGCTTCTAATAAATAATAAAATATTGACATTATGTCATGTCAATAATCCATATCCTTCATATACTCATGTCTGTAAGGGAAAATAAGCTTCACATTTGGAATGTACAACAAAGTCTTAACACTAGAGGGAGGCAAACGCTCGTATCAAAGCAGAAGACAATCATTTCTACATTTATTTCGAATTTATTCCAGTAATTATGCGTTTAATTATTAATAAAGAATGAGATGAAAGAGCAACATCGATCAATTTCACTTGAGGTTTTATTGATATGACATTTAAATAAAATACAGTTTTGTTTTAAGAGTACAGTGCTGAGTACATTATGGCTATCATGACACATTATGAATACATATAATTCCATATCTAAAAATGCTCTGCTTGTTTGATACATCTTAAGGCATTCGATTATTTTCTTCGCAGATTTTCTTGCTCCTGGCTCTTCACTTTAAGATCCTCAAACACAGTATTTCCAGAAACAGGCTTAAAAATAAAATGGAAAAAATGAGTATGGTACTAATAAGTGCATTTACATTTGACAGACACTTTTATCCACTGCATTTAAGATATATTTTTTGTGAAAAATAAAATAAAATAATAATAATAATACTCACCATCATCTCTTTTGCTGATCATCGATCTGTCTTCTTCTATTGCATTTGACACCAATTTTCTTTCCAGATTTAGCTCCTCTTGGAGGACCGCAAGCTGAAACGAGGATTTCGGACAATTAGCTTTCTTATTAATATGTTTTATTAATATACAGTATGCCATGCTGAGTAGATTACTTAGATTACAAAATGTAGTCCATTAAATACAAAATACATGTTGAAAATTGTATTTAATTAAGTAATCTATTACATTATACATTTTAGGTAATGTAATCAGATTACTTTTAGATTATTTTTGACTTTACATAGATTTCAATAGGATAATTTGTACTATAATGATAAAACAATGCAATTTGTTGTTTTTTGAAAATTTGTCATCAACAAAAACTATTATGGAAGTCAATGGGGACCGTCAACTGTTTCATTACCCATTATCTTCTCAAAATATCCTCCTAATGATGAGATGTATCATAATTTGTGTATGAAATATCCCTTAAACATATACTTTAAAACAACCTTTTCCCCATTAATTGCACAAGAAAAATTAAACACACCTCCTGCAGCTCTGTGATTTTTCTGGCCAGCTCAAGTCCTGTGATTGATCGAGAACGTGTCAGTGAGTGCAAGTTTGTGTTTTATAAGATGCTTAAAATTGATTTTCAACGTGTATACATTTTCTAGTAGTAAGATAATCTAGTAAAATGTGTTTATTTACCAAGTACATCCTTTTCTTGGACAGGCATGATGTTTTTCCTTAGTAAAAATGCCAAAATCTGATTCTGGATGTCAGAATCATCCTTTGAATGGAAATCCTGGTTCGCTGTAAAAACGGAAATGTGCATTTCAGTTCACAATTAAGAACTATGAAGAACTTTAAGGGGTAGTTCACCCAAAAATGAATGAGTGATGACAGAATTTCCATTTTTGGGTGAACTGTCCTTTTAATTTCAATCTGTCATTTAGTTTAAAATAATAAAAAATGGACTCACCCGGACTTGCAAGGCTTCTTGTATGAACGTGAAGAGCACCAATTAGAAGTAAAAAAGCGAGACGTGGAAGAAGACTTCCTGAGGGTTTTCTGTCCATGGCACGGAGTAAAAAGCTCCTTGGTCGTATTTGCTCCTATACCTGACCGAACGTTCTGCTGCTGGATGCTCATCAGACGGGATACTTTTAATCAGACGTGAAGACGTGAGAATGTGTCATCGCCGTAAATCAAAAGTGTGACGGTGTACGGTCTGTCAGAGGGCTATATCTAAAAGAGGGTCCGTGACAGCTGGGACTGATGTTCTGATGTGGTCTCAGGGCCAACAACTAGCAATCCATCAAAGGCGGTGTGAGGACCAGAGTAAATCACCGGCTCTACTGACTATCAGTCATCTGTAGATGGCAAAATGTTCTTGACATTCTTCTTTTAATTTAACTAAAAGTAAGCGCGAGCCAGTGACTAGAATAACAAAAAACAGTTTCATGATGGATATAATATATGATATAACGTGTCATTCTTTAAATTTGGAGGCTTTTCCATCTGATAGAAACTTGAATTGCATCATGACTTAAAACATTGAGATCCATTTCATAATTAACATGACTTTTGTGTTAAAAAAAAAGAAGAAGAAAAATCTTTATTTTCTGGGCTAGATATTTTAGCTTTTTAACAATTTTCATTACATAAATGACATAACAATAATCAAAAAATAATAATAATATTATTATTATTTAAAATGAATAGGCCTAAATAGTAATAAATTAATATAATCTCTGAGTTACTATACATGGTCTAAATTTACCTTAAAAAAATATTTCAGTGTTTTGGTTTTAATGATAATATTTTTTAAGGAAACATTTTTTTATGAGAATGACGTATATAAATTATTTAGTCAGTTACCAGTTGTGCAAGTTCTCTCACTTAAAAAGATGAGAGAGGCCTGTAATTTTCATCATAGGTACACTTCAACTATGAGAGACAAAATGAGAAAAAAAAATCCAGAAAAGCAAATTGTTTAATTTTAAAGAATTTATTTGCAAATTATGGTGGAAAATAAGTATTTGGTCACCTACAAAAAAGCAAGATTTCTGGCTCTCCCAGACCTCCACTTGTTACCTGTATTAATGGCACCTGTCTGAACTCGTTATCAGTATATAAGACACCTGTCCACAACCTCAAACAGTCAGACTCCAAACTCCACTATGGCCAAGACCAAAGAGCTGTCAAAGAACACCAGAAACAAAATAGACCAGTATCAGGCTGGGAAGACTGAATCTGCAATAGGTAAGCAGCTTAGTGTAAAGAAATCAACTGTGGGAGCAATTATTAGGAACTGGTAGACATACAAGACCACTAATAATCTCCCTCGATCTGGGGCCTTGTGAATGACCTGCAGAGAGCTGGGACCAAAGTAACAAAGGCTACCATCAATAACACACTACCCAAATCCTGCAGTGCCAGACGTGTCCCCCTGCTTAAGCCAGTACATGCTCAGGTCCATCTGAAGTTTGCTAGAGAGTATTTGGATGATCCAAAAGAGGATTGGGAGAATGTCAGATGAAACCAAAATAGAACTTTTTGGTAAAAACTCAAAATGTTTTTACTTTCTTCGTAAGAAACATTTCAAGGTCCTGGAGTTGCCTAGCCAGTCTCCAGATCTTAACCCCATAGAAAATCGGTAGGTAGTTGAAAATCTGTGTTGCCCAGGGACAGCCCCAAAACATCACTGCTCTAGGGAAGATCTGCATGGAGGAATGAGCCAAACTACCAGCAAAAGTGTGTAAAAACCTTGTGGAGATTTACAGAAAACATTTGACCTCTGTCATTGACAACTAAGGGTACATAACAAAGTATTGAGTTTACATTTTTTTATTGACCAAAAACTTATTTTCCAACATAATTTGACAAATAAATGCTTTAAAAATCTGACAATGGGATTTTTCTGGAATATTTTATATTTACCATAAAAATATTGGTTTCAGTTTTTTTTTTCCAAGGAAAACTTGGAAGAAAGTGTGTGTGTGTGTGTGTGTGTGTGTGTGTGTGTGTGTGTGTGTGTGTGTGTGTGTGTGTGTGTGTGTGTGTGTGTGTGTGTGTGTGTGTGGGGCTGATATGTGGTCTGTGTTACTCATACAAATGTTTTTATAGTTGAGAAATTTTTAAATGTGACATTTTATACTGACCATAACTCTTTTTTAAACAATATACATGTAGGCTCTAGATAAATAAATTAGATCAAATTATTAAATACATGCGTGTGTGTATCCACATAATCATTATACACACACATATTATGTAAACATAAACTATTATTCTGGATCTGATTAATCACAATTTATTTTTCCCCATAATAGGCCTATATATTTATTATTTCTGTAAAGTATATTAAAATGAATCATCAATAATAGTTCATCAATGAATATACTCTGAATTGCTATATTTACCATGAAAACATTTAGTGGTTTAAATAATAAATGTTTCAAGGAAAACTAGGAAGAAACATTTTACATGCTATATAACGTGTACAAAATGTTGATATTGGTCTATAACTCTATTACTATATTTTTATTGTTGAAAAATCTTCAACTAAAAATCGACATAAGGTCTGAAATTCTTTCGAGAACTAAAAGAATTCGAGGATTGCGCGCGTTCAGTGGGTGTGTTACGTTTATTTGCCCGCGTGCGCGCGCTTTTCTGCATGCCAGAATGTGAGCGCGTTCTTGCGTGGCATGTCCCGCCCTGCGATCCGTAGCAAACACAAACTGCTCAGCTTTCCCTTGGTGTTTCGTGTGTGTGTGTGTGTGCGTGTGAGCTCACACAATATTGCTGTGGGTACAGAGGGAGGGACGGACAGAAACCTCGGGCTGGCGACAGAAACCAATCAGAGCGACACGTTACCGAAGACATCGATCGGGATTTATTTATCTGACGGAAACCGCCATCAGTCTGTCAAACAATAACCTTCAGAAACCCCAGAGAAACGACATGGCTGATTTTAGTATTGATCAGAACAACCTGCCTGGCGTCAAAGAGGGTGAGTGAAGATGATGAAGAAGATGGTGATGATGGTGCGCGTGCCGAGGCATTGTGTGTTTCTTTCTGCGTTAAAATAAACAGGCAAATGGCACGAGCTTGTCTCACGCAGAGAGAAACGAGTTAAAGCGCACGAGACGAGCGCGAGCTTCATTCACTTGCCCGCTGATTGCTGTCAGATTATTTAAAACGGCCAAAAACGTTAGATATGATAACATTATGGTGAATAATGAATGTAAACTGTTTATAAATGTCAGTAAATTGGTCATTTTTTTTAACATGTACGGAAATATTTCCGTAAACAGCCATTGAACACTAACGTTAGCTGTACTGATTAGTCAGCGGTGAGAAACGCTGTCAATAAAACATCTAACGTTAACGTTACTATAGAAAGAGAAAGCGACCTTTTTGACATCAAATATCATATAATAGATGGCGTAGAATGACTAACATTAGCTTTAGTTGGCGTAGTGTGAATGCTGGCACATGTGTTGACAGATTGGAGCAGATTCAGCATGAAATCTTCATACTGAGGATGACTGTGGTGCAACACAAGCTGTTGGTGGCTGGTCATGTTATTAAGGGAAACGCTAGCTTTGCAGGATTTCAACCCACTAATTTTAACCTCATTTGATGCTTAGGAAGAATTATTGTTATATATTGTTGTATTATATAGTATTATTTACATACCTTGTCATTTCTGCCCCCAAATCCTGTGCTTGATAGTTTATTATCTGAGCTATGATTGAGTTATGGGTCTGAAAGTGAAACAAGCAATAACGTTATAGTAATGGGGGACTAAATGTTGGTTTCTACACTTTCTAGTTATTAATTTCATGTGAAATAAACAATTTTACCTAAAATACAGTCGAGATGGTTAAAGACAACTTCACTTTAAAAAGAAAATTTTCTAGATTTACTCACTCTCAAGACATCCTAGGTGTATAAGACATTCTTATTTCCGATGAACACAATCAGATGTGTATTAATGAAAATCCTGACGCTTCCAAGCTTTATAATGGCAGTGATGGAATTTGAAGCTCGAAAAAGCATATCCATCCATTATAAAAGTAATCCGCACGCCTCCATAGCCAATAAAGGCCTTCTGAAGCGAATCAATGGGTTTTTGTAAGAAAAATATCCATGTTTAAAATGCAAATAAAGTAAAAATATCTAGCTTGTGGCAGATCGCCTTCCATATTCAGCGTATGAAAAAAAAAAAAAAACTGGCTCAACATATCACTAGAGCATAGCATAAGCGTTACACTTTCTGCATAAGGTGAATACAGAAGGTGTTCTGGCGGAAGCTAGATATTTTACTTTTTTAAAATATTTTTCTTACAAAATCCCATCGATTCACTTCAGAAGGCCTCTGTTAACCCCTGGAGCCATGTGGAGCACTTTTATAATGGATGGATGCACTTTTTTGGGCTTCAACTGTCCACATGTTGGTTTCTAGTTATTCATTTAGTTTCTGTTAAATACAGTCCAAGACCGTTTAGGTTTAAACTCACAATTTTAAGACGTTTTCTGCTTTTAAAACGAACTACCCTTTATGCTGGATTTATTTTATGATGGATTATAGTCAAAATTATTGTTATACTTATAGTTTTTAACACAACAAACATGACGTTGTTCCTCAAATGCTTAAAAAAAAGCCATTAGATACCAAAGTGTCCCATATTCATGGAAAGTGGCCATTAGACTCTTTGCATATGTATGAAATTCGTCAGTCACAAGATGTGGAAGCTTTGTGAATCATTGAGCCTGTTTATACACCTAGAACCTAGATCTACAGGTCCAAACGCATATTGAAAGACAAGTGAAAATGTGTTTTGTCATTTTTTCCATTTATTGTATTATATTATCTGGTCAACTATTCTGAATAATATCACATTGTTATAGTAATTGGTACCGTTCAAGCTGCATAAATGTGTGTGCAAATTTATGCAAAAGTGTATTTGAATATTTTCAGTGATATACTGCATTTCTCACTCGCGGGTTTCTGTTTGTTTTTCCTTGAAGAATGTCCTTGTGGCTTTTCTGTTTTCAGTTGTCTGGTGCGTTCAGCATTTTGTGTTGCAGCTGCTCTTTGCTCTTGGAGGCAATGTTGTGGATGTTTGTCTGGAAAACTTGCAGGCTTAAAATTTTTTGCTAGTTTTGCTGCCTAGCTAAGATCTCTTGGGATGCCTTCAGCGTTGGTTTCGTGTGCTTTGGAGAGCTTTCAGCCTGTGTTACTTGTTTGCCAGTCGCTGCTTGGGTGGTGCTTAGTAGCGCCTTGAGTATCATCATTCTTAATGAATCAGACATTTTAATTGATGTCATACTGTTTGTGTCGCTTTAGGCTGTTTTTCATATTTTAGTAAGGTGTCACATCCTCACACATTTATTAAATTTCATGCAGTTCAAAATTTTGATGTGGAAAGTAGGTTTTTAGTAAGATTAACATTTTTGGGGGGTGGAAATAAATTAGTAGGCTTCTTTTCAGCAGATATGTGATAAATTGGTAAAAGGTGACCGTAAAGATATTTTTGGAAGTTTTTTTTTTTAATGCATCACGCTTTCCACAAAAATATTAAGCAGCACAACCGTTTTTAACATTGATGATAATAAGAAATGATTCTTGAGGAGCCATTTATATTAGAATGATTTCTATATTAGAAGCTTGGAGTAATGATGATAAATTCAGTTTTGACGCCACATGAATAAATTACATTTTAAAATGTATGAAAATAGAAAATAGTTATTTTTTAAATGGTAAAACTATTTCACAATATTAATATTATTGAGCAAATAAATGTCGCCTTGAAAAAAGCTTAAAGCTAAATATTTTTTATCTTAGTTTCTCATTGTCCAAAAATTGTCTGATCAAAGGATTAGTTCACTTTAAAAGTATTTTTCATTGTCAGTTTGGTAATAATGAATTAACATGTTAGCTAATAAGGTCGTATGTTTCAAAGTTTTACTGAACAATAACAAATAATCAAAAAATTATTATCATTAGGGCATGTTGTAGTCCAGATTAAAACATAAAAATGTTTAAATTTGAAAATAAATGGCCTATTAAGTCTTTAAGTATTTAGTATTTGGTGCTGTGATGAACAACATTGAGATTACAAAAAACGAATGGCTGTTTTAAAAACTTCACTGGTGCGGTTGCTTTTGTTTGCAGGGTTTCCGGGGTAACCGCTGCATTCTGCAGTTCATCAGCGCTGCTGTCACTGAGCGGCACTTCATTAGCGCATCTCCTTCACCCGTTCATAGGGCTGTCACTTTTGATTCGATATTCGAATATCCATTCGAACATGACGTGAAATATCCGTAATCGAACTATAAATAAACTATCCGGTTTTTAAAGTGCCATGTAGCGCAATTTTTTACAGTCAGGTGCGTTTAAATGGAGCACTGTAATCGGTTTAAAAGTTCAATCTGAATGAAAATGCTCCATATAAACAGCTAAATCGTAATAAAAATACTCAAACTGAATGAAATTGTAATCGTTTTGAGATCGGTGGGATAAACCTTTTCATGAATCGATCAAACTAAACATTTTCACCATGTAAACGACCTGACCGGATTTCTTTTTGTGCGTCCTTATATGACGTACACAGCGCGTGCCTGCTTCACCACTGAAGAGCGCGCGCCGCGCTCACATGCACCGAGCATGTTGACAAGAGATGAAAGTACATTTTTCTGAGGGATAAACTTACTTCGTAAGAAGTTATGAAAATAATGTTGGCATAATGACACTGTCCTAAACCTACCCATGTAAGCAAACAACTACTTCAACTGCGCCTGACATTATAATTTATTTTTTATGAGATGATTATTATACTTTACAACAAATAAATAGCTTTTATAAAACCGTATAAGTCCTGGTGGCTGTTGAGAGTTGGTATGGCATCCGTAACAAATTCCAGCTGCTGAGAGGACGGCGTCGACATATGATGCGTTAGACAAACTAAAAGCTGTGATGATTGCATAGTGGATAGTTTGAAGTTTCAAACATTAAGTTAACAATTTATTTTTCCATACAGGCTGTGGCCTGAGTCCTGTTTATAACTGTCAGACTGTTAATGCATTTGTGATTGAATCTCCATTACCGTGGGGTCCGGTTTTGTGTGTGTGTGTGGGTGTAGATATTCGAATATATTCGAATACATTGCTTGATATTTGATATCCGTTCGAATTAGTTTCTTTTAAAAAATGACATCCCTACTCGTTCATGTGCTTCTCATTTACATCTGAGCGCGTGCGTGTCCCTTTGAGGCAGAATACAGCGGTGTTGAGCATTTATACGGTTGATGGGCAAAGTATTCTTGAGTGCATTATAAAAAACTTAATAATTGTTAATAAATTATTATTTACGATATTTTGAAGTGCCCATGATAACAATATCGTGCATATTCATTATCGTGATATATCGCATTTCCGAAAATAGGCACATGTCTACTCAAAGCTATCATGAATTGGCTTTTTTATTTTTTGGTTTTGGTTTATTTCGGTTTTGAGGCCCTCTCCAAAACGCTCGGTTTAGATGGGCGTATTTCATATTTTCGATGCTGCAAACCAGAGGACCACAAACTCTATCGCAAATTTGATGGATGTTTTTGATTGTAGTATACAGAAGGGAAAGAAGGGAAAAAGGTGTCTGTGCTCAGGATTTAGTTTTAAGTCATAAGTCTTAGATTCTATTTGTGTAGAAGAGCAGCTGTTTGTAGTCATTCAGAATATGCTGACGTCCACAAGCATTACTCTTGTATGAGAGCTGCTGGTACAGAATTCTATATTTTTGTATAAAAGCTGTGATTTTTGGACAGCAAAATGTTATTGTCTAAAGGAATATATTGCTCATTGCACATAACAGGAGTTGTTGGTTATTACTTTATGTTAGTGATTCAGAATATTCTGATGTCTGTATTAATTTACTATGCTGGTTTTCCTGTTGGTTCTTTGCAATTTTGGGACACATTCTGGCAAAGGTAACCTTCCTGTTGACTTGTAAATAGGGGTGTCCATGGTTAACCGATTGACCGATTAACCGTTAAAAATTGCGTAACCGAGTGAAACATTTTGCTTGGTTAAGTGGCGTCAATGACGTGCCTTGAATTTAGTTGTAATATATGTTTGCACCCCTAGAGACCGCCAGAGCGCTCCCAGACATTTGTAATATCTACAAGAAGAAGTCATGACCAGCTTTCTAAGCGGGCAATGAAGCGGGCAAAGAAAGCGTGGGAGCACTTTAAAAATGAGAGTGACGGGGCAAAATGCAAGTATTGCAATGCAGTGCTTACCACATTTTTCAGGCTATAAGTTGCTCCGGAGTATGAGTCGCATCAGTCAAAATATGCGTCATGAAGAGGAAAATAACATGCGTCGCACTGGACTAAAAGTCGCATTAGGGCAGAAGCAGAGCGCGAGCCGCGCACGCTGTGCATAACGGAGCAGAAGAAAGAAAGTTTGAAGTGAGAAACTTGTGAATGACTAAAGAAAAGCAGACGTTACTTTAACTGTAATGAAGAAAACAAAAAAGCTAATCGCGGACTGAAAGCAAGATGGCCAGAGCTGAAGGGACGAGTCCACAGATGCTTGAACTCTCTGCCGGGAGAGGCTCAGCGAGTCAAACGCTGTGTCTGTGGGAATCGTTCTCGGCTGCATAATTTACTAACGTTACATGCTCTAATCGTGCAGGCGCCCTCGCGGCCACTCGCATTGCTCGTTAACTGGAGCGCATCTCATCCCAATTTAACGAAACTCAACGTACGCCTCGCAGACATGAAATAGATCTTAAGAAACTTGAAATGTCTTTTAACAATTTAAAAAGAAAAGAAATAGGCTACTCTCTGATTATGTAATCCATGATGTGCATTTCTCTCTATAGGCGCGTTCACTACGGAGATGGCGGTCGTCAAATTAATAAACTAAAAATAACCCTGACGCACACTATGGTTAACCGAGTATTAACCGCTAAGGGCCTTTGTTAACGGTTAATGAAAAACTTGAAAACGTGCAGCCCTACTTGTAAAATCACTTTTATTTGTTTTATTAATAAAATAAATTGCAATTAAATTAATTATAGGCCATTACAAAATGCATTGTTTTAAAGGTGTCATGAACTGTCTTTTTAATTTTTTTATACTGTTGTCTGAGGTCAACTAATGATGTTTGAATGATGTACACATTTGCCGTGCGCACCGCAATTCAGAGAGAGAGAGAGAGAGAGAGAGAGAATAGCAGAACAAGAACGGAATATAAAGAGATTCATCGGCCTGCTGGGCTTTGCGAGCTCTGGCCCATACGTGTCTGAGTCCAGCGTGCTAAAGTTATGCTCTGTTAGACACGTACACATAAGCAAAACGATCTATAATGCAATACTATCACATATAAAAACATGTTTTACTCACATCGGTGTGTTGCACCATTCCTGTCGGATCCAAATCCAGCATCTACCGGAGATTTGTTTACTAACGATTCCGCAGTGAACTGAAGTGAACATGTCTTCCCCACGTGAGCTGGAACTTCATTAAAAATAAAGTTCAACCACTCATTCCTAATATTAGGATCAGAAGGAAGCTTATGCAGCGACTGTGTTCTTCCACAACCAGGAATAGCGCAATATCTATCTTCCTTGGCATGTATTGTTGTTGACCAGCTAGCACGAGCCCTCCATGAGTCGGTGGGTGGGGCTACTGAACTACACGTGCTGTAGATTCTGTATAGGCGGTGTTTCGTCGCGCACTGACGTCAGTATAAAGGACCGTTTGCTGAGCCTGGTGTCTATAAAAGCTTTTCTTTGACTAACAAGGAAGTTTTCAGCTCTGAAACATAGAGGATATTCTTATATTACCATGACCTTTTATATTTCAAAAGCTCAAGGAAAAGTTGATTTCTCAATTCATCACCCCTTTAAAAGTACAAAATGAGAAAAAACAAAATCAGTATAGAAAAAAGATGCAGCGATAATCGTTTCATAATCGCATTGCAGCCCTCTGTATCGTAATCGAATCGTGAGGTGCCTAGAGATTTCCACCTCTACATGACGTTTTAAAGAATAGCACAACGGCGAGCGCGGCGAGTAAACACCTTCCCAAACGGACGAGATGCGTGCCCAGTCAGCGGAGGATCGCACTGCAGATCCAAACAAAAGGATAAACAAGGCTTAAGGTGGTTAAACAAATCTGTGGTACCAGTCTTGGTGGGGACGACGGCCTTGCATTCGCAGATGACATTGGTCTGACTACAGTCAGACTTATAAAATCAAAAAAACTGCCATACTTTCTCGCTGCGGCACTCTTTTTTTGGGTTTTATCGTTAAACCTGATACTGTTACATGATTGGCTGTTAGCGTGTTTCCTTATGTTGCTAGGTTACCAGAGAGTGAGTGCCTTTGTCCATGCAACCAAACCAAACTTGTTCGATCGAACGTATTTTTTATGGATATCGATTACGTGTCTGACGATTTTTTTTACTTTTTATTGCCCACCCCTAGCTTCAGCTTTCGTTTACCATAACTGATTATTTCATGGTTGATGAAATGTGAATTAAAGCCTCAGATCATATAAAGTTCATACTCATATGGATTATTTTTACAATCTCATTATTAACTTTTTGTCAAAGTGGTATAAGGCTGAATGATTAATTGCATTTGCAATAATATCTTGACATGATAAAACACGGGTATTATAATTATTTTTAACCGCAAAGGCTGTGATTACACTCTGGTCATGTGACGCCAGTTTAAAGCATTCAGCTCTGAGGAAGAATCAATTTTGCACACTATGTAACAGTACACTGTAAAAAAATATTTAGAAAAAAAGTTACCTGGTTGCCTTAAAATTTTGAGTTCATTGAAATTAAATTTATGAGTTAATACAATGAACATTTTTTGAGATTCGACAACCTTTATTAAAATATTATTAAAAGATTTTGTAAGCATATTGGGTAAATGTGTGTGTTTTATTTCTGATGACGCAGTGAAACATGCCAAATAGTGCTATTTTCATGATTTATCAATTTTTTTTTATGTGGTTCGGATTAGACGTGCCGATTTTCGATAATGCGATTTATCACGATAATGAATATGCACGATATTGTTATCGTGGGCACTTTAAAATATCGTAAATAATAATTTATTAACAATTTATAATTTTTTTATAATGCACCCAAGAATATTTTGCCCATCAACCGTATAAATGCTCAACACCGCTGTATTCTGCGTCAAAGGGACACGCCAGGGCTCTACATAACGCCCATTTTGGGCGCATTTACGCCTAAAAATTACTGCGTGCGACTGTGAAAAAATATTTAGGCGCACCGGTGCGAGTGAGCTGCTCAATTCTCATGAATGGATGTGTACAATCGGAATAAAAACTACAACACTGACTGAATCAACACTGAGAAACTGTTAGGCTATGTTTCCTACTGCAATCAACTGCTTTTCATGCCTTCAGTCAGCAGAAGAAGTGCAAAAACGTGTGCGACGGACTACACTTCAAACAACGATTGTTTACAACGATTGAAGTGAAACATGTGTGACGAGTCTGACGACGCAGCCATGTGCACTTTACCAGACGCTTCGCGCTGTTTATCAGCCAAATCAAAATTAACTGGAAATACCACATTTGGATTATCATAAACAAGCCCAGAAATTAGCGGATGCTTGGGGCATAAATGCCATCAAACAATAATGTATTAATAATACATTTAAAAAGCCCTTGAGTTAATCTTTATCACACATGCTGTTTAAAAAAAATACTAAATGTATATAATGAGCGAGTATATCATGAAGATTTTTTCCAAACCGGGTTTTTGTCTTATTCTGAATCACTGTAAGGTTACACACAAAATAAATTATTCCCGCTGCGGATTAGCACAATATCTGCGTGACTCACCACAAACAGAGAGAAGTAGATCCGGCTGCAATGTTCTCCCGCGAGACGCATGCGGTTCTGTTTATGGAGCGCCAAAAGTTACAGCTTGCTATAGCTCCAAATATTGGCATGATTGCATGTGTGATACTGATCTCGTACAAAAATCTAATAGACAAGTTGATATTAAGTAACAACGTTTTAGCCACAACACTGTCTATTTGTGAAAATCAAAGCCACACCAGAACTGATTCGCATCTCCTAGCGATTCGATTCAAATGAATCTTGTGTTTTGAACTATTGACTGAATGACTTGCCGCCACCTACTGGCGGTTTTTATTTTCATATTTATACTTTGCATGGACTTTTTTTATTTAAAATATTAAACTTTTAAAGTTTAATTTGTACATATTTCTTAATTCAAAAACTTATATGTAAAACATTCATACAACATTAACTCATGCATTAAATGCATAGGTGTTTGATTGTATGAAGTCCAGTTCTGCTTTTTGTGTGTGTGTGTGTGTGTGTGTGTGTGTGTGTGTGTGTGTATTTGTGTGTGTGTGACTGTGTGTATTTGTGTGTATTTGTGTGTATTTGTGCTGTACTCTCAGAAGTTAATGATAATATTATGTCAGAATTATGTTGAATTTAAGAAATTGACAGATGATGCATACATTTAATAAGATTAGAAAACATTGCTCTTATAATGGTAAAAATGACCCTGGACATTAAAGGACAAATATCGTCCTGTAATGGGAAAGTTATAATTGGAATGTGTTTGGTGGATTAGAACGTGCTCCTAAATTTTTGACTGTGCTCCTAAATTTTTTTAATTAGGAGCACAAGTGCTCCTCAAGAAAAAAGTTAGCGTAGAGCCCTGCACGCGCTCAAATATAAAGAAGCCCAACGTGCGTTTGCACATGACTGAACCGGTGAAGGAGACGCGCTGCTGAAGTGCCGCTCAGTGACAGCAGAGGGCGCTGATGAACTGCAGAATGAAGCCGGTTACCCCGGAAACCAGCAAATAAACAAAAAAAAAACACGTGTAGTTTTTAAAACAGCCATTTGTTTTTGTAATCTCAGTGTTGTTCATCACAGCACCAAATACTTAATACTTAAAGACTTAATAGGCTATTTATTTTCAAATTTAAACATTTTTATGTTTTAATCTGGACTACAACCCTAATAATTAGAACTGTTCTAATTATTTGTTATTGTTCAGTATAACTTTGAGATACGTACTTCATTAGTTAACATTTTTAATTCATTATTACCAAACTGACAATGAAAAATACGTATAAAGAATTAATCATTCTATGTTAATTTCTTAGTTACTTTTTAATAACATTAAAATCAATATAACTTTTTTAATGGACCTAAGATGAAACTAACAATGATCAGTATTTCTTAACTTACATTAACAAAAACATTATACTTTCTGTACCAAATGTAGCTATTGCTCAATCTTAGTTAATGCATAAACTAATGAGACCTTATTGTAATTTGTAAGCCTACCTGTTGTCCTGAAAAAAATCAAGAGACCACATAACATTGATTTCTCAAGAGGGGTCTCTTAATTTTTTTTTCCAGAGCTTTATATATTTTTGGTGCATTATTGTATTTAAACATTCAGTTATTTTTGTTCTTACAAAAATAGTTCTTAAAGCTGTTATGCTATGGCAACATTTTTTTTTGCAACTTATTTCAATATCGTGATAATATCGTATATCGTGATAAAACTTCATCAATTAATCGCAACATGAAAAATTGATATCGGCACATGCCTAGTTCGGATACAATAATATTTTGAGTTTCTATTTATTAAACTAATTTCCTTCATTGTATCAACTCAGATTTTTAATTTCAATAAACTCAAAATTTTAAGGCAACCATGTTACTTACTTTAAGTTAAACCAACAAAAACTAACAAAAACTTTTTACAGCGTACGGTTTGTTTAAGTTGTCGTGTAGTTTGTTGTTCATACTATACAATAGAGGTGGGAGGAAAGATGATCTTTTTTCTAACGATTCTGGAGTCATTCTGAGCTTAGTTTTTAACCACACATGCGCGATTGCACATAGAAACACCCATATTCTGATGTGATTACAATGACAGGACATTTGCGGGCTTCATTGCACAGGATATGAACTATAAGTGTGAGAAACGTGCTTTTCTTTATGTAATGCTTGCTGTGCATTACAGTATTTCCCTTACAAATGCTCTACGAAGGCATCGTTTATGTTGTTTGGAATGCAGTGGGCTTACATATTAGAAATATGAAACTGACAAAAGGCTGCTTTCAATTTCAAATACGGGCCGGCGCTTTATGAAGAGGCTCTGAGAGACTCCGTCTAAGTGGCTAAATTTACTTGCATCTCAAAATGCTTTAATGACGCAAAAAAAATTAAGCACCGTCAGTTATGTCAAGACTTAAAGGATTAAATAGAAGGACAAACCACAACTTATATTAGTTCATCTTATAGCATTGTTAATGCAGCTTATTAGGTCTATAATGTCATCATAATAATCCAAACTTTAAGATGAATGGAAAACGTTCAGATAGCCTGGCTACTCTTAATGAAAAATGAAAAAAAAAAAACTCTTAGTTTATTGTTTGTAATGTTTTTTTCCCCCTCTCTTTATTATTTACAAGCTTTTATGTTTTGAAGCTATTAGTGCTATTAGTTTATATATTTAAAATTCCCACCACACAATTGTTTTCATTTAAATATTTAATGTGTAATAATTCTTTGAAAAAGTACTGTAGTTAAGAAAAGATTGTTTTATTAATAAAATAAATAATAATAAAAAGATAGTTTTGGAGTCAGATCATGACTCCTATGGAATCGGATCGAATCGTGGGGTGCCTAAAAATTTCTATCCCTGCCATACAATGATTTATTGCTTGTCTTTGTTGAATAATACAGAAGATAAAGAGCTTAACAATTACATATAAAATCGCAATATTGGTTAAATAATTCGCAATTCAATTATTTTGCAAAATGGTTCAGCCATAAAGTGGTAGTTGCGTAGCTTTCTATGGAGGGACAGAAATCGCTCAGATTTCATTAAAATATCTTGATTTGTGTTTCCAAGATAACGAAAGTCTTACTGGTTTGGAATGACATGTGGGTGAGTAAATGATGACAGAATTTTTGGGTGAGCTAACCCTTTAAATAGTCTCTTGTATATAGAGAGGAAACCCTTAGTAGATGATACAGAGACTTTCTTGGTTCCAAATGTTACTCAGCCATTCTAGGGCATTGTCATATTGCTTCACCAACCAGTAGAGTATAAAGGATAGTTTGCTAAATGTAAATGTTGGTTCCTCATTTAACGCTATGAATATCCGATAGTCTCAGTTCCGCAGCTTTTTTTTGTTTTGTTTCAGGATGCCACTGAAGTTGCTAATAAGCAGCAGATGGGCGACGTCTTTAATCACAAATCTGCAGCAGTGGCTTAATCTTATCCTCTTGTCTCGCCCAAGCTAAGAGTACAAACGCATACTGATGTGGAAATCGCTGACTAAATTAGTACGGTGTGAATTGTTTTTCACGTCAATATTAAACCTCTCGCTAAAATCACTCCCAACTGTAGCACGCAGGCTGATTATGGTGTGTAACTGGTTGCGTGCGTTCGGTTATATTAATTCCGCTCACTTCCCAGAAACAGTAATGCCGTTTTCCTTGCAGACTGAAATGCAAAAGTTGCTTTTATCTGATCGGGGTTATCGGAGCATGTTTCTAAAGCTTGAGGGTTTTTTTTGTTTGTTTTTTTATCAGTCACAAATTAAGTACACGATTTCATCGCTTCTCCACCTGTTATGAACCCTGTCTCAATAGCTGGGAGGCTGCCAGGTGCAGAATCAGACCTGTGTAAAACATTAAAAAGGCTGATAAGAGCATGGTAAAAGGCGGATGTGAAGACGTGGTTTCGGTTTCTCAAGATATATTTATAACCGAGGTGATAATGGTCTGTTGCTCTGCAGTTTCAGACTAACACAGACCCACTCCTGCATGACCGTTCCACAGAAGCATGATCATTCGAATGCATACATTTTCTGTCCGATTGCACTTTTTTTTAGTTTAAAACTGGTTTAAATGCATAAAAAGATGCCATATATGTATATGTGTATGTGTATGTATATATATATAATATAGTACCTCTCTCATGTATACACACACTATAATTTTACAAAAACATTAGTTATTTGTCATGTTTCTGTTATTTAAAGTGTCAAAATATCATGTGGTGGGAACATCTAGCTATTCTTCTAAAACTTCTGTTTTAGAAACATCTTTGAGGCGACTAAATTTATTCAGATTCATTTTCTACACTCTCTGGCATGCTTTCCAAAGCGTTTCGTAACACAAAATTGCAAATAATATACAAACAAACATTGTCCAATGATGTCCATTTTATGAAATATCATGTGGTGCGACCATCAAGAAATGACAAAGTTTTGGACTTATATGTTGAAATCCAATTAAAGATAGGGCATTGCATCATATACCAATTTGCCAAGGACCCATTAAGGCAGCATGTTTTTAACTATCTCAGATTTGGGGGGAAAATGGCCTTTTTAACAGCTGGTATGCAGTTACCAAATTTGGATATCATGTGGTGTGACCTCAAAAGTGTGTTAAGTTATTTCTGCAAATAGATATTTTTATCATAAATATCATAGGGACCTTTTGTGGGGATCTAGCTTGGTTTTGTGGTTAGGTTGCCAATTCTTTTTTTGTAAGATTTTTTTTAATGTTTTAAAAAATGTAAGTCTCTGAGGGCATTGACACAGAGGGTTTCCTCCCTGTATAGTTTACAACATTAGTTAGATTTTTTTTTTTTCCTTTAAGAAAATCAAACTATTAGTCTCGGCGGATATCAACCTGAATCGGTTATCGTATCTGTGCATCTCTAATAGAAATCTTGTAACATTATAAAACCTCAGTGACCCTAAACTTTTGAACGGAAGTTTAAATCCAATACTTACTCTAAATACTTTGTTGTGTATTCAGGCTGTTTTCGCACCTGTTATCCCGAGGTTGCATTGTGGACTTCCTGCATGGGCTGAAAATGTGACGCAACTCTTTGTTAAAAGTAAATAATCAGATTTCTATCTCTTTTTGTCCGTCTGCAGTGTGCCGGGACTTTGCCGTGCTAGAAGACCATTGTCTGGCCCACAACCTTCAGGAACAAGAAAGTAAGTCCTTTCATAGCCTGTACTTTTTTCTTTTCTTTTTTTTAAAACTTAGAATTACATTGAAGGTTATGACCCTGAAGTTGTTTGTTGCCACTAAATGAGTCATTCAAAGCCTTTACGGTTTTTCCCGTCCTTTTGAGCGTGTGATATTAATAACAGGAAAGCAAGTTTCTTACCTACCATCTTCCCCTTTTGCTGCAATGTGAGGTGTTACACCTCGACCACAGATCTTATCCATCATATGTGTTTTGTTAGCACTTGTATGTGAGAAAGATGCCATACATGTCAGATGGCAACTGCGCTCTTGAAGACACAATGAAGGACCTAGACAAAATGTGGATGGCTGCAAAGATTTTGTGTTTTTGTGAATGGATGTACCATTGCAAGGACACTCAAATAAAAAGGAAGTTCCTCTTCCAGGAAGAGTCAGTATCTGTGTCATACAAAAAAAACTATTTGGAAAAAGTTTGAAGCCACAAAAAAGGCTGTTCTGTTGTTTCTGTTTCCTGAAGAGACATTGCAGATTCTTTCAACTGTATGCTTTATGGAAAATTCTGAAAACTCCCTCTTTTAGATTTGATACGTGGGTAGGTGTTAGAAACACTACTGACATTTAATTATTAAAGTCTGGCAAATTCATATTTTTGTTAATACAAACAATTACTACAATAAATTAACCCATAAGAAAGTCCTTAAAATGGACCGAGACTATTTTCTCTTCAGTAGAGCAGTTATTTTAGTTTTATTTATATACTATTTAGTGATGCACTATATATCGGCCACCATATCGATATTGGACGATAAGATTATTTAGCCGATATATTAAAGCTGATAAATAATGGATTATTTCTTTCAGCTGAGACACTTCAGGTGCACACTGTCCGCCATTATGGTTTTAAATTGCTTGGAATATGATTGGAATCACTTCAAAAAAGGAAAATACAAGTAGTTGTCATGGTTTAGTCATAGTTTACATAAAATTGTAATGAAAACATCATAACATGTTTGCTTGAGACAGGCTTTTAATGGTGAGTCTTTTGATTTTGTAATCAGGCTCTCAAAAGTGATATAGCCATCAATTTTGGAATTAGACAATTATTTGACAGTATATCGGTTATCGGCTTTCAAATGTAAAAAACAACATTTTCGGACAATTATCGGACAATTTTTCTGTGCATCCCTAATACTGTCATAGCGTTTCCTCATGTTGTATTAGCTATTGTTTTTATTTTTTCAGGTTACATTTTAAGTTTTAGTAATTGCATGTACTCTTATCATTTTAATTAGTTTTTTTTAACCTTTATTTTTATTTCAGTTTTAGTAAGTTCAGTACTTTTTATTATTTCCACTAGTTGCTGAAGAATTCATATTTATTCTATTTAAGCTTTATTTTGAATTATTCCAGATTTCGAATTAAAGGACAACTCCGGTGAAAAATGAACCTAGGGGTAATGAACAGATGGTTACCAAGTACCAAGTTCTCTCGGATGCGTTTTCATGAAAATCGAATCGAGATAAAGAGTTTTATCTCTAAAAACAGATTAGCTTATAACACTAGTCTATGGGGCACAGAGTAGACACAGGGTGGTAAAATTAAATCGCTAGTTTATACCACTAACAAGGCTCAAAATAGCCTCACACTAACACGGTAGCATAATGAGGGTCCCTACATGCAAACCGAAGCATTGAGAACTTAGTGAGTGTACAAACAGTTTAATAAGAGGATACTTTATAAACACAGCGCATTACGCGTTCACGGACAGGCACCATCTTGGAAAACAGTCTCGACGAATCGATCCACGCTTTTCTAAGTGAGCTGGTCGATAGGAATTAAGTTTGTGAAATGTAATAACATGGACATTTTTATTTTTATTTATTTATTTTCTCTGTTGTGTTCAGTGTTTTCTTCCGGAAACAACGGACCATATGAGATTCCAAGTCACAGTTCATCACTTAGCAGAGCTCTCGTCGCTCGATGAGTCGAGACTGTTTTCCAAGACGGCGCCTGTCCGTGTAATGCGCTGTGTTTATAAAGTATCCTCTTATTAAACTGTTTGTACACTTACAAAGTTCTCAATGCTTCGGTTTGCATGTAGGGACCCTCATTATGCTACCGTGTTAGTGTGAGGCTATTTTGACCCTTGTTAGTGGTATTAACTAGCGATTTAATTTCACTACCCGGTGCCCCATAGACAAGTGTTACAAGCTAATGTGTTTTTAGACATAAAACTCTTTACATTCAATTTCCATGAAAACGCATCCCAGAGAATGATCTAGTCTGTAACCATCTGTTAATTACTCACTAACAGTTATCATAACAGTTAATTTCTCACCGGAGTTGTCCTTTAAGTTTTTATTTGTATCTAATATTTATATTATTTTAATTAATAGTTTTAGTTAAAGGGATAGTTTTTGATTTACTCACCCTTAAGCCATCCTAGTATAGGTATATTACATTCTTCTTTCAGACGAACACAATCAGATCGAACACAATCAGACGATTAGAGTTATAATTAAAAAATCTCCTGGCTAATCCAAGCTTTATAATGGCAGCCCAAAATGTCAAGCCCAAAAAAGTACATCCATCCATTATGAAAGTACTCCATACATCTCCAGAGGTTAATAAATGCCTTCTGAAGCGAAGTGATCGGGTTGTGTAGGAAAAATATCTATGTTTAACACGTTATAAAGTAAAATATCCAGCTTCCTCTAGACCGCCTTCTGTATTCAACTTGCGCAAAAAACTGTAACGCCTCCCACAGGTCAAAACGCTTCCTACATCATAAGATGAGCCAATTACGCTCTTTTCGTATGTTGAATACGAAAAATATCTGCCAGAAGCTAGATATTTTACTTTAGAAAGTTTTAAATATGGATATTTTTCTACAAAACCCCATCGATTCACTTTAGACTCTTTATTAACTCTTCAGAGCCGTGTGGAGCACGTTTATAATGGATGCATGCACTTTTTGGGTTTAAAATTTTGGGCTGCTGTTCATTTCCATTATAAAGCTTGGAAGAGCCAATATAACTCAGATTGTATTCGTCTGAAAGAAGAAAGTCATATACACCTAGGATGACTTGAGGCTGAGTAAATCATGGGCTATTTTCATTTTTGGGTGAACTATCGCTTTAACAATAACAACACTGTAGTAGAGCGTTTTTTATGATGGACCAAAAGCAGCTTCTTTGACCATTAAATCAACAGGCCTGACCTTTCATCAGCTTGTGTGTCACACATCAACTTTGTTGAGTCACATTGGCAGATGGTGCTAAACTGTCCAAGCTGAAAGAAAAGTCGGAATAGGGCTCGTTCTCTTGTGGTAATGTTCAAATAGCTCCTCATAATAAATGATGCTGGCTTGACTGACTTGAGCTATGTCTATCCCATACATGTTTCAATTTATGGCTTTTTTTTTTCTTTTTTTTCTGGTACTCTTTCTTAAATATAGCGTGTGCTCACAGTCACAGGATCAATAAAAAGCGTTCAGACTTTGGGAAAATGATGCTAGAATTGCGTCAGCATCTAGGATTTACTGCCTTTTCGACGCAGCACATTGACTCGGCCTTGAAATGGCAACTGGTTTGATATTACCCCTCAAATTGCCATTTCAGATCATGTGCTCTCAGTTATATATATATATATATATATATATATATATATATATATATATATATATATATATATATATATATATATATATATATATATATATTATAATATTTTATTATTCTTAAATAATAAATTATTTAAAAATTCTGAAGTTTATTTATAAAACAATTAACAATTTTAATATTATTCAGTGAAATTAACATTTCAGTGAAAATCCATTTTTCAAAATGCTTATAAATCATACAGGATGAGTTTTTTTTTGAGAAAGTACAAATGCAGAATGTGTCCTGTGATGGGTAGGTTTAGGGGCAGTGTAAGGGGATAGAAAATACGGTTTGTACAGTATAAAAACCATTATGCTTATGGAAAGTCCCCACATTTCACAAAAACAAACGTGTGTGTGCGCATTCACTACTCACTTGTCCTAATTTATGTGCTCTAACTTGGGTGGGTTAAATGCAGAGGACAAATGGGCTCCCATACCTTCACATGTCATAAAAAGACATCTTGTGATTTTGTGTCATTCATTTGCATTAGCCATGGTGTGAAGCGAGCCTCTCTAGTGTCTGTAACCTCTCAGTGACGCTTTTCTCCTCTTTTACTCTTCCAGTCGAGAGCCACCTGGCCTCCAACGTCCACAAGAGCCGTCTGGTGCAGCAGGACCTGCAGGTGGCCAAACGCCTGCAGGAGGAAGAGGACCTGCGGGCCAAAGCCGAGAGCCAGAGACAGCATCGCCGCATGTGAGTGACCACCTGAACACTTCAAAAAAAAGAAAAAGCTTATAAGAGACCAGAAAGATGCTGATTGTGTAGAGATTAAAGGTCAGACTGTGCCGTTCCTGTTTGTGAAAGAATGTGGAGACCGAATAGGAAGGTCATTATTTTCTCTGACCTTCCCAAACTCTCGGCAGCAGACATCGGATATCAGAGGGCCTCATCGCTTCTTGTTTTTGCCGTCTGTTGAGATAAGTAGGTGTGCTTCAAGTAGGAGCGGATGACATGGACATAAATCAGTCCTTCGTGTTGTGTCTCTACTTTACACCCCGATTGTAATACAGAACATAATATGTGGAGATTAGCCTGGCTCCTGCTGCGCTTTGAGCTTGTGTCTGAACGCGAAGGACTTGTCGTCTCGTAGTACGCCGATGCAGTAAAATGTTTTGACTTCCCCTCATGCCACATGCGGATAAAGTGTTCCTTCCTGCTGGGCGACGTCTCAAGGCCTCTGAGCTGATGGTATCATCCGAGTTTGAGCATGGCAGAGCAGGAGAGCGAAGAGCCTGAGGGGAGACGCATTGCACAGCTCAGACATTGCAGTAGGAGATATTGTTACGTCCATTTGTTTGTTAGAAATATACACTATCTGCGCTCGGCAAGATTTTAATAGACGCATCTAATTGATCAAAAGTGACAGTAAAAAAATGTTTAATGTTGCAAGAAAAAGTTTCTGGTCCTCATTGACTTCCCCATTGTATTCTTTATTTCTGTACTATGGCAGTCAATGGAGACCAGCACAACTGTCAACACTGATGAAAAATGCAAATCAGCATATTAGAATGGTTTCTGAAGGATCATGTGACACTGAAGACTGGAGTAGTGATGCTGAGAATATTTTCAAAAAGAAAACAGTTATTTAAAATTTTCGCCGAGTTTTTAATCCAATCGTTGAAGCCTTGGTGAGTAATAGACTCGCTTTAAAAACAGTGCTAGGCCTTATAGTGGGCAAATTCCAATCAGAAGTGAGCATCTCTATAGAATCAGCGGTTCCGAATCCTGAATCAATACGCTGATTCATACCAGTTCGAATCTTTGTTTTGAAATCGGCCCATCACTACATAAGTTGTTATTTAGGGTTTTTTTTGCGCACAAAAACTACTCTCATCGCTTCATAAAAGGATTGTAGAGCCACTGTAGTGAGATGAACTTTGTAACGACGTCTTTAGTGCCTTTATGAGTCTTGAGAGAGGAAATGATTTTAGTGTCAATGAAGGCCTTTCTGAGCCATCAGAGTTCAACAAAAATATCTTCATTTGTGTTCAGAAGATGAACCAAGGGCTTTTGGGTGTCGAACGACATGAGGGTAAGTAATTAATGACAGAATTTACATTTTTGGGTGAACTAACCCTTTAACTCCAACTCTTCTGCCATATCTAGATGAAAATTAATCGTGATGACTTTTAACCCTAGGTCACATGATTTAAAAACAATTCAATTGCTTCCTTAAAGTGACCATCGCACGTTCCCTTTGCTAACGGATTTGTGAAGGGATTCAGTTGTTCACTATCATTTGGAACGCTCTTAAAAATGGCTCCCCCTTCTCAAAGTGCCCTTCACGGTGGCAGAAACGCCGTTTGGAATTCTTTAGTTCTGCATGATTGAAAATGTCGTGTTGCCTCCTAAACCTGGCTTTGAGTCAAACTAATTACATTATCTAGGTTGTAATGGGATTGCTTTACTAATTACCCTCCGAACGGTAATCACATGCTGATTACTTGTGAATTAATCTCCCAAACTTGTATAAATCTTTACAGAACAGTACAAGATGGACACTAGATATTGTATTAATGTATTTATTTATAATAATCATCATATTTAACATTTAAATATCAGCAAATATTTAGTTATTTATGATGTCTTTACAAAAGTGTTTACAAAACCTTAAAGGACATTTTTATTTTATTCAGTGTTGTTTTTTGTTAATTAGAACAAATTAAATTATTTTAAACAAAATAATCTAAAATGAAATAATTAAAAGCTAATTCAACATATTAATATAATAATTTATAAATACTACTAAATCAATGCTGGTTTTATTGTATGATTCCAAGTTTATTTTGAATAAATGACTTATTAATCATTAAAGGTGCACTATGTAACATTTTTTTCAGTAAAATATCCAAGAACCACCAGGCAAGTGTTACACATTTTGTTCACAATTGAGTACTTAAAATTTCACAAATGTTTCCAACTATAAATTGTGAGAAAATTGCTGCTTTAACCGATGAACCGGAACGTCTGAGGTAGTCGCCTGTCAATAGCGTCATATCTGCGTTACCCTCAGTTTCTGGTTTTATTTTGCAGAAATGCTTTACTCCTACTGCAGTGTGCTACAAGTGTCACAGCAGTCGCTGAGCGAACGCACAGAGTAACGTCATAACATCATTTTTAACACACTTAAATGTATCTAATATGTTAAACAGAGCTGCGTTACCTCATACTCATGACAGGGAAAAGTGGAAATGGCGCCGGCGACTGTGACATAATAAAAGTCCCGCTGCTTGTGAGGCATGTGTTGCGTTCATCTTATTAACAATCGATCCATGAACTTGATTCTTATCCTGATTCTTTTCCACCGGCTGTGAGGTGAAGAAAACATGTCCCAAGATTCTGCACTCAAACTTGCCGTCATTAAACGAAGCCTTTGTTTTGAATAGGCGCCCTCTAGCGGACTGAAGTTACATAGTGCACCTTTTAAGACTTGTTTTCATTCACATAATTTAATCAGCTAAAATGTATTATGGTGACAGCCATAGCTAATAGTAACATGTTTCTTTGTAGCACATTGCCCTCTATGCGAGAAACTGGTCTTCTAAGAACAATTTCTTCTCAGACTCAGTAGGCGAAACACCATGGTGGCAGATTTGAGAAGCTCACGGTGTGAAAACTCAAGTGTTTTCTTTCCCTCTGTCCTTTCAGGGAACGGATCGACATTGAAGTGGCTCAGGAGATTCAAGAACAACTTGTCCGGCAGGCTGAACAACTGAGGCAGCAGGAAGAGAAAGATGAGGTGAGAGCAGGACGCCTTCGAGCCATTCACAACATACACACACTCGGGTTGTGTTGGTCATTGATTTAGCCACGCCCACAGTAGTCACATTACTTCACTGTGATTGTGTTTGTTACACTTCAGAGCACATACTGGCATTCTCCGTGTGTTATTCATCAGTAAGGCATTGATGTAACCACGCCCATGTTTGTTACATAATTGCAGCACTCGTTTCCCTCCACTCATTCTTCTGAATTTGTTTATGTCTGCTCCACTAGGCCATCGCCCGTAAGCTGCAGGAGCGAGAGATGAAAGAGGAGAGAAAACGGCAAAAGCAAATGGAAGCAAACTTTGAAGAGGAGTACTACGAAGATAAAGGTGTGTAGAGCACCCCCCTAGTGGAAGGTGTGCAGTCGAGCAAAGATGAGGTTCAGAGAACAGAATGTGTGTTCGCGTCAACACATTTGACTGCTGGAAAATCTGCATTTGTAAGGTTTTCTGCATGGCTGTTCACCAAATCTACAGCTCCCCATCACATATTTTACCACAGTATTGAGTTTGAAATGCCTTTTCATGGTAGCCAGTAAATTCAATAAATGATAAACAAACAATAGTTTTTAATTAGTGGCACAAAAAAGCAAATATGCAACACAACAAGTAAAGTCTGATTCAGAAAAAATAACTTTCTTTGCAATCAATCGGTCAAGACTCCCATATTATTGTTCTGAGCAGTGTTGATATTAACTAAAACTATTAAAAACATTTGTTTATTGAAATAAAGCTGATATTAGATAACAAGAATTTTGAAATGTTGCCTTTCCAACTAATTGAAATAAGTGCCATAATTACTAACTGAAATAAAAATAAATATAAAAATATTCAGAAAAAAAATTGAGTGCAAAACAACAAAAAATTAAGCAAATCTATAAATGAAACCTGAAAATATAAGCCAATTCAAAATATTAATATAAAATATAATAGTATATAAATAATACCGAAATAACACTGGTTCTGGGTGTATTAATTGCTGAATTTGGTTACTGAATTACTAACTGAAATCAAGTTAATGTACTAAAATTACTAAAACTGAAAAAAGCTAAATTGATGCATTAAAAAAGTTTAATAAGCCTGACAAAAAAAACAAAAACAAAAACCACCACAAAGATGGCACGCATCAATCACAAAGATATTTTACAAATACGTCTAATTGAAAGTATTACTAAATTTATAATAGTATTAGTGCTTTCAAATTGATTAATCATGATTAATGGCATTCAAAATAAATTTGTGTTTATGTAGTATATGTGTGTGTGCTGTGTATGATTTATATATAGATAGACAGACAGACAGACAGACAGACAAATAATTGTTATATTTATATGCAAATATACATTTTCATATATATGTGTGTGTATTCAAATGTAAAATAATACTTATACACTATACATGCGCACATTTTATGTAAACAAACTTTTATTTTGGATTCAGTTAATCAATTTGACAGCACTAATATAAATAATAATAAAATAAGACTAGTTCCGGATGATATATATATGTTGTTATGGTTAATGTAGTTAGGGCCAGTTAATCCATCCATGTAGGACATTTGAGGTTTTGACATTCTTGCACTGTTTCAGTTGGTTCGGAGTATCGTACTTATGCTTTAGGAAGCAATTACAGTAATGAACACATTTCAAGCCTCAAGCCCTCCAGATACTTTCATCTGTTGAGAAGTTAGACAAAATGTCAACAAACTTGACCGCATGCTAGTGTGCAACTTGAGTTTGTTTAATAAACATAGGGATCTGTGGGAAGGTTTTCCTGCCTCCTATCTACAATAGCACCAGCGGACCATGTTGCAATCGTAATGAGTAACCATTTAGTGGCTTATGCTATAAAACTGGACATGCAAGTTGTTCATGTCAACACTGCACCTGTTAACTCAACCCGCCCTGCATGGCTGCCCTTGTGTGCCAGTGTTTGCATTCAAACTGTTTGCTTTCACGTGTTATATAATCATTCTCTTCTTGCAATCATTCGGATGTGTTTAGGGCCTCTTGCTGATCAGCCAGTTTCGTACCCATAGGGTCTGTTTGCCTCGTTAAACAGCCATTCAAACCTTTCATTCATAGGTGCTTAATGAAGAGTGCGTTTCTCCAAAACCCCATAAACCTTAAAGTGAAACTTCAGCACGTAAGGCATTTCTTTGTGTGGTTGATATTCTGTTCGTAAGGACCCTGCTATGATAAACACAGATTAGCACCCGCCTACAGGTCACAACATAAAAGATTCACCATCTCCGAGAGCGCTTTGTGCAGGAGTATCTTTAGCTCTTTCTCTCCCGCTCCCTGTCGAGCCGTGACAGCATAACTAAGCTCTGTTCTCACACACCAGGATGCAAAACATGAGGCTGCGTTTCTGCAGTGATGTGTAGAGAGGAGATCAGACATGTTGATCTGAACCCTCGACCTGTGAATCTGCGATTTAAAGAAATGCATCTAATTTTAGGAGGTTTAACAAGATATTTGCAGTCTAAAAAGGCGTAAATTCTTGGTTTGTTGGCATTAATATGAACGAAAATGCACATAGGCCCTTTTATAAATTCCTAAAATGTGCACACATTTAAGATTTGAATGTTGAAAGAGGATTAAGGCATTAAAAATGAGAAATCTCTGAAGACTTTAGGATGTTTTTTTTTTATGTTAAAATGAGAAATGAACTGATTTGCAGCCAATAAGCAAATGTGAAATAGCAGCTTTAAAATATTATGAAGCAGTGGTGTTTTGTTTTGTTGTGTTTTTTCTTTTCTTCTATTTTTGTATTGTGGGTTTTTTGGGCAGGATTTAAATTATTTACATTTTTTGGTTAACATAACATACTTTCAGTGCCAACCCACATATTACTCCTTATCAAAACATATATAGGTCAATGACATGACTTGCACATTTTTCTAAGTGCATTATTTCCTTTTAAAATAATTAGTAAATAAATTCACTTAAAAATCACTATTCTATAAAACCTATCATAAACCCCCAAAATGTCAGGTGGGGCAACTGTCCGAACCAAAGAACAGACACAACCCAATCAGAGAACGTGTTTTTCAGGTTCTTTTTTTTTTTTTTTTTTTTTTATCTAGAAAAGAGCAGTGCGCTGCCTTTTTTTAAATGTTGCTAGGCAACCCCTGAATCAGCTGTCCTGCTAGTCTAATCAAGGTAACAGTCACCACAACGGAAGGCCTTCCTCGCTATTTATTCGATTGGACAACCAGTAAGGTTTTTTTTGTAACATCAGGCACTTGTAGCGCTCCTACAAAAATGCGAAGCGCAGCAGGCTGTTAAAGGGTTAGTTCACTTTCAGCGGTACGCGAGTAACCCCCGACGCTACGTTTTGTTTTGCTCTATCCTTTGCGCTTCTGCGTTCGTCAATACGCATGCATCAAGGGTCAAGGGTTACTCTTTTAGAGCAAGAGACTCGCATACCACTGACCGCCCGAAGCTAGTTATTTTATTCTAAAGTTTAAAAATGGATATTTTTCTTACATAAAAGTGTCACTTTGCTTCAGAAGGCCTTTATAAACCCCCCGGAGCCTTGTGGAGCAGTTATATGAAGGATAGATGCACTTTTATGGATATTTTTAATAAAACTCAGATTTTTCTTGTATAAAAGAAGAATGTCATGTACACCTGGGATAACTTGAGGGTGAGTAAAACTATCCCTTTAAAACGTGAGGCGCCCAGGGTGCATAACAGGCATGCAAAGCGATCAGTGCCAATAGAAAACTATTTAAAAATACTGCCTCTCTGCAAAAAAAAAAAAAAAAAACATTCTGTCCGATCTAAGAAGACTATTTAAAAATGTTGTCTTAATAATAATAATAAAAAAGTAAAAACTAAACACTATGGCATCCTTTTAGATTTGAAACCTTTAATCAAAATGTATAAATATCAGTAGTTTTAAAGTTGTTGAGAAACTTTTGTCCAGCTATTTGTATATTCTCAAATGTCAGGGTGGCACAACTGCAAACATGGCTCTTATTATGAAATGTAATAACAGTAGATATTATAATGCATAATCCAGATGAGCCCAACTGATCTTTGTGGCAGAGTGAAAAGGTTTGTAAATCTCTCAAATACTTGGGAAAAACTGCTCATTTTAAGTATGAGTAGGTTGGCACACTTTCCATGTCAGGTGGTACAACTACAGTATATACATACTATTTGGTTGTACCGCCTGGCATAATTTTTTATGTTGAAATGTTATTTAACGACTAAAACATCTTTTTTTGAAGCTTAATTTGTCAGTGACCCATATGTGTGTGTGTTGTGTGTGTGTGTGTAGTGTGTGGGTAGTGTGTGTGTATAGTCACTATGGTATGTGTGGCATAGTTAATTTTGGACCCTGGCTGTAACCTCTTTAATTGAAGGGCTTGGTACTACTTGTCAGCTTTATTTACCATTTTACATCCTGCATTATCCAGAGTGAACTAACCCTTTTGTACTAACCCGGTTAAGTTTTTTTCCCCTCCTTGTTCTGTACTCCACCTTTTCTTTTACCTTCCACTCACTTTCACACAGCCTCCAGGAGCCTCCCGCACCATCAACCAGACTTGCAAGAGCTGAATCCCCATTCCACTTCTCCAGGTTACAGAAAAGAGAAGTATCACAACCACAATCGAATTCTTTCCCCGTACAACTCTCCCGAGCCAGACAGAAAAAAACATCCCCGTAGTCGTCATCCAGAATATGAACCTGTTGAACTCGGCCGATCTAGGCATCCAGAGATTCCAAGCAAGGAAAGGATCCCAGAGTACTACTCACCTGAGCGGCGAACGAAATACCCGGAGGATTACTCGAAAGAGAGAAATCGACCTCTGGATCTCGATTGCACAGAACCTCGTAGAAGAAAGAAGCAAGATCAATGGGACGACCTGGAGCCTGTGGCGCGGCGGAAGGAGAAACCTCCCAAGGATTACTCTGCCGGCCAGGATAGGGTTTGGGATAAGGAGAGGAACAGGGATCGAGAACGAGAAAGGGATGGACAGAGATCCAAGGACAGGCCGAGAGATGGAAACCTGACAAGAAGTCAAGATCGACTGTTTAGCGGAGATGTCAAGGAGGTTGACAGGGGTAGGAACGTAAACAGGGAGATGGACAGAAATGGCTATGGGCATGGTAGCAGAGACCGAAACAGAGAACGAGGCAGAGATGGGAATAGAGGGAGGCACAAAAGCAGAGATAGAAGCATAGAGCAAGAACTAGACAGTCTCACCCCAACTAGGGGATTGTCAGAAGACAGCCTTGGGTGGGAGGATCTCAAGAGCAGCCCAAGGCTCCCGTCAGGCCCTAATGAGGTGTTTGAGGAGCCCACTATCAGAGGCCCTACAAATGAGGGCCGGTCCCCTGCCCATTCCTCCAGAGAGAGAGGTATGGACCTGGGTCCACGTGTTTGATTTGAACCTTCTTGGATTTGCAGTGCCATCTGGTGGTGGGAGTGCTGTCAAGGCATACTCTGATTTCCTTTTTCCAATGCATTGGTGTTTGTGGTTTGTGGGAATCTGGTGCGCTAAATCTTGCCTGTGGCATGTTTGATTAATCCTTCTCAATCCCAAAATAAAAATGACCACTTGGGCTACTGTGTGAATAAATGAAGTGTTGTTCTGATATCCTCTAATGCCCCCTGCAGGACGGAAGGTTAGAGGAGAGTTTGGCATGAAGGAAGCAACACATGGATTGGCCCAATTAGACCTGCAAGACCTGGAGCTCAAAGATATGGAGGTGGCACGCAGGCTACAAGAAGAGGAGATTAAAGTATCTTGAGTGAATCTTTCTCAGTGGTTTTAATTGTTGATGATTTGTAATCCCAAAAAAAGTAACTGTATATATATATATTTTTTTTTTTACAGGCGAGTCAGATTGACAAACGAGCCGCTCAAGTTGCTCAAGATGAGGTACAGCATGGGTCTTTTTTCCCCCTTAAAGTTGTTACCTCCAGACCTAATTATCCTAACCTAATTATTAGCTAATTATAATGTGCATTTTACAATTCGTTTTGCAATGTATATTTAGGAATTAGCCCGACTGCTATTGGAGGAAGAGAAAAGGGAGTATAAGAAATCAAAAGAAAAGGAGAAGCAAGTGGTAGAGAGAAGACGACCCGAGGTGGAATACAAGGTAAGCAACATCAATTCCAACTTCTAGACCTTATGTAGCCGTTTAGGAATGCGCTGCTTGTTTTGAAGTCTTGCCAGTCTACTGATATTTATAAATGACATCCGCTTCAAACATTACAATGCTCATGATCACTTTTGTTGACTCCGCTTCACCAGCTAATTACTCTTCTACAGCAATACCATAGATATATTCAGAGCTATCGCAAAAACAGTCCTGGAGGCCGATTGGCCAATACACAGGGTTCCCATGGGTCCTTGAAATCCTTAAAGGTTTGGGAATCTGGAAAAACGTCAACTTGGATGTGCTTGAATTTACATTGTGTTTCCATATTGTTCCATATTCCATATTATTCCCCATTCCATATTATTCCCTCCGGTCTGCTGACGTGTTATTTCGCGGCCTATGCATACTAGCTTGCCTGATTTACGTTAGTTATGTGCATTTACACATTAAGCGATTCCCGCGGAAGGTACTGTGTGCATGTGCATTGACGTTTGTGTGCACAATACTACTACGATGGTACCTTAATGTTTTCAGTGCTTACACCAAACCTAAATATGTTCAGTCAATGACTGTATAGTGTTCAATAAACAGTGATAATCTGTTGCCCAAATATTTTATTTCATGTAATGTTGAAATGCCTTGCTTGTTAAGATGTGGCAAGAAAAACTTAAAAGCATATTCATATATCTTCAAACTACTGTTTACCTGAGCCAAAGCTCTTTTCAATAGAATCCAAAAGGTCATATCAGATCATTTATAGGCTGTACCGAATATTCTTCAGTTTTTCCAAAACTGAAATAACATATAGAATATCAGATCTGATTATCAGTTAGAAAGCCATGTATAGGGTTAAACAGACAATATAGTAAATGCTGATGCTGAAAATTCACAATATTCCATGTGGGTCTGGTGACGTGGACCCTGCTGACATGCTCTCTTCTGCTCTGTCGTATTAGCCAGTGCAAGAAGAGGTAGTACGACCACGGATGCGAGAAGAGGTGCGTAGCAGAGAGGACGAGTACCAGAGAGCGCGCAACCACAAACCTGTGAGGTACTACATCCGGCTCACTTAAACATACGCTGTCAGAAGTCCCACAGGAGTCTGACGGTCCTCTCGGTTCTTTGTTCCAGGCCTCCTCCTCCTACACAGCACTATGAGAACATAAACCCGAGCTATGCTTATGTGGAGAGTCCGTACACCCCTCGCCCTCCATCAAGACCAGAGGCGGCGTACAAAGGTTCACACTGCACCAGTACACCTGAGGTATCACGCACCAAATTCGAATGATTTTTTAATATGAGCATCTTTATCTCGTTCTCTTTTAGGTGCCTATTACAGACAGTGACCATAAGCCTTCACTGCTGCCCAATCATGAGTCCGTTCGGCCCTTTACTTTGTGAATCAATAGAGAAGGAAGCGATTCAGAAACTACTTTTGAGTTCACGAGGCTTTCGGCAGAAGCTACTGACACTTTAATTTGATTTTTCTTCCAAGTTTCTCGGCTCATCCCATCAGATGAACCGTTGTCGTCTCTCCGTGTTGTGAATGAGTCTTTTACCCTGGATTTATCAACTACTGGGCGACAGGGACAGTTCCTGTTTGCTTCTTGTCTTTTTGTGGATGACTGGACGTGAAGGGATCTACTGCACAGCTCTTTTGAATATCCCTTTTCTTTTCATCCCTCTTGGCATCTATATTCAAGCTTGGTCTTGATTCCATGTTGCATTGTCGACCGGGATAACGCAGATATGATTTTAGTTTTGTTTTTATTTAATGGAAAACATTGTGCTATATATTTATTGATTTATTTTGAGAGGATATATTTTATTTTTTAATTCGTATTATATTTCCCTTTCACATATCTATCCCAAGAGACTGTTAGCATAAACCGAAGTGATCAAATTTCCGGAGAACGATTTCATGCAAATTTCCAGCCCTGCTCTAACACATCTCAGCATCTTGATAAGCAAGTTCGGTCTTCAAACCAATTAAATGTCAAGGTGAGGTTGTAAGTGCTTCTTCATTCGCCCTCCATATCATTTGTGAGAGACTCGCCACGCACACTGTGGGCTTGCGTACAGCTAGGGTTCGAGACGCTCAGCCTTTGAGTGCCTTTGTTGTTCTGATATTTCCTGCAGTGCCCGTAGCGATCACCTCATCTACTCCATAGATGCTTCAGGACCTGCTAATATGCTCTCCAGTGTTCAAATGCATGCTGGCTGAATGTGAACTCTGTGGGGGTCTATGAATCTTGTCGTCTGGAAACAAAAAAATGGCCAAAACACATCTGTACTTCTTTTTTTATTTTATTTTTTTATTTATGTTTTAATAAAAATCCAAAATACAAGTTAAGGCATGTAGTAGCATTGCTATTGGCACAGATGTAAACAGTTTTCTTGCTTGCATCATCATATGCAATTCATGCTAATATCTCAGTGTTCGGATTTACAGTGCTTTGCATTTGGTGGCAAACTTATTTTAAGCAGGGACATAAAAACTGACCAGCAAACAGATCAAAGCAGCAAACAGGTCTGATTTACGGCAGCGGTTGTCTGGCACTTTCCATAAATAGCGTAAAAAATAAGGCTCTAAACTATTTAGTTTTATTTTTTCAGCAAAGAATCAATGAAAAGATGGACCTTCAGAAAATGCGTTGTTTGTTATTTGTTTGTTTTTTTCAGCAGAGGATCAATGAAAAGATGAACCTTCAGAAGTTTTGTTTAGCTTTGTTTATGTGTTTGTTTTTTCAGCAGAAGATCAATGAAAAACGATGAATCTTCTTCAGCAGAGGATCAATGAAAAATGATGAATCTTCAGAAGTTTTGTTTGTTTGTTTGTTTGTTTGTTTGTTTTTCAGCAGAAGAGCAATCAAAAAAGATTAACCTTCAGAAGTTTTGTTTGTTTGTTTTTCAGCAGAAGATCAATGAAAAAAGATGAATCTTCAGAAGTTATGTTTTTTTCAGCAGAGGATCAATGAAGAATTTACCTTCAGAAGTTTTGGTTTGGGCTTTTTTAACAAAGAATCAATAAAAATATAAAACAAACCAAAAAAAAAAAAAAAACTTCCAAAGGTTATTTTTTTTTTCAATTGAACCTTTGCACACAAAAAACAACAACAAACTGCTAAGTAAAGTGAGGGACAATAAGCAAAACTTTTCTCAAGGTTTATATTTTCATTGACCCTCTGCTGAAAACAAAAAAAACCTTGAAAAGGCATATTTTGATTGATCCTTTAAGCAGACTTATAAGTTTAAAAACAATTTGTGACTAATTTCTAGCAATTGTTATTAATAGAAAAGAAAAATATATAACTATGATTTATACAAAATACGGTAACACTGCAAATTTAGCCTAAATGAATCTATCATTAATTTAAAGCTGACTAGTTTGGGACTAAATGTTTCATTTTTAGTAATTCAAAGGTGTAACTGTTGCTAATGTGGAATATTATACAAAATAACAAATCTACCAAAGCGAGAAGTGCATTTATTTCAGAGAAAACCTCATTTTATACCCTATTAATGGAAAGTGCCGTATGCACCACTTTATCAGGGCTTTTTTTCTCCTTACTAATCAATTATTGCTTACATTCCATATTCCTGTCAAAATGTGTTCTAAAGGGATTACATTCCACTTCGCTTTTGGGAATGGGAATATGATTGTGTGGGCTACATGTAGCATCCTGTACAGCGACAACTTTAGACAGCAGCTACTTTTGTATCGCATTAGTGCCTCTTTAAGACCAGTGTTCGATCGCTAGTGCTCTCATGAAAATGACAATATGCTAATTTGTGCTGGTGCATTCCATTGAAAGGCATGGCCTGAAATGTGTCCAAAAATAATGTGGGGGAAATATCATGTGTTGCCATGCAGCTATATGCTTACAAGGTGATTAAGAACATTTTCTGTAAATTGTATTACTGAATCAGTTTTGAATCACTTTATGTGTGTTTTAGTGATGAATGTGCATATATATCTTTTTCAGTGCTGTGTCAAACTAGTGCATATCGCAGTGCGCTGTAGTATAAGAAAATTGTGTTACGATTCTGATACTAATTGGCTGGTTTGGCCTGTGCCAAATGTTCAACATTCAGGGATAAAAATTTAAAAAAGTATTGCTGTAAAACTGACAATATCCGATGTTCACATGATCTGTTTGTTCTTTAGGGAAAAACTTCTGGTTTACAAAGGTTTTGCAAACTGACCTTTTCGCACTTGATATGCCATTGTAAATGTATGTGTATGTGTGAATGAGTGACAATTTTTCACTCAATGTATGGAGATGACGTTCATGCCAGTTTCTTTTACAATCAGCTGCTGCTGGAAACATCAGGGATGTGATTTTTCCGGATTAATCCGGAATTCCGGATTTTCCGACCTGAAAATGTGACCTACGTAAATCATGCAGATCTGTAAAAAAAAAAAAAAAATGGCGGGGGCGGGGGGGGATTGGTGGGTTGACCGTCATCTCACAGCCGTCACCATGGTAACCCGGGTCGAAACCACGATCGCGGGATGGGCAACAAGGACTGTATCGTGACAAGAACATCACCGGATCGGATGATCTGGGTATACTATAATTTGACTTTGTTGTCGATTGATTAGATGATCGATTTTGATTGATTTTCCACTATGGCAGGATGTTTAAGCTGCATTTAACATTAACTTGACAGCTAACATTACTTGTATTTTGCTAGCACTAGCTATATATGCAAACAGCGCGCTTTTCGGCGCCCCCCGCTTTTTTCACGTCAGTTTGGGTGACAAAGTCATCTGAAGCCATTCCATAGCTTAACCCTTAAATGCATGACTGTTTCGCCAAACATTCTTACATATTGGGGACCCGGTTCTATATTTAACATGGATAACGTTAGACCTCTACCTGTCGCGATAATATATACAACTCCTGATGTTAGAGTAACAGCTACAGAAGAATAAAATAAAACGTATTTCGTTACCTTTTGGAGCTTGGAAGGGTTCAGTTTGAGCAGATGTTTAATACCATCATCATATTTCCTCGTCAGAGTTTACCAGTAGATTCAGCATCTGCCTCATATTCGCGATCTCCAGCATATTCTCCAAACTCATTTTCAACGTCTTCAAAATCAATATTTTGATCACTGACAGCTTCTTGACCACATCCATCATCAAGAGACAGTGACACTAACATATGATTGTGTTTAGTACTTGCTCTCTGCAGTAAATCACTGAGTCATTTTAAGTTTTGCAGATTATAATTATTGTTTCGTTTTCTGTCAGAGGTAACTGAGTGAAACGTCACTTCATCATTGTGTGTCAGACATCGCCACCTTGTGGAATAAATGTGAATTGCACCCCCATTTCGTCATTATAGATTAATTTATCATGCCAGGCGCAAATTCCAAAAGAAACGTGTAGAGGCTCTAAAAAAAGCTTTCTACAAAGGCTAAAGAGTCTTAGAAAAATTGAGGCCTTCTTTTGACATGAAAATGTGCATGCTGCACATTTAGCTATTAAAATTGGGTAAAAATGCATCCCCCAAATAATTAGTTATTTTTCATACTGTACAAAAAAGTTATTACAATAAAATGTATTTTTTTGTTCAAATAAGTTGTTATGGGTCCTGCTTTACTGTCCGGATTGATCCGCCACCAGTTTGTTCGGCGCGGCGCGGCGGGGGTGGGGTTGGTCTATATTATAAAATATGGTATATTTTCCTGCTTTTTTGTCCTTAGCCAATCACATGCCTGAAACATTTGGTGACCGGCGAAAAGTGTTTGTATCTTGCACAGTCTCATAGCTTCCACTGGCCAACTGTAAATACCAAATAAATTACTTTTAAAGGGTATGTTTGTGTCAATGACTGATTTAAAATCCACCATATCTGATTCCTCGATATAATCTGACAGAAGGTCTTGTGCCAAGGTCTATTCAGTCATTCATTTTTTTTTTTATGCCAAATATTTGCCTCTGCATTTATTTGATCAAAATTATTTTGTGACTAAATGATTTATAATTAAAAGTTTTATTTTATGTGCCTTTGCTAAAATATATGTATTACCCCAAACATTTGAATGGCAGTGTAGCTACCATGGTTAAAAAAAAGAATTACCGGTAGCTTAAACCGTTTTCAATATTGATTAGTAATATGATTAGAAAATTATTTCTTAGCATGGAGTAATGATGACAAATTCAGCTTTGCATCACAGAAATAAATTAGGCTACATTTAAAAATATATTACAACAGAAACCAGATAATTTAAATTGTAATATTTCACAATACTACTGTTTTACTGTATTTTTGATCAAATAAATAAATTAAAAGTTGACCAGTAACTACATTTAACCATTTTAATACAAAAAACTAAGTATAATTACTATCCAAGAAGCCATTTTGTTGTTTTTAAATAGTTTTATTTTAGTTATGAAATACACACTTCCATACACACGAAGACATCATAAACATCCATCATCTTTATTTGTCACTGACAAGAGAAAATGAAGAGAAGCTATAAAACGCATTGCTATTAATGATGAAACGCTGGTGTGGTTATTTTCTGCATAAAAGGTCTTCATTACAAACGAATGAGGAAGTCTAAATGCCTCTCTCCTGGGCAGGTTCACCAACATGCCAAAGATTTTCACAGTTACTTACATGTTGAAACTGCAGGTCCTATGGTTATCCGTTGTCCCTTCCCTTGGGTTCTACTGCCATCCAGCGGCAACCAAAAGTGTTACTTGTATACATTTATTTATGTGCCATACATGCATCGTATTCTCATTAGGATTGTAGATACTCCTGGCAAGAAGCTGAATATCCGCAGCGCCCATTACTAGAAACAATGACTGAAATCCTAGTGTTCATCTCAGGCACTATTCCTAGCAATGTGCACTACAGGCCAACAACTCCAGAGAAACAGGTGTTATGCAACATCTGAAATAAAACACCAGTTCAGTGTTGAAATTTCAACCACATGTCCAACATAAAGAACCTCATATAAAACAAAAAAAAATCTTGACGAATCAATGGTTGATATTGGCTAAATTTTAAGCAGGGATGATCATTCTTCTACAGTAAAACGTAGATCTATTTTAAACATTTCCCAATTTGTGTATAATATATGATATTAGGAATATATATACGGAATATTTGTAGCTTACTTTTAAAGGTGAGTTTACGACAGTGAAAACTGAATAACAAATTGAAATACAACAAAAACTAACTGATCAGATTTGCCATTAGAGCACGCTATTAATTCAATTTAAACATTAATTTCACATTGGACTATTGGACTAGTCAGGTGAAAGGCCACCTTTCGCTGCCGTTTGTTTTATTTCTCGGAGGTTTCTCTCTTTCTTATCTGATTTAGCAGTAAATTATCATGAAAATTGCATTTTTCTACCAGGTGGTTCTAGGCTCTCCTCATAAACAATTTTGTTTAATGAGAGCCACACACATTCATGTATTTTTTATTTTAAAAAAGGAACAAGCTTTAAAAACAAACCGTTTTATTTGGACTTGGCGCGCCATCTTAAAAACGTTAACGTTACGCACTGTAAGACGCGACGCAAATAGCAAACCGCAAATTAAACGTGCGTAACGTTACGTGTGTTAAAAAAATAGCCATGAGGGAACACATATAGGCTCTTTAAGTTTTTATTTGTATCATATTTAATATCACACTCAAGATGTCACAAACTATCTGACAGTTACGCAGGCTCCCCTCAGTGATAGTTGCTTACCTGAGAGAAACTCAGCAACCGCGGTCCAAACAAGTCGTGTTGAAGCGTCGATAATTACACACCAAACACTCAGCAATGACAACCTCCAAACAGTTTTAAACTGTTCACCTCAACACTTTCTCCTCTTTGAGTGAAAAGTGGAAGCTTTTAGGTGTGTCGGCGCGCAGGTGTGAATGTAGGCAGATTTAATTCTCGTCGTTTACCCTTCTCGGGCCGATGAGCCTGCGGCACATCTTCAGGAAAAACCGGTACAGGTGGTCACATGAGGGTGTGTCGAGTCAGTGCTAATTGAACTCAAACAGGTTGGATATGCGTGTAAAAACTTATTCTGTTGAATAAAAAAAAGTACACAAACAGACTAGGCCCTACTTGAAAATAAGTCTTCCAGAGGAAACAAATCTTGAGATTACTTAAAGCGATAGTTGTCATCAATTAGGCTAGGCTACCGTCGTGTCTTTTATACAGAGGCCATAAAGGGACGGGGTGATGGAATGACATTTTATTTTTACAGATTTTTTATTTTATTTTTATGACGTGTCCCTTAAGGGACCCTGTTTGTTCCGAAACCCTCAGACTTTCGTTCACCTTAAAAAAAAACAAATCTCTTTATGGATGTTTTTCAGTGTCAATAGACTTTCATTGGAAGGATTGAATTCTCTCAGATTCCTTTAAAAATATCTTCATTTGTTTCTGAAGGTGGACAAAAAAGTATTTTTTAATAACACGAGTAGCTACTTTAAGAATTTTCCTTTTCCAAAAAAAGTGTAAACTCTGTGTCACTACTGTGATGCAATGCAATAACTGAGAAAAATCCATCATATTTAGCTCCACATTTGAAAAGTGTTATGTGTGTCTGAAATAAGAAGAGAGAAAGCCACTACATTCCCATAGTGTCGTTGGGCCTCGGGCTGTCTTTCCAAGGAATGACATCTGACAGGTTTGAGAGCAGTCCTAGGGCGCACGCAGTTTTGACATGAACTTGTAACTGATGTTTGGCTATATTACTTATTAAAATATCTTTCAAAAATTACTTGGTAAGAAACATTATTATGAAAAATGCCTTAGAGGTTGGTTTAATGATACAGTTCATATACAATCAAATATTTAAAAATCTGTGAAAAGTCAGAAAACCCAATACATAAAAGTAATTTGATATAAAATATTAAGTATGTTTACATTTTATTTATTATATAAATGATTTTTTATATATTTATGCAACTAATACTTTACTCAAACTTAAATACAATAAGGTTCCATAGTTAGTGTGTTTTATTATTAATCTTTTTTAATGTTAGTGGATAAAAAATAAAAAAGTTAATTGTTAGCTCATGTCCAATAACCCTAAAAAGGGCAAGATCATAAAGACACATCAGAAAATGTATTTATTAATTTCCATCTTATTAGGACACAAGTAAAGAAATGTCATGATTTTTTATAAACATGATCATTTAGTATTTTAACGTCGCACCTTTGGGGGTTTAAATTAATTGAAGACAAAATTGTTTGGCAATGCATGTTACATTTTAGCCACATTTTTAAAACAATTATTCTATAATTTTAAAGTAAACATTCTTCGTCAAATTAAGCTTACCAATAAGTATAATGCCTATTTATGAATATATTATATCATATTTAATTTGCAAATTTCTATAGCCTATAAATTATTAACATGGCACAGACTTAGCTGAAAAACCTGTTTAACAATCTACTTCATGCCTTCTGTCCTCTGATTGAGTTCACACATTTTTATCAAGTTAAGTCTTTTTTTTTTTTTGCTGTGAACTCTTTAATGGTTTGTATAAAGTAAATGAAAGATAAACATTTATTTGTTTGAAGCAACTTGGGTTTAGTTTATTATTCATACATCATTTATGTTTATTTTTTTATTTAGACATTTTTTCGTGATAATGTAAAATTCAAAATGCTTTTGTGGAAATTTTATTTGACCATCTCTCAATTATCATTGATTTACAACGGTGCCATGTGTTCTTCAGGTAAGTGACACACACGTACCCGGCCATCAACGTGAAGTAAAAGAAAAAGTGATTCATCAGACCAGGACATCTTCCATTGCTCTGTGGTCCAGTTCTGATGCTCACGTGCCCACTGTTAGTGCTTTCTGTGGTGGACAGGGGTCAGCATGGGCACCCTGACTGGTCTGAGGTTATGCAGCCCCATACACAACAAACTGCGATGCCCTGTGTATTCTGACACCTTTCTATCAGAACCAGCATTAACTTCTTGAGCAATTTGAGCTACAGTAGCTCGTCTCTTTATTCGGACCACACGGGCCAGCCTTCACTCCCCACGTACATCAATGAGCCTCGGCCGCCCATGACCCTGTCGCCGGTTCTCCACTGTTCCTCTTGGAGCACTTTTGATAGATACTGACCACTGCAGACCGGGAACACCCCACAAGAGCTGCAGTTTTGGGGATGCTCTGACCCAGTCGTCTAGCCATCACAGTTTGGCCCTTGTCAAACTCACTCAAATCCTTACACTTACCCATTTTTCCTGCTTCTAACACATCAACTTTGAAAACAAAATGTTCACTTGCTGCCTAATATATCCCACCCACTAACAGGTGCTGTGATGACGAGATAATCAGTGTTCACTTCACCTGATAAAGTGATGCCTGATCAGTGTATACAGTATTGTTCAAAATAATAGCAGTACAATGTGACTAACCAGAATAATCAAGGTTTTTCGTATATTTTTTGTATTGCTACGTGGCAAACAAGTTACCAGTAGGTTCAGTAGATTCTCAGAAAACAAATGAGACCCAGCATTCATGATATGCACGCTCTTAAGGCTGTGCAATTTGGCAATTAGTTGAATTAGTTGAAAGGGGTGTGTTCAAAAAAATAGCAGTGTGGCATTCAATCACTGAGGTCATCAATTTTGTAAAGAAACAGGTGTGAATCAGGTGGCCCCTATTTAAGGATGAAGCCAACACTTGTTGAACATGCATTTGAAAGCTGAGGAAAATGGGTCGTTCAAGACATTGTTCAGAAGAACAGCGTACTTTGATTAAAAAGTTGATTAGAGAGGGGAAAACCTATAAAGAGGTGCAAAAAATGATAGGCTGTTCAGCTAAAATTATCTCCAATGCCTTAAAATGGAGAGCAAAACCAGAGAGACGTGGAAGAAAACGGAAGACAACCATCAAAATGGATAGAAGAATAACCAGAATGGCAAAGGCTCAGCCAATGATCACCTCCAGGATGATCAAGGACAGTCTGGAGTTACCTGTAAGTACTGTGACAGTTAGAAGACGTCTGTGTGAAGCTAATCTATTTTCAAGAATCCCCGCAAAGTCCCTCTGTTAAAAAAAAGGCATGTGCAGAAGAGGTTACAATTTGCCAAAGAACACATCAACTGGCCTAAAGAGAAATGGAGGAACATTTTGTGGACTGATGAGAGTAAAATTGTTCTTTTTGGGTCCAAGGGCCACAGGCAGTTTGTGAGACGACCCCCAAACTCTGAATTCAAGTGAAGACAGTGAAGCATAGAGGTGCAAGCATCATGATATGGGCATGTTTCTCCTACTATGGTGTTGGGCCTATTTATCGCATACCAGGGATCATGGATCAGTTTGCATATGTTAAAATACTTGAAGAGGTCATGTTGCCCTATGCTGAAGAGGACATGCCCTTGAAACGGTTGTTTCAACAAGACAATGACCCAAAACACACTAGTAAACGGGCAAAGTCTTGGTTCCAAACCAACAAAATTAATGTTATGGAGTGGCCAGCCCAATCTCCAGACCTTAATCCAACTGAGAACTTGTGGGGTGATATCAAAAATGCTGTTTCTGAAGCAAAACCAAGAAATGTGAATGAATTGTGGAATGTTGTTAAAGAATCATGGCGTGGAATAACAGCTGAGAGGTGCCACAAGTTGGTTGACTCCATGCCACACAGATGTCAAGCAGTTTAAAAAAACTGTGGTCATACAACTAAATATTAGTTTAGTGATTCACAGGATTGCTAAATCCCAGAAAGAAAAAAAAATGTTTGTACAAAATAGTTTTGAGTTTGTACAGTCAAAGGTAGACACTGCTATTTTTTTGAACACACCCCTTTCAACTAATTGTCCAATTGCACAGCCTTAAGAGCGTGCATATCATGAATGCTGGGTCTTGTTTGTTTTCTGACAATCTACTGAACCTACTGGTAACTTGTTTGCCACGTAGCAATAAAAAATATACTAAAAACCTTGATTATTCTGGTTAGTCACATTGTACTGCTATTATTTTGAACAAGACTGTATATGCCATAAAAAACTGATGTATTAAATAAAATACTCAAAAAATACATAATGCATATATATAAATATAAGTTTGAGTATCATTTCATAAACACATGCACACATAGATAATTCAATATAGCTAGCAAAATGATTAAATAAATCAATGATTAAAAAAAACTTTCATCCCTCCATGTAATAAATCCAAATTGCACTGAAGCCATACAGTTATGCTTAATTTATTTATTTATGTTGTTTTTTTCTCTCTCTTTTTGAATGCAATTTTTGGAAGACCATAGATATAGTTTATACATAATACAGTTACAACTTTTGATTTTAATAATGTATTAGTAATTGTTGAAATGAACATTTATAAGATTTCTAAGGAAAGGGAGATAATTAACATGAAAGGTGAATGTAATTGTAATCCTTATTTGGAGACACTGGGAAACTGGGTGAGATAACAGGCACAGGGAAAACAGAACCTAAACGCAATGAAAACTGAATCAAAAGCATACATGACACGTTACACACACACACACATTACACACACTATGGGAGTAGTGAACAGCACATTTTTCTTAGGGTGTGCCTTTAGCCCAGCTGTACCCTGTGTTTGTTACTGGAATACATTTTTTGCGCAAGAGCCAAAGTATACAGTTTTCTGCTTGGTGTTATTGGGCCATTTTCTTTCTTTCCGTTTCGATATTTGCTTCAGTGTCACACAAACAAAAAAGTTAACAACATAAACATTAAATAATTTTTGCAGAATATTAATTTGAATAGGTATTTGTTTCAAAGCACTTTACAGTAATAAAAGGACATTTAAAAAAGGTGTTTACATTTGAATTATTGAGAAATAATACACTGTAAAAAAAATAAAAAAATAAAATAAAAACTGTAAAAAAAAAACGGTTATGCCAGAAAAAATCAAGTAAAAAAACAGAAAAATACTGTCAGGAAAAAAACAGCTAAACTGTAAAAAAAACAGTAATTTCTTATCCTATAATTACAGTTTATTACTGTTATTCTACACAAAAATCTCCTTATACTACAATGAAATCTTTTACTTTTAACATACTTTAATTGTTAAAATAGAGTCATACACCTCTAAAACAAAATTATCTTTAAAGACTGATAAAAAAAAAAGTTTAAGTACAGATAATTACATGTATGTGTGTGTATGGGTATGTATATATATAAATTAATAAATAATTATTATTATTTCTGCCAATTTTTCCCAGCAAAACTTTGTTGCAGTAGATCAGACCTTCTGAACTTGAAATACATTATTGGGGGGAGTGTTTTACCACACACAGGCATCAAGAATCAGCATGTGAATCTCAACAATGGTGACATGCTTCATGCCGCAATGCATGCTGGGAGCCAACGTAGTATTAAAATGAGTGCTCCCAGCATGCATTGTGGCATGAAGCATGTCACCACTGTTGAGATTCATATGCTGATTCTAGATGTCTGTCTGTGTCTAAAAAAAAGTTCCCACAATGTATTTAAAAATCAAAATTCAGAATGACTGATCTGCTGCTGCAAAAAAAACTTTGGTGGTAAATATAATACACCATTATTTTAACAAAATCATTTTAATCATGAATAAAGTAGTCAACTACTCCCCTAGTTCTTTAGATCACTTGATCATTGGTTTGCAACAAATTGCAAATAATGTGTTTTGTTTAACACTGTTACAAACTCATACAATTTGCTAAGACTCAAACTGCCCAACTAAAGGAAACACTCATCACCAAAATGGTAAACATTTTCAATAAAAAAGTCTACATCTGAACCTGTTCATACATATACACACAGCAGCATTTGCAACTGGACGGAAAACCATAAAATATACATGAATAATAGACCTGGTTAGGAAATTTAGGGGAGAATTAGTCTAAAAAATTAGCTCTTTTTTTTTTTTTTGCAAGACAAAGTTAAAAGATAAGTTGAAAACCTACAGATACTATTATTTAGCCTAAAAACTCGCTTTAACAAGCACATTATCTTGTTAAAGTGTTAAACAAGACAATACACATTAAAAATGTTGAATGACTGCTGATTTCTACATTCATTTCTTTTCCTATTTTTACAGAAAAAAATCTGTAAAAATACAAAATTACATTTAACTTATGTAAAAATACAGAAATTTTCTCTTAAAAAAACGGAAATTTCATGTAATACCAAAATACAAGCAATTCCTGTAAATTGAATAGCCAAAAATCAAATTACAGCAAATATCTGTAAAACAACAGGTATTTCACTGTATAATGAAAAAACAGGAAAATCCTGTAAAAAAATACAGACCATTACCTGTAAAATTACTTCTTCTTTTTTACAGTGTATGATAAAACTTTCCGCACGCTATTTTAAATGACCTACACATAACAAAAAAGAAAGAAAATGTGAATAAAAAAAACAACAACTGTTAAAAGTTGTTGGAAATAATGACAAACACTCATTTGCACAAAAAGGGTGTTCATGTGCAATTTCTTTTTACCAAGGAAACTCGTATTTACGATAAATCCGAGAGCACATAAAGGCCGCAATAATCATGAGACATCTTTAGAAATAAAATACAATAGTCCCCTTTTTTCCAACAACAGTATTAGTCGCTGTTATTATTAGTGGATGACTTGCCTTCCCGACATATTTGTGTCAACCCACCCACTTTTTTTCCCAGTTACAAAAACAACTAGAAAAAAAGGAGGAAACATCACGATTATGAGTGGAAACACTAAATATATCTTTTGCACTTTGTGAATGAGCAGGTGTGTCTTTGAAACAACACGTTGTGAGATTTATCATGATCATGATGCATTTATCATCAGATGGAATGTGCTGATGTTACAGTTTTCACATCATTTCACATGAAACGGAACTCATCTCCTGCCTTAATATACATCCAAATAAAAATGCAACAGTTTATTTAAAAAAATCTGATGCTTTTTGTAAATCGAAACATTTGCAAAAACGCCTAAAACTATTGAGTATAGGGATGGAAAAACGAAGCCTCGTATCTTTTAAGCTTTTCTCTGACTGATTGTTCTGGGAAAAGATTTGAAGCCTTGAGATTTCGACAGTGAAAACAGTGCTATCTTGAGGCAGGTACAGCGAACGCTCCACACACTCCTGAACCGTTGCTCATCTGTAGAACACCATTCGCTCAAACACCGCTCCGACTAGAAACTTCTCTGTACTATGCTTGTTATAGCCATTAAAAAACTTATTTAGTTTCATATTTATGTTTAAATATTATTATTTATTTTTTTATCTATGCTGATTATGAAAATTGAAAAGCCTGTGAAAGATGTCAGAAGACATGGAGTGGGTCAGACATGATTTTGACCACTTCATTAAGTTTTGTTTTGTAAAATGCCTTTCTTTTGTTTTATATAAACTGTATCTTAATTGTAATCACTGTTTCATCAACCAATTGCCTTTAATAAATAATAAGCAAACACATCAGACAATAATCATGGAGGCGGAGGCGCGATCACTTGCACTGGAGCGCGTCTCATAAATGAACCGAAACTCAGCGTATACTCGCCTCACAGACATGAGAAATATGTCTATAGAGAGCTTAAATTGTTTCCTTTTAAATGAACCAATTCAAAACGAAAAGTAATAGGATACTCTCTGATGAAACGTGTATTTCTCTCTTAGCGCATCCACTACTGCGGAGATGGCAAGTCAGCATCATCAACTTCATCTTTGCAGCCGACGCTGACACAGAAAACACTACTATATTAATAAACAATTCAAATGTCTCCTTGCTATGTTTGACATTTATAATAATTACTTTTGCTGGTTCTTTGTGGCAAGCTTTATGCGTGTGCTTGAGGGCGGAATAGGCTACACTCTTTATGGTTTCGAAATCTATCGCATAATATATTTAAGTAAATAAATGAATACAAATTTGTGCTTAGTTGACTAACGGCTTAAATTAACAACAACTAGTTGACTAGAAAACACTTTAGACTGTGACAGCCCTACTTATTTCACATATTTTCGCATATCACAAAGGGCATTCTGTGTTGAGCGAGCGGCGCTGAGCAGTATGCTATTACGCTAGTTACGCTACTCTGCCTTTGTTTTACTGGCCATTAAAGTTTGATGTGTCACTGAAGCACACACAACACCTGATTAAAAGTGTAGGTAAAACAAATAGTTGAGTGGTTGTTTTCACCAATAGCATTTAAGGGTCAAGGTTAGAAATTGTGTAACATTAGATTAACTAATTATATAGACACAGTCTTTGTTTAGCTAGCTAGCAGCCTATAGCATAAATAGGCTAGTCAGCAATCCAATGAATAGGCTACCAACCTGCTACATATAAGAAACATTGTAAATCATCCAAAATAAATGCCATAATCCATAGATTTTATACAGGTGTTACTATAAAGATTTTGTAAATGCTGATCTGCAACCAAATATTGATAATACAAAGAAAATAAAAGACAATACAAAGGCAGAGTAGGCTACAGGAACTTTAAAATAGCGGGCAAAAGTCAAGTTTGAGCTCAAGATTTTTTATGTAGATCATTTTCATTTGGCCTACTAAAGTGTCGTATTGCCAGATTTCCAATCAATTTGGCTGGACAGCTAAAAATCTTTTTCTTACCAGTCATTTTTCTCACGCTCTAACAAGTTAAGGTCTTTAGCCTTTGTAGGGCTGAACAGTTTTAGAGGAGTTCAAGCTAGATGTTGCCGGAATAAACCTGCTGCTACTTCCAAGAAAATCTGACCCAATGTCCTGTCCATGAATGACATGACGACTGATTCACACCTACTCTTGCAGAAATAAATAGCAGCTCAGAATGCTCAGTTTGCATCATTGAGCTTCAGGACACTGGACAGACTGGACACAGTTTTCACCGTCTTCAAAGAAATTAACTTGTCTTTTGAGTTTAGCAATGACGCTTCAGCTCATTGGTTTTATCATGTCCCTTGGTGGACTATGTGGCCTAATTATAGGCACATTTACAAACGAATGGAAAACCATGGGATACCAAAATGACAAATCCATGAATAGGGAAAACTACGAAGGACTGTGGATGGAGTGCGAAGTAACCCGTTCGTCTTCCATCGATTGCACAAGTTTCAATTCTCTTCTTCATCAAAATTGTGAGTATCTGTCCAATGATTTATGAATCTGCTGTTGACTTCTCAAAGGGATGTGCTCTGATTTGTTGTTGTGTGTTGTTGTAGTTGAAATTCGGCTGGCTCGAGTAATAATGATCACCAGCATCGTCGTTTCAAGCCTTGGTCTGCTGATAGCCGTTTTCGGCCTCAGGTGTACGAGATGTCTAGACGAAAACAAGCGGTCGAAGGACAGAGCTGCCTTTGCAGGGGGAATCCTCTCTGTGTGCGGTGGTAAGTTCAGCCCAGATTTTAAAAGTCATAAAGAAACTAGCCAGAAACTGGAGTGAAATCTGGTTTCTTAGTACTGTCAAATCGATTAATCGCAATGAATCGCATCTAATATAAAAGTTTGTGTGTGTATATAAAGTTAGACATAATGGTATATATACAGAGCATTATAAATAATCATATATATATATATATATATATATATATATATATATATATATATATATATATATATATATATATATATATATATATATATATCAGGTCAGGCTCTTTTATTATCCAATCATTTACACAATTTTATGCTATGCGATTAGTCGCGATTAATCGATTTGAAAGCACAATTTTTCTATGAAATGGCAAATAATTTCCAATATTTTCTTATAAAAATTCTTTAAACTGAAATTTACTTTTTTAAACTAATATAACTTTTTTGGAAACCGTTTACATTTTTTTTTTTTCAGGACTCTTTTATGAATACAAAGGTCAAAAGAACAGCATTTATTTAAAAAAAGAAATCTTTTATACTATTGTAAAAGTCTTGACTGTCACTTTTGGTCATTTAAATGCATCTTTGTTGAATAAATTATTCAATGTAATAAATTACAGTTTGTTTAAATTATTAGAAAAAAATACTTTTAATTCAGCAAGGATGCAGTAAATAGATCAAACGTGACTGTAAAGAAATGTATAGTGTTACAAACATTTAAATATGCTCTATTAATCAAAAAATCCTGAAAAAAGTGTCATGATTTCCACAGAAATATTAAAACGCACAACTGTTCATGTTCCTTGAGCACATTTCTGAAGGAGACTGGAGTAATGAGGCTGAAAATTCAGCAATAATAATAAATTATATTTTAAGATATTAAAATAGAAAACAATTATTTTAAATTGTGATCAAGTCAAAATATTACTGTTTTTACTCTACCTATTTTACAGTAAACAGTCTAAATGTATATATCTGTGAGATAACATAAAGGTTTTACAAATTTCTTATGACGGTTAGACTTAAGCTTTATGAATATGTGCATTCTTCTTTCTTATAACCTCTCCAGGTCTGTTGGCTTTGGGCTTAACCAGCTGGTTTATGCATGGAATTATTGATGATTTCTACCAGGAGGAATCACCTAAGGAAAAGTAGGAGTCTGTTTCATATTGTTTCAACTGAGCTTCATGTTGTCATGTCATGTGATCCTAAATGATTGATTATGAATTCTATCCGTGCTTGTAGGTTTGTGATCGGCAGGTCTCTGATTGGTGCATTCTTAGCATCTTTGCTTTGTTTATCCGGAGGCATGCTCCTATGCGCCTGCAGCGTAACGCACCTACGATTCAACGGAAATCTCAGCAAGCATCCTGTCTCCAAAAATCCTGGAAAAGAATATGTTTAGTGATCCTCGGAACCATCTGAATTCCTGAACTTAATCTGAACGGCAGATGCTAGCAACTATTGTGTACAGTGTGTGCACTCATTGCGTTAATAGACAAGTATATTATACACTGCATGTAGTTTTCAGTGTATGTCATGATACAAATGTTTTTTTACGAAATACTTTCATAACTTGATGTATTTTAAGATGTTTGGGATGGTCTCTACATTGAACTTTTAACTCTGATTCACGCTGTGATTGCTTAACTAACAGTTCAGTGTTGACCACAGAGGAAGTGATGTCATATTCCAGTAACAACAGTAACTTTTACTATTTTTAGTTTGTTTTTTATTAACGGAGAAGATTCTATGCTTTTATGTACTTTAGATTAAATGCCAATGCAAAATTTAGACAGCTTCATTGTATGCTACTTTGTCAGTTATTTATAATTGATTTTCAATACTTAATCTATAATAAATTCAGAATTACTCAATAAAAGTTTGCTGTCACCACACACACTTGGTTTTTATCCCTCCTTATAACTTCTGAATGATGTGCTTTTAGCACTTTTACATTAGCTACAAAACATCAAAATATTTTTAATGCCAGGTCATTTCACATTTGTGCTAGATACGAACAGTAAAAAATGGCAGGTTCATCTCATATAGTCAGGCAAAAATAGTCATAAAGTGTTATTACAAATATTGTTTGACCTTACAGGCCTATTTACACAAGTTATATTTATATGTATTACATGAAACTGATTTAATTAGGGTATTAAGGAGTCAAATACTTACTTGATTCCATTTTCAGAGAGCTGTATATTTCATGGTTGTCTATAGCTACATACTATATAGGGATGTGGTTTAGGTCCAATTTGAGTCCACTAACTTCCCTCCTTCTTGTTCACTTGGATGTGCGTCATTGCTTAAATTGCACAAGTGTGCACTAAAGGCAGAACAATTGTTTAAAGGAACACCCTAAGCCTAAGCCCTTGATCATTTGGAATCTGCAATGGAGCTGATTTATTATTTACATATAATAAATATGTAAGGGTTGTTTTTTTTCCTTACAATTTTGTTTTACGCTCTATTCTATAGTATGAACTCTCAGGCTGTTGGAATAGATTATAAGAAATTACACAAATGAAAATGATAGCGATACAATAAACTATAACAGCTTAAAGGTTGACTCCAGACTTCAAATTTCCTGATAATTTACTCACCCACATGTCATCCAAGATGGTAATTTCTTTCAGTCAAAAAGAAATGAAGGTTTTTGAGGAAAAACATTCCAGGATTTTTCTCCATATAATGGACTTCAACTGGGACCAATGGGTTTCAATGCAGTTTCAATGCAGCTTCAAAGGGCCTCTACACGATCCCAGCTGAGGAAAAAGGAAAAATGCTGATAATGTCACTGCTATTTAGTGGTGGAGGTATGACTTCACTTCATAGGTACTTCATGATACTGCAGTTAGCATCACACTGGTTCCCTCAACAAAAACCAACAGGAGTTTCCCATATAGGCTTTTGGAATAGCCTATCGCAAAAAAACTAGCTCTGTGAGCAACAAAACTTTGAGTCCACTTTATGATGCTTACACGTTGTCCATCAGGATAATTATCACAAATGAACACAACACAATGAATTTTAAAGCACAAAGCCAGACGCCAGAAGTAAAAAGCTAAGGGTAGGCTATAAATGAACTACACCACAGTCCCACGAATTCAACGTCACCATAGCTTGATGTGATCAAATCACCATCGAGCTTGTGTGATCGAATGGAATTTAAGCGTAGTTAAGGCAGACCACTGATCGCTAAACAATATTAGCTGACGCTCATATGATTTGTTAATCCACAATAGTATTTAAGCTCAATCAAAAGCATGCTCCGTCAAAAATAGACTGGCACCTATTTAGCGAAGCGGCGCGGAGAGCCGCTTCTGGGAAGCTTCTGAAACGCGCCGCGTCGCGGCCGGTGTAAACACAAGCATTGGCTAGAATGGGCGCGATCAGCTCCGGTAGCCGTGTCGCCGCCGTAATGCGCCATTATACATGTTCAGTGTAAATGAGGGGTTAGTCTGTCGCACAGACATTTGCACGCAACTCCACCCCTTCACCTCTTAGCATCATTAGAGCAGCGGATTCTGTGAAGAAACTCCTTTTGTGTAATTATTCTTCTGTAGCATATGCTAGGAAACATTTCGTTATTACTAAGGCCACAACTTTCAGGTGCCATCTTTCTTTTTCTAGCTCAACTGTCACCAATGGAACGCATTGAATTGTAGGATATCAAAGGCAGCAAAGGATACATCTTTGCTGCCTTAAAAACTCGATCAGTCTATCAGGAGGCAGGAAGTGAAGGCGAAGCTAATGGATTCGGATGTGCCTTGATGCCTTCCTGTCTTGAAATGTGTCAAGATAACATTTTCCAGTTTTCGGATGCAGCCATTCGAAAAATGGTAGACAAAAAGCCCCCTAATGAGCTACTTTTGGCGAGAATCGGAAGTGCACATTCGATGGACATTTTGCTTTCCAATAAGGCCATGGGACAGGATTTGTGAATGTCAGTGAAGCGACGCAACTGACGCTGGTAGGTCACATGATAATGGCAGTTGTAGTACGTCCAGATTACATCCATACTACACACATTCATACTATACGTCTCAGACAGTACGTGATTTCAGGCGCAGCTATGCTCTTTTGGCGTACTGATTTTCGCATACATAGGGAAGTGTTCAATTTCAGACGCAGCATGAAGCTTTTCATCGCTGGAGGAGAGAACCAAAGCGCTTGAAATTAGAGAGCATGCTTCCTTGGTTTGTTTCTGTTTGACAGATAAAAGCCTTAAGGGGATTATGGTAAGCGGACGTGTGTATTTCTGCGGTTAGTCTGGCAGTTGTAGAATAAATTTACTTACGCTTAAAGGATTAGTTCACTTCAAAATGATCCCCCATCTCATCCAAAGTGTTTGTGTCTTTTTTTCTTCAGTCGAAAAAAATCTTTTTGAGGAAAACATTCCAGGATTTTTCTCCACATAATGTATTTCAGTGGCAACTAACGGGATGGAGGTCCAAATCAATGCAGCTTCAAAGGGCTACAGAGGGTTCTGCACGATCCCAGACAAGGAATGTGGTCTTATCTAGCGAAATGATCGTTTGTATACATTTTAACCTAAACTGGTCATATTGCGCTGCTCCCTGATTTGGACCCAACCCGTTGGTTGCCATAGAAGTGCTGTATGTAGAGAAATATCCTGGAATATTTCCTCGAAAAAAATAATTTATTTTCGACTGAAGAAAGAAAGTCATAAACATCGTGGATGAGGTGTGGCTGGGTCTGGGTGAGTAAATTATCAGTTCATTTTCATGTTGAAGTGAACTAATCCTTTAAAACAGAACTGTTTAGTTGTTGTTAAATAGCTAGCTAGTCCATAGTAAGTGGAGCATGCTATTTAAATGTTTAACCCAACTTTTAACTGATGGATGCTGTGATGGTTGATATAAACGTACTATAGTGAACAGTTGGGTTTCCAGGAGAGCTGTATTATGATTTCTATCCTCTAGAGGGAGACGTTGAAAAGGCGACAGGAGGTCTTCGCTTTGAGGGCTTTGTGAGAATCTCACTGGAAAGTTCTGTGGCTCTGAATAACCAGTTGTCTGTAATAGAGACTCGACTCTTTTACATTAAAAAATGTTTTTAAAAGTGGGATAAAAAGTTCTAAAATTCAGAATCTCTAATATGTAGCTGTTCAATTACATAAAAGTCAGTCAACTGGGGGTCGTCAACAATGGCTATTTCCGTCTTGTGTGGGCTGTGGGGAGGAGCTCAGAATGGATGGGAGGGACGGGGGTCACTGCTGAAATGTCTCTAGTAATTGGTCATTCATTATGAGTGACAACAAAACTGCCTTGAATTCGAAAGGTAGTCCAGCCGTCACTTTCATTAGCCTATTACTGGTGTAATATCCCACACCAGCCTCATCGGGATTGTTTATCCATCAGTCGGAGCGCTTTATTTTGCGCACCATATTACGCAGAAGATGGATACGAACCCCCAAATCTACGGCTTTTTGACTTGTATCCTCCAGACACTTCTGCTGGCATCTGCCACTCTGGAACCGTTTGACCTGCTTTATGATAACGGAGTGGAGGCTTTTAATAAAGGAGATTATGGCAATGTGGTGAGGTACATGGAAAGTGCGCTGCACAGTTTCTCTGAAGTCCGTCAGACCAAAATCACATGCAGACTAAAATGCAGAGACCAGCATCGCTTTGACAGCTTTCTGACTGATAAGTTTTTCGAAGTGATTCTTCATAGGGCGCACTGTTTAAACGAATGCTTTGAGGGAAAACTTGGAGCTCAGTCCATGCATAAAGTCAGTGACGATGTCTCTCAGGATTTCAATAGAAGAATTCCCTATAACTACCTGCAGCTAGCGTACAGAAAGGTGGGTACAAGTTTTATAGACGGCTTGTTGTGAGGTGCCTACATCGGAAACGTTTGAATGAAACATTTCTGAGCATCCGAACGTTCGAAGTGACCATTGTTGTGCATTATGTGTGTTTGAATCATATGTTGAGCATCATTCTAACATTAGAACGTTCTGATCAAGCGTTTCCTTCAATGTGTTCCGTTGGAACATTAAAATCGAACATTTTGATCAACGTTATTCTGTTCAGACATTCAAATCTAATCTTTTTTTTCTGCGCTAGGCTATTGTCTATTCTAGTTGTCTATGTATAGGCTGCTCACAATGTTTAAATACACAGCCTTACGTTTTTTTTCTATCGGTGAACGTTGTAAATACGTTGGAATCGAAATTTAATTTGTAGTACGACATGTTTGTTACGCAATCATGACAGACACCTACGGGGATGGGACGGGGGAAAACTCTAGAAAACTGCATGATAAGTCTCTTTAACTTAAATGATTCACATTAATTTCAGTCTTTGCCCATTTAATGTCTACAAGTGGCTCATGATGTAAATTTAGCGCTTTAACTGATGAAGCCAAACCCACTTAAAGCCATAGTAACCATTTTCTGCAAAATATAAAACAACAGAGATTTTGAAATCTTCTTAAAACGAGTTATTTTACAGATATGGACCCTGTACCACAAAACTAGTTTTAAGGGTCCTTTTTTCAGATTTATACATCATCTGTAAGCTGAATAAATAATGCTTTCCATTGTTTGTTATGATAATATTTGGCCGAGATACAACTATTTGAAGATCCGGGGCCTGTTGCACAAAAGTAGGATAAGGGATTAAGCCAGGATATCTTGGTGATCCTGGCTCAATTGATCCCTAATCCGGTTGCACTAAAGCTGGATAGGGGGCAGGAGGATATGTTATGGTATAAATTACCATGGAGATTTATTCTGTGGAACTAGCCTGCTCCAGACCAGGCTAAATTCCAGGATCTATTTAATCTCATCCCTAATGTCAGTCAGCAGTCACCACAAATGGAAACCAATAGTTATTTCACTGCTCACTATACATTGTTATCACATATAACTAGACCCACTGTCATTATTTAAACGTTTGTGATCATTAATTTCAATCATTTTGGAAAAATAATGATTTTTAGATGATGTTGCTATCATTAGATAATTTACAGTTTCCAATAGACTATAAGGCTATATATAAAATGACAGAATATTAGGGCCACAGAGGGAAAAAAAGACAAGTCATAATATTGTAACCAGTTGTTTTAAAGGAGGACAGTTGTTAAAATGACAGATGTGGGGCATTTCGTGAAATTGTACTTCAGTATGGTTTCATAAACAAAGACATGCTGATGTGCCAGAATATGAAGTATCACATTGTCATAACTATCAAAACTGTAAAAAGATTATGTTGCTTTTCTGCAGAAAGAACCAGCCTCATAAATTTATGACTTTATCCTTTTTCCTCAGTGGGGCCCTAGTACTCTGTCATATAAACAAATACACATTCCATATGAATATAAAAACACAATGTGTAACATTATGTTCCTTTATTAAATAAGGACAAAAAGCAGGTAAACTATCAGCTCCTTTCGAAACTGAAGTCACAGTGACTCTACAAGATGGAAAGCACAGAATCAAAGCATATTATACAAAATGATACATACACATTCAAAGGTCTGTATATAACACACCCTGCATGTCTGCACACTAAAATAAATGCAGGACAAATCCATACACATCAACTGAACAGACAAATGAATGGATGCAGTAGCCTCCCTGCAGCCTTGTATTACACACAGTATACCGCACAATCATCATAAGAGGCCAAATTCGTAAAAAAAAAAAACAACCCAAAAAAACCCTATTTCCTCTGCCACAGCAGGACATTTTTTTACCTAAATTGAAAGCACACATACTAACTAAAATAATTCAACACATATTGGTCCCTCAGCAGCCGACCACTGTCGTCATCAGGGAAGATTGCCGGATTGTCCCAGTCCATGGCTGGTGGCACTCTGGGGGCCCTCTCCTTCCTCAGGCAGGCCACATTGTGGAGGACAGCACAAGCCACAGTAATATCACATGCCCTAACAGGGTTGACCCTTAATTTGTGCAGGGAGTGAAAGCGTGCCTTCAGGAGGCCAAAGGTCATTTCAACTCTGGCCCTGGTCCTGGCATGGGCATGGTTGTAGGCCTGCTGTGCTTCCTGGGGGTCTGTGAAAGGTGTCAGGAGAAAAGGCTGGCAGCCATACCCCCTGTCTCCCAGCAACACACCAGAGAATTCACCTGTCAACACAAAATCTCATCATTACTACCTCATAAACACAGTGATATTCTTGACACAGCCATGATGGTTATAAATAGGGGTTGTGTGGCTTACCTTGTGATAGGCACTGATAGATAGATAGATTTTCCTAGGTTATTTTGCTCTCGAAAATATTTAAGATTTTTTTTAGATATTTTTTTTTGGACTGAAAACAAGACAAAAATACTAAGTAAGAAAGGACCCAAGGTTGGTTGCTCACTCCTTTGAAAGGCGCTATATAAATTAAAGTGATTATTATTATAGCTCATCTATGTATTCAAGAAAATTTTATTTATATAGCACTTTTCACAATTGTTTCATTCTGTCAAAGCTGCTTTACATTAATAAAAGCAGGGGAAACACACAAAAAAAACGGTGGACAACATAATAAGCAGAGTACAACGGCTAAGATTAAACCGTACTGAGCGTAGTAACGTAAAATAATAATGTAAGGCTTTAATAATAATATATCATAGCTTTATACAGTGTGATGGAGTTACGTTACACAATTTCACTCATATATGCAGTGCATTTCAATAAAAAATGTAACCGTTTCATAATTACAGTAGCCTACAACTGCGTTTTTGGAGATGTGAATTAAATATTTGATTTGTAATTGTGATGTTTCAGCGGAGCGGTGAGTGTGTAATTGTGCACTACTTACGCATTCAGGCGGTCTGCAATACTTTGCCACGCTTTTTCTCTTTGCTTTATCACTGTGGCGGTGTTGCCTTTCTTCTTAATTATATATTTTACCTCCTCGTATGCCTCCATGAGGATTTGTGCTTCCGACGGGGAAAAGTACGCGGCTCTAGTTGCCATGGTAAATCAGTTAATCTGTGATCTGTGGCGGGGTCTATTTGAGTGAGCCGTGAGCGCGCACATATCCAGGATTGGTTTCACCTGGCTTAATGAATCCGTGTCTGCTCATCCTGGCTTGGTCTTTGTGCAACCAATTAAGCCTGGACGCACATGTTTTGGCTTTATTGAGCTCAGCTGAGTCATTTATCCCGGATGTCTTAATTCTACTTTTGTGCAACAGGCCCCTGGGATCTGAGGGTGCAAAACAAATCCAAATAATGTCTTTAGCAAGGCATATTACTAATAATACATTTTAATACTAATAATACATTTTTATATATATTTACAGTAGAAAAAATGACTAATATCTTCGTTGAACATGATGTTTACTTAATATCCAAATGATGTTTAGCATTATTATTATTTTTTATATAATTCTTACCCAAACAAAGTATTTTTGGCTATTGCCACAAACACACTCTTGCAACTTCTGACTGGTTTTGTAGTCCAGGGTCACATATTGCTATAACTGTGATGTTTAAATAATATTTCCAGATTTCTTCCATGTGGTATAACATAAATGGAGTTAGATATGTGTTTTTTTTCTTTCTGAAAACCTGTCAATAGGGTTGTAACAATACCCTCGATGCATATCATGATACTGAACTCACAATACGTTGTTATTGCGAAACTCCAAGATGGTAATACAGAAAAATTACATCTAAATTTGGTATTACATTGGCGGTGGAAATGAATAGGTTTGGACTTGTCAATGACTTGATATATTTAAAATACTGTACCATTTTACTGGTAACATAAGACATTTGGCATTATCAGGACCCACAAATATTACTATACATTATAACCAATGTTTAATGTAGTATTGACTCTAAAACTCTGTAATCTTACACAATACTATCCACGATACATATTGTTGCATTTTTGTATTGCGATATTATTTGTGACACAATATATTGTTACACCCCTAATCAATACAGTTGTGAGGTAGGTTTTCAAACTTGACCATACTGTAAATCCAGATCTCTGATACTTAATTTATTAAATATAAATAGGCAGAATTGGTTCATTCAGAGAAATGAATACACAGAAGCCCCTCATAGTCAAACCTTCTGCATATTGTCTCCCTTAAAATCCTAAAACGATTGAGATATTTCGAACATTGCTTGGACGGCAGTCCAGACAGATGGGAACAAAGCGTGACATTCTCAGAGCAGCGGTCTATACTGGCCAAATCAGACATGCCTTTGCCAGGGACAGAACGTGATTAATAAAAAGAAAAGCAGTAGAGCCCAGTAAATGAAGTCGGCACAGTTCTACGATGACCAGAGCGAGAGATCAGACACATTCCTGTCAGCACTTCAGGTCAGTGAATGTCATAAAGAGACGTCTATGTGTGTATATATGGGGTGATGTTTGTGAAACATTCCACCACTCTTTGATATTTCAACCACACAGTCCTCTTTCCCATCATATTCCTGGCATATTGAGGCTTTTCGGCCTGGACGCAGGGGCCAGAGACGCCAACTGTTACTTCATTGACAAGCTTGTGTGTTTGTTTTCCTGGGTCAATCAGCATTTATCTTGGCAAATATTTTTCTTAAAGCGTGTTTGCTGTTCTGAAAGGAAAGGCGCCAGCTTGTTTTGGGTTATGAATGAAGGAGTTTTGCGGCAGCAGTAGTGACCCCTGTTGCTCTGTCATTGGTAAGTTCATTTTGAATCAAAAAGTCAAATCAGAGAAGGGTCAAAGTTCAGCAAGAATGTCTTGTCAGATCTGTCATGTGTAAGGGGTTTCCATTAAATTATAGGACAAAGCGAATTGATAATATTGCGTGCCGTGAAATAATCAGGCAAAAGCACATTTCTTCTGAGTTGTGCTCGCAGGCTGTAGTTCGATTCAAGCGCAAATGACTCTTATGAGTCAGTTGAATTGTTCAAAATGACTCGCAGACTTAGTATTGGAATCTGCGTGATAAATTCTTCACTGAATCATTAACAGTGGTTAGTGAATCGTCTGACCTACTTACCCAACTTATGATGTGATGTCTGTCTCGAAATCTTATTATTAATCTTATTATTTAAATCTTTATCATGGGCTATATCTAACTTTTATACTTAAAAATCATTTACACCTGATAAATATCTCCTTTATAATTAAAAATGCATTATATGTAGCTTTTCCCCCCAGTTTTTGTGTCTCCAAAATGATTTTGATACTCGCAAGTACTATCTGTGACCTCAATATTACGGGTATCGTCTTTCAATCTTTTCAGAAACTCACAAAGCCCAACCCATATCTACTGTGGTACCATGTGTTAGGACAGATAACATCAGGGAAAAGCTTGAACTGCATAAATTGCAATATCTACCATTGTCTTTGCATATCAAGCCAGCACAATTCAATATGAAGTGATTGAGATCATGTTAGTTTATAACAGAACCCACCATATATATTTTCCTAAGTAATGTGACTACCCAAGTGCTTGATTCTAGCTCTGCAAGTGCTTGTGTGCTGAGCAAACGTTGCACCTGCGTTGCCTGAAATGAGTGTGTGAGTGTGTCAGGTTTCCCCATCCACTCAGTGGGGTTCGGTTCGTGCCCAATCAACACGCTCAGCCAGACAGCATGGCACTTCCTCTGCCAAACATTTTCTGGATGACCGACTGTAAGCGGATAACAGCACAGCAGGAATGTGTGGGCATGTTGCCTTATTTCGTTGTACAATAAATGGCCCTGCCTGGGATTACTAAGAAGAAAACACGACCACTGAATTGCGTGTGCTTCCAAGAGCTGCTTCATCGAGCCAGATGCGTATCTCATGGGGGGACAGTATTTTCCAGATCACATAGCCAAAATTTGAGTGTAGATAAACAATGGGTTTATGCAAGTCTTCGACTCCGTTCTTGTTAAATCTTGATTTACGTCGCATATTTGACTTTCTGTCCCTTATCGGTGGATCTTCTTTGATTTAGTCGCACATAAAACTGCGTCGGATATAATGCGACTCCATAAAGATAGAAGTTTATCTGGTTTTAGGAGTCCTGCGGGGTCACAGGATAGACCCAGAGCTGTTGGGCAAAGCCCATGAATGAAAGGACTCTTGGGGGAATTCTGGCAAAGCCTAAGAAAGAGTGGAAAGTGGGATGCAGCGGCCAAGTCAACATCTGTTTGCTCTGACAAATGGCTGTCTGCAGTCTGGAACAGTATTCCTCTATCGCTCTTGGCTTCTCTTGTGCTTATATTGAATGAAATTATGGTTTCCTTCTATAGAGTCTATGAAGAACAGTGTTTAACATTACACATATTTAACTAGTTTGATTTAGACTTTTACAAAACAGGAAAAATTCATCATAGTTACTGAAGTAAATGGTCATCTTGAACCCCAACATGGTCCCACAGGGATTTCATTAAGTACATTTTAATTGAACTTTTCTGTAAACTTGATCTTTTGCACCCCATCGCCGCCTGCATAGAAAAGTGGCAGGAAATCCATCAAAACAATAGCTCTGCGTGTGTCGCACATGTGTCAATGAAGAGGAAACCGTTTCTATTTTGGACAGATGACACATGGGTAGTCCCCTCTGAACTTTTTTTGTGTAGTTAAAATGTCTGGCAGATAGAGCGAATGAAAAGAATAGTTTACCTAAGCATTAAAAGATATTTGGCAGGATGCACACGCTGCTCTTTTCCATAAAACATCTCAACACCAGTTGCTTGTGAAAAAGAAGTGTGCTTAATTTTAGTGACTGTGCACTTGTAGTGTACTTCAAATCATGCAGATAGTATTGATGAAATAAAGGCCTCTTAAAGGGACAGTTCACCCAAAAATAAAAAAATTGTCATAATTTACTCACCCTCAAGTTGTTCCAAACTTGTATGAGTTTTTTTCTTCTGCTGTACACATGGGAAGATATTTGGAAGAATGTTTGTAACCAAGCAGATCTCGACAGCTATTGACTGCCATAGTACAGCAGAAGAAAGACATTCATACAAGTTTGGAACAACTTAAGGGTGAGTAAATAATGACATCTACAATTGAATTCACATTTTTAGAAGCAAAGTCCCTTTAAGTGTGCTTATTATGTTTCCTAACACACTTAAATATTTTTAAAAAGGGCACTTTGTAATTAAAAGTTTTACTTAAAAAACATTTTAAATTATAATGTTTTATCTCTTTTTTTATCATGGTTTAAAGAACACTTATCGTTATGTGTTGACTAACATGATAAGGCATATGTAAAGTACTTGGTGTCTTATTTAATATATATATATATATTTTTTTTTTCAGTAAATAATTTTTGGTACTCTTTTTAAAAATTTGCTAAAGTGTACTTTTTTTTCACAAGGCTCCAAAACAAACAGAAAAGGTACCATAAAAGCATGTTATTATAGATAAAAGTCTGTATTACTTATGCATTATATGATGTCTTGGTTATGTATGTAACTCTTGTTCCCTGAAAGAGGGAATGGAGATGTTATGTCGACAAACGTCGAACATGACCGACTGAAAGGGAACAAGTCTTCTGTAGCCGTATGATGTCATTGTTCCATTTTCAAAATATGCCAAAAATATGTAGAAGCGCAAGAAATTTGGCCCGTCCCTCACACAAAGCTATTTCTTGGCTTTAGAAGACTTGGAATATAGCGCATGTGAACATTTTCTTGTACTTTTTTGTCGTTTTTGAAAGCTTGACAGCCCCTGATCCCTGTCTGAGGTTTCCATTATATGCAAAGGAGCTGCGCGAACATTCTGCAAAACATCTCTTGTGTTCCACAGATGAAAGAAAATTACTTTTTGCACACAGAAACCCACACAAAAAAGACTTATCGCCACTAAAGATGTCACGGCAAGCGAAGTATGCATTATTTAAATTAGACTTTGAATTACTAGCGTTAATTCAGCATAACCTCAGGGGTCACACACAGCAAGGGGACATGAACAATCAGAACACCTCAGCGTATAATCCACTACTTCTTTTTTAAGTTCCTTCATCTCACTCATCTCATTATCTACAGCACTTCTTTATTGTCTCGTTCATAAATGGCGAGCAGGTTGGCTTTAATTTCCACGACCCTGCTGATATAGTGGACAGACTCCCACTATATGTTCACATCTGTTTGTAATAGGACACAGCGGTAAGTTATTGCTCACATTGGCGTCAACAAGCACCTGAGAGGAATGCTAGTTTGCTGTTTGGGGATGTAGAGCACCATTGGAAAGAAGGATGGATGTCAGGAGCACATCTGAATATGGAAAAGCGATCAGCTTTGTTTTTTTGGACACAAACATAATCCCATTCAAGTCATTGCCCAGTTTTATTGGCCAATGAGATATATTTTTAATATCAATAAAACAAGCAAAGAAAAACTATGTGCTGTGGTTAAAAATGCTTATGCAGTAGTTTACTGGTTTGGAAGTTTGATTGAAGTTCTTCTGTTGGTTTTAATGTAGATAACCGACAGACCTTCCCCTTTTAACTGACAAAATTTAAGACAATTGTTCGGTGTGAACTCTGTTCTTCGAGATATTTAGATGGCCCTATGGGGAGACCATATTTCAGTCTCAACTCTCAGATCTCTACTAAAGGTCAGTTGTATGTTGAGGGGGTAATGCACACTACTCCATTGTTAGGCTAATGGTTACATTGGAGAGAATATTGCCGCTCTAATCACTTTGCCCTGTACTTTCACTCTCTCATGTATTTTAATCTTGTGGGATTTACCTAAAAGCTGAGGGGATCTCAGGTTTGCTACATAAATATACCTCACTAACCTCTCCAATGTTGGAGATATTTCGAAAGTGCTTTCCTGTAAAGTTCGCCCCACACCACTGAGAGATATTTTATTATCTCTGCATCTCTTATTAGTAGTGCGAGTTAAAGCCACCATAACTTACTGCTTATTGGGGAAAAGAAAACATAAAACAGGAAATTACATCATAGAGAGGACCCCTGCAGACTGCCATGACTGTGTGAAGGTTCGTAAGTACCTTAAAATATAAGATAATTCAACCTTTTTATGAAAAGGCACAGTTAGTTTGGGTTGTAAAATGTCATGTGGTGTGACTCCTAGAATAAACCAATTGATAATTATGATTTAAATTATTAAGATATTTTAAAAAACTTTTTGTATTAACACTTTTATTTGAAATTGATCCAAAACTCTAGCACTGCATATTTTAACCCTATAAAGACTACTGAATCATTTTTGATATGCAAAAAGTTTTCAAAATAATCAATATGATAAAACGTTTACTGGAAAACCTGCCTATACTGCATTGTTATAAAGATCTCATTGCAGGCTGTCATGAATCATAGTTTTTAGCCAAATAAATATCAGCATTTGCTCCAAATTGCATATTTTTGTTCAGTGTGGGCCTCTAAAAACACTGAGGTGTTGCTGTTTGTTTTTTTAAAGATCCATATCATACTATATATGAGCCATAAAAGCGTGATGTATTAAATATGACACTGAACAAAAATGCACATTAAAACTTTTTAGAATTTAAAAATATATATTTTTGTTTAAAGGTTCAATAAACTGTTCAATTATAAAATAAAAAAATGGAGGGTCAAGATTTGTAATACGGTCATAGACAAATACTACTTTATAGAACCCCCCCATCTACTTTTTGGTGGGGGGAGGGGGTGTCTTTGTGTAGTCTAAGTATACTGAGTGCATGTGAAAATCATCAGGGGTTTGGTATCATTTAGCAAATGAAAGTGCACCTTCCTACACTTGTGGTAGACCAACTTTAAACACAGACTTTGTGTAGTCTCAGCATGTCTGCTGAGATGATGATGTGGGCTAATAGCTGGGATGATGTGGAGTCTCAGACTCTAGCAGGATGTGACTCATGTGTATAATTGCTGGAAGCCACATTCTGGCCTGCTAGTTCAGTAGTCGAAGAAACAGGGCTTCCATTCATAGATCCAGTGACATCGTCATTTAATCTATGGAAACTGAAGTAAGTGTGATTCATGAACTCTGTAAGCTCAGGTCCTGTTCCATATTACCTTATTAACGGCCCTATTTGGTTTTCCAGGCTTTAAAGTGTACATTTTATTGTATGCTCATTTCTTGGGCATGCTTGTCTTGGGCATTTCCTCAACTCTGAAATTTCCAAGAATATCCACCTATCATTTCCAAGCGTTGAGATCACACCTCTTTATAAGGCTTCTGTTGAATTCTCTAACCATTTTAGTAAATAACTGAGAGGGAGTTTCCTACACTTATTTGAAGTCGCTTGTTCAAGCTTGAATTGTTTGCAATACGCCCATGAAAATGTTTGGTTTTGGCACACAAAATTGGTAATTATTCCCGAGGCTACTCTTGAGTACATCTTGAGTAACATCTACAATGTTAAACTTCATACAGAGTGTCTTTTTGTAAAGGAAAATAATTGAGATGCAGCTTAAGCCTGCAGCTTTTGTTCCAATTACAGCATATTTTATCTGTGCATGTCATAGCAGTAGAACATCGCAGACAGCCACTGACCTCTGAACATCCGTTGTGTAAAGTATATTACTGTAAACACAATCTTTGCTTGTTTGGATAAACGGAGGGACTAGTCAAAATTAATGTACAGATACAGTTGCAGATGCTGTTGAACTTGTTTTGAACCTGGAACATATTTTTTATATGAATCATTCCCTCACTTCCCTAACTCATTTGTTTCCATTTAAGCATTAATAAAGAATAATGAGCTATTCTTTAATTTCAAAGAAAATCACAGATACTGTGTCAGATGAAAATGACTGATGAGACACATGGGAAGCATATTGAAGAATTCAAAGCAGAAAGCATTGTTTTTAAGGCTGTTTTTGATTGGCTAAATTCCAAAGTATACTGTACTTCGGTTTTTACGATTATGCGAATGTCTGCATGCACAAATTCCAGACTTGTTTTAATTAAAAAATAATAACTGTTTTTGTGTTTTCAGTTTAATTATTGCAGGCAATACATTGGGTCATGTGTTTATAAGTTGAGGGTAGGGTTTATTTTTCATAATAAATAAGCATTTAATATGTGCTCTTCATAAAGGCTTTCCAGTCATTTGAAGTTTTAAGAACCTGTATATTTGGCTTGATGTCTATGAATATATGCTCCAGATCGTTCCAAAGATAACCTTACAAACAGTTACCAGGCCAACGGTGATACAAATAAAGGTCTTAATGAGTGGTTGGGAGCTCTGCGTGGTGGCTCGGGATATCTTCATGTAGAAGGAATTTTTATAGGGGGCAGTGATGAAATTTGTTCCGTTTTGTGGGCATTTAGAGCAGATGGCAGGCTGATAGTAGTCAAGGCCTAGAGGAACACATGATCCTCAGACCCTGCTGGGGGTTCATGGGTTACATGTGCCTCAAGTGTGTCCGCTGATTTAGTTATTTGGCATGTGGTATCAATTAAAGAGCTGGAGCGTATGGAATTACCAGTTTGAGCATGCTTTTGTTCATGGAGATTAAGTAGACTCATTTATCTTCAATCGCTTAATGGTCAAGTCTTCGGCTCGGTTTATATTTACACCATATGCAACATTCTTTTTAACTTGTTCTTTCATAAAAATAGTATGTTTAATGTTATAGATTTATGTGATTGTCCCGCCAATGGGAACCATATAGTGAGGTGCTGTTGGTTCAAACACCAGAAGGTGTTTCTATCATATTTCTGACTTTAACTGAAATGGAAGCTTTGTCATGGGAAACCTTACAAAAGAGGTGACATGATACCTTCATTCCAGTTGTCCGCTGGAAAAGTATTACAAAAGTCTTTGCGATCTCATTGATGCTGCAGGCAGTATTTTTTTCTTAAGACTTTTTCTATGAATATCCCTACTTTGTAACAGTGCCGCAGAGGGTTGCACATCAAGTGAAGTGCTTATTCTCACACCATGTTTGCACAAAAGAAGTGCTGGAAACCGTCATTTCATGTCCTGGGTGTGTTTTCAATCATTGTACTGTCAGTTGTGAACACACACCAGAATCTAAGAGCCCTACCTTGAGTTCACTGAGGCTCTCATGGCCTCAGACTTCTGGAGTCTCAAGGAGATTTGACATGTTTGAGAAAGCCGTAATACCCTCCTGCAAAGCCTTACAGATTGTGGACAGGCTAAAGTTTCAGTCTTTGTTGGATCATAAAAAAGACCTTTTATCTTTGCAATCCACTACATTCGTGCACCAAGTCTTGTAAAGCCATATTTTTGTGTGAGTAGTAGACTGAATTTTAGGTTTGACTGAAAACTGAAAAGAATATTCATTGAAGCTCTCAAATTTCATTTGTATCGGTTTTATGATTTAGAATAAAAAATGAAATTTGAGAGCTACGTGGAAGATGTTTACTGATTAACTTTTCTATTAAGAGTTACCCAAGGACTGTCAGGGTGGAACACGGAAATTTGCTTTGAAAACAATTACCACTAACCCTGGGTTTCGCACAGAAGCCAGATATTATGTCAGCCTGTAACTATAGCTTACTTTGACTAACTGTTTGAAGTACCAATGAAAGTTGAAGCATTTAAAGTCAAGCATTCAGCTGTACTGTAATTAAGTACACCCTGCTGCAATTGCCCTAGTGGGAACATTCAGCCATTACCTCACTAATGCTTTTGTGGCATGTTTCTTAAGCTTTTAAAATGCATCCTATCTAGTTTGCTCTCAAATCCAAAACCACAGGCCAATTACCTCATTCCTAAAGTTACCTGTCACCATTTCCCTATGTTCCCAGATTTCCATTCAGCAACTCGGATGGTCGTTAAATTTGCCCTTTTGTCAGCATGGAGCATGGGAACCGCAATCTGGATTACACCTAGGGATGTAAATTTACATAAATTCCCATAATCAATTGTTGTTTAAATTAACGATCAATTAATCGGTTATTCATTAACCTTAACCTCTTAAATCCGAAGTGGAGGGGGGAACAATTTATCTGCACGCTTCACGAAAACTGATGCTACCTCTCAGCACAAGTATCATTTTAAATTGAAGCATTCCAACTTGAATAACAGTGAATATTCATAGTGACTTCTCGGTGGCATTAGTCTGAACCAATGAAATGTGAATTTTTAAACTCATGCAAAACCATCTTACTTGCGCTGACAGACAAGTCCGAAGGGTGCGCACAAAGACATCAGACAGTGCTCAATTCCGATACACATATACGCAGTATTTACACAAACAGTATCTGTTATTTCTTAAATGAACAAAAACATCTGATGTGTAACATATATGCTGCCTCAACACAGCTGTCTTGTATCTCTAGTAAGACCTTGATTAGCTGGTCCAGGGGGGGGGGTTAATTGGGGTTGGGGCTGAACTCTGCAGGACAGTGGCCCTCCAGGAGCAGGATTGGACACTCTGGTCTAGACCAACAGGACACTGTTTAACAACTGGGGCGTGCTTGGATTGGTTTGTTTTCTCAGATTGACAGGTCTTGATTTATCTTGAGCCATAGAGTAGGAGCACACAGCTGAAACAGCGCTGGAAGATCATCACTCATCAACCAGGATCTTATTACTTGTTTGTTCTCTGGGTGCTTCTTATTTCTTATTTGTCCATCCCTGCTTCCTTTTCTTGCATCGTAGCTCCACCCATATAGGGTGCGAGGGAAGGATACCACTTTGTATCCTCACTCATGATTCCTCAGGAAGCTTCCTCGCTCCTCATTCTTTGCCTCCATTTTTTGTAATTAGACTAGAGGTCTTCAACCCTGCTCCTGGGGACCCACTGTCCTGCAAAGTTTATTTCCAACCTGCTTCAGCACACCTGCCTGTGCATTTTCAACATGTGCTCCTGAAGAGCTTGATTAGCTTCACCTGTCTTTAATTAGGGTTGGAGCTAAACTCTGCAGGACAGCCGGTCCCCAGGAGCAGGGATGAAAACCTCTGAATTAGAGAAGTAAGATTGATTGGTTTCTGGGTCACAGGCTTGAGGACATAGGAGCATCAATTTGAGTATTCAGAAGCACTCTTTACTTTATATGACATTTAATCAAGTTGTCAATCAGTTGTTTGTTTTATTTTTTATAAGGGACCCTTGGTTAATTATGTTTCGGAAATAAGGGCCATCTTACCTAATCGATTGCTTGGCTTGAAGACATTAATTAATTTAGAATATGTAACTATGTACTATGCCGCACTTGCTTAATTTTCCCATGTCTGTCTGCTACATGTGTCTGCTCAAAACGCACTCTAATGATGACCTTGCTTTAGTGATCACTGATAAGTTTTAGCGATTAACTATTAATCAATTGTCGATTAATAATTTGCATTCCTAATTACACCAGTGTTGCATAAAAAGGTTAGATGCATCATTCTGTCCTCTCCTCTCTTACTGGGATTTCATGACATCTAAATCTCCTGGGAGATGTAAACCTTTCCCTGGAAAAAAATATTTTGAACCTTGTAATACAGTTAAGTGGTTTAATATGAGCTGTATTTCTAGGCCAGGTCCTTCAAGCTTGATGAGGACACTTTAAACATTTGCAACCAGAAAGATATGGATGATGTGGATTCCCCCCCCCCCCCTACATTAGCCACACAGACCAACCATTGAGACAGTACATCGGGGTTTATGAGGGCGATCCAATAGTCCAGAAATAACTACTGTAAATCTCCATCAACCACACCATCATTTAAGTTAAGACCATTTTCAACTCATTTGACCAATCTTTCTATCCTCCTACTGCTGCTGCCACAATTTTGCTTGAGGCTGTGGTTCGATATTTGTGTCTTAGGAGGCACTTCAAAGCTGTCACATGCCTGTCCTGTCTTGTGTGCACATGTGGGTTTGTTATGTTGAGCATGTGTCATTGTCAGATCCCTCCCCCTTGTCATCTGATTAGCGTTATTGGTTAATTTGCCCCACCTGTTCTCCCTCATTATCTGCCTTGTTGGTTCCCTTTATAAGCTCCTTGTGTTTGTCAGTCTGTGTTGGATCCTTGTGTAATGTCTGCGTCTTCCGTCCTCCCCGTGATTCTGTTGGTTTGTTTAAGTTTGTATTTATATTATTCTATTATGTGTTTTTCCCCCTTGTGGGTTGTTGTTTTGAGTTTATGTTTTATTTTATAATAAATGATCATTTTCTGCACTTGAGTCCTCGCACCCTTTTCCCTTGTCTGTGACGTGACAGAAGGATTCAACCATACAATGAGGACTCAGCAGAGAAGTTCTCCCTCGGTGCCAGTTCCGGGGGTCCCGAGTCCGGGAATCCCGAGTCCGGACATGGCCTGGAGGGCCATAATGGGAGGGTTTGTGGTGGCAGTCCTGCATGCTTGGGAAAAGCACAGGGTGTCATCCACCACTCCGGTGGTCCCAGTTCCGGCAGATCATGTTCCGGTGGTCCCAATGCCAGCAGATCGTATTCCGGTGGTCCCAGTGCCGGTGGATACTGCTGGACTGGAGAAGTTTCCCCAACGCCCTGCCTGCGCCGCTGAGGCGTCCTGCTCTCCGTGCGCCGCTGAGGCGTCCTGCTCTCCGTGCGCCGCTGAGGCGTCCTGCTCTCCGTGCGCCGCTGAGGCGTCCTGCTCTCCGTGCGCCGCTGAGGCGTCCTGCTCTCCGTGCGCCGCTGAGGCGTCCTGCTCTCCGTGCGCCGCTGAGGCGTCCTGCTCTCCGTGCGCCGCTGAGGCGTCCTGCTCTCCGTGCGCCGCTGAGGCGTCCTGCTCTCCGTGCGCCGCTGAGGCGTCCTGCTCTCCGTGCGCCGCTGAGGCGTCCTGCTCTCCGTGCGCCGCTGAGGCGTCCTGCTCTCCGTGCGCCGCTGAGGCGTCCTGCTCTCCGTGCGCCGCTGAGGCGTCCTGCTCTCCGTGCGCCGCTGAGGCGTCCTGCTCTCCGTGCGCCGCTGAGGCGTCCTGCTCTCCGTGCGCCGCTGAGGCGTCCTGCTCTCCGTGCGCCGCTGAGGCGTCCTGCTCTCCGTGCGCCGCTGAGGCGTCCTGCTCTCCGTGCGCCGCTGAGGCGTCCTGCTCTCCGTGCGCCGCTGAGGCGTCCTGCTCTCCGTGCGCCGCTGAGGCGTCCTGCTCTCCGTGCGCCGCTGAGGCGTCCTGCTCTCCGTGCGCCGCTGAGGCGTCCTGCTCTCCGTGCGCCGCTGAGGCGTCCTGCTCTCCGTGCGCCGCTGAGGCGTCCTGCTCTCCGTGCGCCGCTGAGGCGTCCTGCTCTCCGTGCGCCGCTGAGGCGTCCTGCTCTCCGTGCGCCGCTGAGGCGTCCTGCTCTCCGTGCGCCGCTGAGGCGTCCTGCTCTCCGTGCGCCGCTGAGGCGTCCTGCTCTCCGTGCGCCGCTGAGGCGTCCTGCTCTCCGTGCGCCGCTGAGGCGTCCTGCTCTCCGTGCGCCGCTGAGGCGTCCTGCTCTCCGTGCGCCGCTGAGGCGTCCTGCTCTCACCGCTCCTCCCTGGCGCCCCCTGCATTCACCGCGCCACCCAGGAGTCCTGCTCTCACCGCGCCGCCCTGGCCGCCTGAACTCTGCGGGCCGCCTGAACTCGGTGGGCCTCCCGACCTCGGCGGGCCGTCCTGGCCATTCGAACTTTGTGTGCCACCGTGGCCTCTTGAACTTTTTGTTTTCCTTGTCCCTCCCTTGTTTACCCCTCCCTTGTCTGTTTCTTCCTGGTCTGTCCCTCCCGTGCCCCCCTGGTCTGTCCCTCCCGTGCCGCCCTGGTCTGTCCCGCCCGTCCCTAGTGGAGCGTCTGGTAGCCGCTCCTTAAGGAGGGGGTAATGTCACATGCCTGTCCTGTCTTGTGTGCACATGTGGGTTTGTTATGTTGAGCATGTGTCATTGTCAGATCCCTCCCCCTTGTCATCTGATTAGCGTTATTGGTTAATTTGCCCCACCTGTTCTCCCTCATTATCTGCCTTGTTGGTTCCCTTTATAAGCTCCTTGTGTTTGTCAGTCTGTGTTGGATCCTTGTGTAATGTCTGCGTCTTCCGTCCTCCCCGTGATTCTGTTGGTTTGTTTAAGTTTGTATTTATATTATTCTATTATGTGTTTTTCCCCCTTGTGTGTTGTTGTTTTGAGTTTATGTTTTATTTTATAATAAATGATCATTTTCTGCACTTGAGTCCTCGCACCCTTTTCCCTTGTCTGTGACGTGACAAAAGCTGAAGTCATAATAGCATATCATATCATACTAATTATGTCAAGATTACATGCTATTTGGCTTTGTGTCACACTTGGCTTCTTGAAGCTTAATTTGTCCACTGACCAGGCCTCCGGGTGCGCTTGTCTTGGTGCCAAAGGAGCAGAACCGGGTGCTTACTGTACTTCCATTCCGCGGTCTGCAAATGCAGTCTATTTTCGTTTATTTTTTTAGGAATACAGACGTTCTGTTTTCTATTTCCATACCTGCTAATAGAGTCCATGTTTAAAGATGGTTATCATTGTAAGGGATAACTTTAAATGCGTCATCTTGCCTATAGTCATGTGTAAATAGTTCCTGCATGGTCCACTAATAGAAACGCTCCATTGAGTCTCAGAACCTTTCAGAAACACTGTACATTACTTCCTTTCGAGACATCTATATTGAATCATGATGTTAGGTTACATGTTTTCTGCTTTATATTATTACCTACAGATTATTGGCTCCGTCGGCTACTTGTTTTACAGCCCCTAAGGGCAAAATCCCAGAATCAGCATGGAATGAAGCCAAGGGTTTTCTTTTTATTTATTACCGCTGCATTTTAGGATGGAACATGCTTACTTATAGCTGCACCTGTGTGAAAATCCCAGCTTGTACTTAAGTCTTTCCTGTATAACCAGCCAGAAAGGAAATAGCACTGAAGCGCCAGCACTTTTTCAACTGGATCGTACCTTGCTGTCAGATTTGTGTGGTGGAGGATGTAAACGTATGCTAGTCTGTTTCTGCAACCACAGACATGTGCTCTCTCAGTTCATCCATTGTTTGCCAGCAGACTTGCATATGACCAATGTTTGATCATGAGTCTCCCAGAAATTGCTGAGAGCGTGCATCGTGCTTCCAGTTAAAGTGCGAGAAGCTGGAAAGCATTTGCGTTGAGTCTACTGTCACACTCACTTAAATGCAGACTGAACGCAGGTCTGGTCGAGTCATTACAGACTCGCTGTTCCGGGAGACCTGTTTCTGGGTGCAGTGTTTTTTAGATGGACATGAGAAAGAAAAGACTTCTTACCAGACACATGCTTGTAATCACGGTACACATTTACAATATTTGCTCGACACACTCTTAAATGTTTCTATAACAAACAACAGTATGTTTAGCCTTTTCTTGACATCTTTTTTGTGGGATTCACCTGTCATGGTCCCTATTGAACACAAGAAAATAAACAAACCTAAGGAGGTTTTCTGGTCTTAGCTGATATAAAGAGTAAATAACACACAGTTTCCACCAACCTCATGTTTATATTGAGTACATATAGAGAAGTATTGCATCCTTCATATCTCTGAAAGGTCTTTAGTTTTATCATATTTATAAAAGACAGATACACTGTAACATTTCTTACCGAAAACAGCCGAGCTTGTGGATGCATGCAGTGAGCTAAAGAGTCACAAGTGCACGCACAAAATACATCATGGCATTATCCCTGGATAACTTCCATTTTGCCAACAAAAAAGACATCCAGATACATGGATGGGAACAAACAAGCACAGGAACAAACAAACACATGAACAAACAAACACACTTGCAGAACTCCGTTGCTGCTCCGGAAAAACTAACTGCGTCCACTGTTTTCTTAATGGGTTATTTGGGAAGCTGAGCATGGTTCTCTTTCCCACACAACCAAAAACACACTTCTTTAGTGACATTGCTGATTTTGTGGTTTAAAAACAAAATTGCAGATGGCTAATTTATGCTTTTGTGTGAGTGAGCAAGTGAATCATTCACTCAACAGATTCGTCCAAAAACACTGATTCATTTAGCCACAGAAGCGTTTCAAGTGTTGCCGACGGCTACCGTAACTCGAACTCATTGCTCTTGCTCTGGTTGATGTGCGCACACACTCATTCGGGAGAAGTGCCATACATACAAGGAATTCTGCTTTTTATGATGTCATACAGGGGTATATGTGAGAAAAAAAACTTTCTGAAACTTGCTCGAAACCTATAGCCTGAACCCATAATACACATGCTCATGGTGTCACCATTTTCACATGCTTTTGTAGTTTACATGGAGACAATAACAATATTGTTTTGTTTTTTAAACTTGCACTTTGAAGTTGGTGTTTTCAAGCCCCCAAAAAGGCGTTGCCGTGTAAATTAATGTACAGTTAAATTGCATTAAATGTTTTCCGTTTTTAGTTGAAAAAGGTGTCATGTAATGCCCCCTAAAAGTCATTTTATGCGATTGTAATGGAGCAAAACTGTATATGAAAAATATATTTTACAGCTTATTCAAATAGTTTGACTTTTGGTAAACTAAAAACACAATATATGTATTGTGTTTTTAGTTAAAAACCCACCTAAATAGACCCAAATCTATTCTAATCTATATTTAATAATACTTACTCTGTACTTAATGAAAGATCCTTTCTCTTGACTCCTGCCATCTTGAATTAATACTTTCAATGAGTGTTGCCGCTTTAGAATCTGGCTCAAACAAGGTATCCTAAAAGAATAATGTTCCCAGACAAGCTTTAAAATACTAAGAAGGCAGCCAACTAGGATTTAGAACAGAACACAGGCTTTCTTCTCTGTTTGTACTGCCCTTTAAGTGCCATTATTTCCTTCAGGAAATTCAAATCTGGTTTATTTTACCATTTTGTTTCAGTATACGAGGAGATTGCAGCATAGAAAATGAAAAATATATATATACCAAGCAAAGATTTGAGTCGTGACTTTCCTCAGGGCTTGTTGAAAGCTCTCTTTCATCAGCGTTTGCCACTGGTAAAACCACAAGCTCTTAAATGAAATTATAAATAGACTCTGGCATCACTTGTCAATGTTTTCACTTGGGCAGATATATGCTTAGGCTTTTATTAGAACTATTTAGCATTTTATAGTTTAAGTCAAATGGAAAATCTCTAGCTCTGAACACCTTTTATAAATAGTTTAAAACCATCAGGGGTGTAAGCCAATACCTCAAGATTGTTTTCTAAAGGTGTGTTGCTCCTACAAACCTGCTCAGTGTCCCGTTTTTAAACCAGAGAGCTAAGTTTGAGGACTGTAGTTTACCGACTTGGAATAAACCCACTACTGACATCTGTGTTTTAATAATCAAGGGCTTTGTACACTGGAATTGTGTTTATCCACTCTATAATTAAACTTTTCCGAACGGAACAGATGCGTTAAGTCCTACAGCTTTTGTGCTGCAGTTAATTTCAACAGGAACAAAAGGAACTCTGCTTTACATTTAACAGCTGCGTAATTGTAAACCCTCAGCTCACAAATGCCATGCCACTTTATAGCTCTGTAGCTAAGGAATGCCGTGGGATGTTTATTTGACCATGCAAAGTTTTGCTGTAAGAAATTGACCCCCCTATAATAGTGCTGAGATAATGAAGTGGATTCTTGTCTACATAAATATCTAAACTCAGGAAGATTCATCTTTGCTAAACAAATTTGCCATTTAAACTGAAACTGTGAGGCCTTGTTTCAGAGTCTGGGTAAACAAGGATATGGCATTTTTAGTCTTTGTAGCTCTTTTGGTTTACAAGACTCTGGGGAGATGCACAGCAAAGAGCCACATTCAAGGCAAGAATCTTTGTATAACCTAATATATCTTTATTTATCCTTCCTTCCTGGACCAGGGATCTGCATCTTTTTGAGCTCAAACTTATACTTTGTAAGTTTGTTATATTGACATGTTTAATCCTTAAATGCTTGAATGTTTCACCAAACATTATATATTGGGGTCATATATCTAACACAAATGAGTCTATCTGTCGCAACAATATAAAGGACAATGAAACAGCATATTTTGTTACATTTTAGATCTTGGGAGGGTTCAGTTTGAGCAAATAATTTATACCATCATCAATGTCCTTGTCAGAGCTTGTTTCTCAGCAATCTCAAACATATTATCATTTTCAACATCTTCAAAATCAGTGTTTTTCAGCTTCTTCACCAGATCCACCATCAAGTGACAGTGACACTTATATTTGATTGCATTCAGCACTTGCTCTGCAGTAAACTGCTTTGCTGATGATACTTCCTATTCTTTAGTTTTCTGCCTGTGGTAACTATGGCCCTGTCCCAATTGGCACATTTCATGTGCACTTTTGGTCTTGTGGATTTAAAATGGCCATTGCGTGAGCGTGTCCATTAAGTCCACAAGACCGTAGAGTGTCCCATTCGTCATTTAAGCTTAAAGAAGGGTGCTCATGAGCGCCCCCTTTTCGGCTGCTATGCGCCCTCAATGCGTACTTCAGCTGAGACCGCAAGTTGCGAGCTATGTAGAGGACTTCTACCCAGTAATCAAAGCAGCATTACGTTGTGAAAGTGCGGACTCAGAGGAAGACGTGAGGGTTTAGGGTGCCTTTTGGGACAGGGCCTAAGTAGTCCTATTCTTGATATAAGCTTAAAGAAGGGCGCCCTTGATGTGCACTTCAGCTAAGCCCACAAGATCACGAGTTATGCAGAGGGCTTGTACCCGGCAGTCAAAGTGTTGTGAAAATGCAGACTCAGAGGAGGACCATGAAGGTTTAGTGTGACATATGGGACAAGGCCTATGAGTGAAACATCACTTTATCATTGTGTATCAGACATCTTGTGGAATAAAGGTGAATTGCACTTATTCAGTCAACAAAGATACAATTATTGTTGTGCAGAGGAAAAAAAAAATACTTACACTGTTAAACACCTCGGGTCGTTAGCGACTCTATACATTTTTTATGATATTGTTTATAATGATTTGATAAAGGAATGCTAAGAAGGTTACTGTCCAACTTAAAAAAAAAAATTGCTGCTTAAATTTCTGCAAACTCGAGAGATGAATATTGACGTAACCTTTATGTTAGTACATAACCTACCCACAAACAAACCTAGCGGATTGATGTATGAGAAGGAGTGGTCCCCATGAGGAGTGTAGTGAATGATGTCATTCGGGTCACTAAAGACCCCGAGGTATGTATGAATCCTTTTTTATTATCAAGAGGATATTACCCTTAATCAACTTCAAATGTTAAAAATCACATGCTTTGCATCATCATGCAACCAAGACTGAGTCAGACTAACTGTTTTATTTGGCAAAGAAAAGACATGCCCTCTTTCAAGATAAAGTTCAATGTATCTTTTAATTGTCCTTAACTTGTTAAAATCAGTTATATTAACATACACAGTAGAGCAGAGATGCTTCTAATGAAGGAACCAGAAGGCCTATCCGTCCCAACAAAAACTGTTTGTTATTGTGTTAAGTGTACTCTGAAATCAAAGAACAACAGAACTGGTCTGCTTTTTATAAGCGGCAGAACGAAAACCAAATGTACCACGTGAAACGTATAATTTTACTTCAGTGTATGCTTTTGCAAAGACATCGCATGGCTAATAAGAAATGTGTGAGAAAATGTAAGTTGCATCCTTTAACCACAGAAAAATTGAGATCTCATGGGATCCACAAGATCATTGTATTTCCTTGAATCATTATTAACATATGGATGCGATCAGTGTGGTATTGCTACAATGACAAATAGCCTTGTGTAATGTGGGTGGTACAAAAGTACATTAGTACAAAATGGCTTCATATTTGTTAACTTGTGAAACAAAGCCAAATAAAATAACTGCCATCATATTTCGTACATCAAGCATTAACCGAGAATGCATTCCTTATGTGGCTTCGTCATCCTCTGGATTCAGATGCGTTTTCCATCCATGATGTGTTATTGAGATTTGTAAGTTAGTAGGTCAGTTTTAGTGCATGGCAAGAAAATGTGTCCATTTTAAGGTTATGAACATTTAAAAAAAGGTTTGAATGAGAGCTCTGTGAAGCATTAGCGTATTTACTTAGCATGAGAAATAATGACTTGTTGGGACACAATGTGCTGTATAAAACCAGTTTATTGAAACAGAAAAAAAAGTATGTTTAATTTTTTGCTGCTTAAATTTCTGCGAACTCGAGAGATGAATATTGACATAACTTTTATGTTAGTACATAACCTACCCACAAACAAACCTAGCGCATTGATGTTTTGATAGTGGATTGTAACATTAACTTGTACTAAATTACAAACTACTGGATGTTTAAGGAAATACTGGCTGTAACTGTAAAATTAAAGATTAGCTGTGTTTAAACATAAGTGAAAGTAATAGTTGTAATGTTATTTGAATGAAAGCATCCTTGAAATTATTATTTGTAGACGAGCCGTTAGGATCCCTTGTTTCTACACTCCGGGTGGTCAGCACGATTGTCTTTCTGCTTGTTTTTGCAAGAGGAGTGTGTCAGATCCTGCCAGGCATGACCTTTGACCTTTTGCAACCATCCCGGATCAAACATCCTAGGATTCTTGACTACTCCAGACGCATGGCACCGGCCACCAGTGAGGTCATCACCCAGCGGGTTTAGGACCCCTGACCTATTGACTCACAGTGTAATCAGAGATGACCTGTTGTGTTTCCATGTTGTCCTTCGCCTCTCATAAATGTATGACAAGCCAAACTTGCTCCCTTTGATCCAACCCATTTCTAGCAGAGTAGAGGTCATCAGAGTAGTTTTGTATTTGTTATTCCTGCTCATTTTCCCATCTCCCTCAAAGCTGATTATGTTGCCTTAGTTGGAAATCACGTCAGATCTCCCGTGGTTCATGTGGATTTTGTCTCCTGCTTTCACTGAATTAATTTACATGTAAACTATAGGTAAACTTTTCCATTTTTTAGTGTGTTACAAACATCTATGAAACATTATAATGTATCAGGGTCCGAAGTAGAGGTATTCTCGGATCCTAAAATCTGTACCCAACCCGAACCCAACGTCCATAAATAATAAAAAAGAAAATTCTGACCCAAGACAGACCCAATAAAAGAATATATTTCAAACCCGACTGGACCCGAATGTAATCGGGATTGATGTGTGCACACAGCCTGCAGCCAGTCCGGAAAATCCCAGTGTCCTGCTGACTGAATTAGCCACTGCTCCATTTCTTTATTTATTATTAGGCCTACTTTATATTATTGCTTGCCTGATGGATACAGGTTATTTCTGAGTTTGGCTTTCAGTTGTGACCAATGGATTTGAGTTTTCTAGTGTTGTCTACAACGCTATTTACTTCATCTCTGGCGAAGGGCTTCAGCAAACAAAAAAAGAAAAGCCCCGCATGAACACACAGCATAATGAAGCGAGTGGCTTTTCCTGATGGATCTCATAGCTGTAAGATGGATTTCAGTTGTTCCTTTTCTATATTTCTCAAAAACTTGAACCGCAAAAGTATCAATCACTCATCACTGTAATGTCATTACTTCCTATAACTTTTAGCATAATGTTATTTACCTGACCATAAGATGATTAAAGGTTATTTTCATCGTTGATGACGGCATGGTTGAAATGGTAGGCAAAAATGTGGAGTCTAAACGCACAAGCAACCATTATAGTCCATTGCACGTAGAAGCGTGGATTTAGGGAGAACTAACCCAGTACAGGGTCAAAGGGATAGTTCACCCAAAAATGTAAATGATCCCATAATTACCTCGCCCTCAAGCCATCCTGTATATGACTTTCTTTCAGCCAAACACAATCAAAGTTATATTAAATAATATCCTGGCTCTTCCAAGCTTCGTAATGGGAGTGAATAGTGTTTTTAACGTTACAAAAAGTGTATCCATCCATCATAAAAGTAGTCCATATAGCTCCAGTGGGTTAATAAATGCCTTCTGAGGCAGAGCGATTGGGTTTTTGTAAGATTTTTTTTTTTAATATACAAAATGTAATCACTGACTTCTGGCAATGACCACATGTGCTTTGACAAGAGAGTCAAGTTCTGGCGGAAGAGTGACCTCTGACTCCATGTATGGTGGTCATGTGGTTTTGCATTTTTATTTAACACATTGTTTTAGGCCCCGTCCACACGGAGACGCGTTTAGCTGTAATACGTATACATTTTGTATCAGCGTTTCATCCACATGGATCCAGCGTTTTAGAAGCATGAATCCGATATTTTCTGGAACCGGGTCCCAAAGTGGGTAAATCTGAAAACGATCATCTTCTGTTTTCGTGTGTACAGCGAAACCATATATTTCCTGAAACGGTGATGTCATCACACTACGTCCAGCACCGTGAAAGAGTTAAGGGATACAACTACGGGCATTGGGCAGGCGCACATCAATATCGCGTCATTCAATTAACGTATCTGCATTATTGTAAGGGTATGTTTTGGGTTGGGGTAGGTGTAGGCATTAATAAAACACATCTGTTAAGTAGCAATTGTATTTATTGTTATTTTATTGTGAGATTTTGCCTCACCTCCGACCACTGCTATACCCCTGCTAGCCACAACTCTTCTTCTTCTCTGTTTTAGTGTATTTCTGTGGCAGAATTACAGCACCACACACTGGCCTGGTATGCAAACTACATCGTTTTTAGTCAGTTTCGGTAATCTCGTGTGGACGCAGATATTTCTTGAAACGAGTTTAAAAAAAAGATTGGATTGGGAAAGCGCTGGCTTCGTGTGGACGAGGCCTTAGACATCTAATTTTTAACCGGCGTTCTCTGCTCTTCCGTGTTTGTCAATTCTCACCTAAACTTACGCTGTGTACCTACATCATCACACGTTGGATCAGAGGTGACCCTTTCTTAAATTTTTTAGCTTCTTGTTAGCCTCTTTGGTGAGGCACTATATTGTGTTTTTAAGAGGGTTTTTTTTGTCCAATTTGTGCCTCAGAAAGTAGTACCTTTTTTGTGTGGTTGTGTTACACCTATAAGAAAGCAAACAACACTACCTGTACTTTGCATCAGCCATTTTTCTTGAAATATTCAGTGTTTGGCACTTAGTTGTAACTAATTTATGTGCAGTGGATTTGGTTTGGAAATGACTCCTCAGCCAATATGTTATTAAATGAACCACTCACTATCAGTCATAAATCAGTGTGATTGCTGGGTGGTTGTGAAAGCAGGCAAGAAATGTGGCTATACTGAACCTTTGACATTTAAGATGTAAATATTGATCATGCTCTAACAACCACCCAGAATGCATTTGTCACAGCATGACAATGTGCCAACAACCACTCTAGAAAATCTAGTTGTTGAGGTCTGTTTTTACTGAAATGTTATTGCATGTTCACAACTTTAAACGATTCATTGATTTGTTTGATCTCCTTCTTGGTTAGAAACTTTGAACAGTAACTAAAACTCAAACGTTCTTTCCAACAATAACTCCCTAAAATAATTTAAAAAACAAATTAATAACAGTCACCCAGTTTAATAAAACAGTCATCCCATCTCAGAAAGGGGTTACCTCCCTGAACTCCCACTAGAAAGCAATGTATTCCCATTTGTCAGTACAGCTGGTTTTTTATTCAGCGGGGGGCCGGGATGAATCTCTGGTGGGGATGCTTTTGGCGGCTCCCGGGCTGAAGGGGGCTTCTAGTTGGCTAATTCATCGAAGTGGTTTGCCAGCAGTGTTAGTAGCCAGGCTACTGTCAAAACTCAAGCTCTCCAAAGATAGCAGGCCCCTGCACCCAGGGGCGTGGGACTGGGGGGATAAAGGGTACTGAGTAACCAGGGCCCAAGGCAGGGAAGTCCGTTTTCTATACATACACATACATGGTACGGGGGCCCAGCAAGATGGTTTGTACCCAGGGCCCAAAATTTGGTGCTACGCCCCTGCCTGCACCTCCTCCACTGCTCTCCCTGGGTTAAATAACCTGCCTCATGCTGTGATCTGAAACGAGAACCCCTCGCTTGGCGCACTATAGATGCATTTGGAGTTGGCCTGTACTAACATTGCCATAAACCAACAAATGAATAGGTTTGCCAAACCTCATAACACTAAACATTTTACAAGCCTCATATTTTAGCCTGTTAAACTTCATAATACGGAATATTGAAATGACTTTGCCTTGTAGATGGCTTTGTTTCAGGTGTTTTATTAGTAATGATCTACTAAAGAAGCTCAATCCAAAAAAAAAAAAAAAAAAAAAAAACATTCATAGCCCTTAAAACCCAAAAATTTAAATTCTGTCATTAATTACTCACCCTTAATTTGTTCCTAAACTTGTATGAGTTCTTTCATCTTTGAACACACACAAAAAAAGATATTTTGAAGAATGTTGGTAACCAGACAGTTGATAGTAGCCATTGACTGCCATAGTTTTTTTTCCTACTGGAAGTCATATGGAAGTCAGTGGTTGCAGTCAACTGTCTGGTTTACCAACATTCTTCAAAATATCTTTCTTTTAATCACCATGTCGTAACCAAGAGAATGCTTCGAGAAACAGGACATTTTGGCATATCGTTTGTGTCTATTTCCACACCACAACACCACTAGTCCAAAAGTAAAAAGTTCTCGATTGGGTAATTGACCTTAAAAAAATATCTAACTCTACATCATTTTTAACAATCATTCACAAAGCTTCATGCGATTGTAGTTCTTTCCTTTGTTAAAGCCATTGTGTACACAGTCTTGAACATTTTGTATGATTCCAAAATGTGATTCACTTGTACAAATCCCACATCGGAAAAAGTTAATCAAAAAAATACTACCAGAACTAAAGCCACTGAAAAAGAGGGCAGGCACTAATGCACTCTATTAAACACCAAATATTTTCTGATTGCCTGTTCTGTTGTCACGTTGCACAGCAGTTTTACGCTTAAGTGTGGCCAAACCATTTGTCACTGGCAACTTGCCGCATCTTGCAACAATATTTGTTGCGTGGGAAGTTGAATCCAGGCTTTACTGTACAAACATCAATCAGACTTTTTAAGCTTTCTGTCTGACAGGATGTTTATGGTGCTTTGTGAAAAGTCTTCAAAGCAAACAAAATAAGAATTATAATGACAACTGCAAAAATGAGTACGTTTTCTCCTGTTGAATGATAAAACAGGAGAGAAATATCCCACTTGAGCCGTACCTGGGGTTTACTTTGAGTTTGCATTAAAAACTTGTCACCAACACCGTGAACAAATCATTCACCTCTTGGCACTCAGAACCTTGGGAATTCTTTGGGGCCTCTATGAGGGCTGTACAGGAGCTTTCACACCTGACAGAGTCAATACAGTAGTCTTGGCTCAGTTTTCTGACACTCACTAGAGCTAAAGAAGCAGATGGGCATCTGCAACATGACGAATGCAGTGCACAGACCTCTAGGGAGGAAAATCAAGGGTGCTGGTGCTTTCGTGGGAGAATGAAAGGCAGCTTTGTAAAGTCACAGCCTCCATTATAAAGCTCTGTTGTGTGTGAATAAAGTCCAGGCCTGCTTTAGATTTAACTCTTCAGTACAGCTTCCCCATTCCGCTCTGTTTCCAATCCATGCGTTTAAATGGTGAGCTGATATGCCTCATTGGAACAAGGGCCGTAATAGGCTCTTTGACCTCTAAAGGAACTCATTCGTAAACATTGTCAGGAAGAAAAGTGCTTTGTGATGTATATTGAATAAAGCTTTCACCAGTTGAAGCGAATTCAGCTCATAAAAATCGCCTGACGGAGGTGAATGTAAGTTTGCCTCAAGCCCGTATTTAAAGGAGATAAATTGAGTTGTTTTTTGATCAAATGTTCTCTGCTCTCCCCAGCGGGGGAGTCTGGTCATTAGGAGGCCAGCATGAGTCCAGGCACGCTGATCCGAGGGGGCTGCCCTCTCTCAGGCCTAGGGCTCTGCAGGAATGTGGAGGGAGTTCTGACTCACCCCTCTGCTCCGGGGCCAAGAGATCCCACGGAATGACATAAAAGACGAGGTGCTGGAACAAAAGATGTTAAGGTCTATTAACTGTGTGTATTTATCACATTTTTGAGCCAGATAGTTGTTGTTTTTTTAATCGGGTGAAAGCTGGGTGATGTTTTAAGAGAATTTTAACTTCATCCGTAACACAACTTTATTTCCTAATGCAACTGGAAAATCTAGGAAAGCTGCCTACCATGAGTTATAAGAACTATTACTATTTTATGAGCTTTTTAAGCCTTAAATGGGATTTATAGAAGTGGAGAAGTGAAAGAAAAGGGAGGAATGGGTTTGGGAAAGGTGAGCTTGGATACAAATGGGATACAAGTTCCCTCAATCAGTCAAAAAACAGTTATAAGATCAATGGAAATGTTAATAGTTTTCTTCAGGTATTATGAACCTCCTCTGTTGGAGAATATGAACCACATATCCAAAATTAAAAAGTCTTTTATTTCGATATTACTAAAGAAAGAGAAATCTAGAGGCCTGTTCACACCAATACGAATGTTTGGTGTAAAAATTGGTCCTATAAACATTTAAATAGGTTAAAACGCTGTCAACAGAAAGTTCGCATCCCATCATCACAACAATTTTCACGCTGCAAACAATACTGGCCAACCAATAAGATTTGCACTTTTGGTCATGCCCAGAGATGCTGCTGTTATAAAAAACGATGACTTGGAGCCCCTGGAGTTGGGGTTGACTCCAGCTCAGGAATCTACTCTGTAGCTGTGTCCAAGATCACTCACTTGTTGACTGATTCTCTAATTCCCTATGAAGGGCGTGAGAGTTGAGTATACTATAAGTACGGAGTGAATGAAATGAAGCAAGGAATTCGGACACACCACGTCAGAGAGCTGTTGCAGAAACTTGGTCACACACATTTATCCTGCATGTAGTTTACTTTAGAAATAGATAACAGTTACAGTAACTTACAGTGTTGATAACTCCGCATCAAGTCATTACTAAATTGGACTAATTTGGGAGGAGAGTATTTAAATGAATCAAGCAAGGTGACTTACTAAGCTTTGCGGCAGTCAATTTACTGGTGTTTGTGCCATGATTTACTGCCCAAAAAAAGCACGTCTTAAACCCAGACGCTAATTTGCGCTGCTCTTGGTAGACTGCGTTGGTCACTATGGAAAAGTTCCGGCTGAGTCTGTGTTCTTTAGTTTGCGAGTCGTCAGAAGATCAAATGCAGAAATTTCCACTCCCATCATCACTGGTGTGCAACTTGAGACTAAACAATAGCTGGCCTATTTCAAGATATGTCAGTGCAAGTTTCTTTCAGTTGAAACATGTATTTTATTCTGAGAAAAGGCTCGTCTGTGAAACCAAGGGAAAGAGTATAAGATGTTATTGTCTGAAAGGTTTCTGTCAGACACAACAGAAGTACTGTTTACCAAACAAAAAAGCTTCCAGGTTACTCCTGACCTTTAATCTAACATCTAATCTTTTAATGTACCCTCTAATTATGCACAAACCAAATCAACTACAGCCGAACACCTCATCTAAGCAAAAAAACGACCAAACCATCTGAATACAGGTAGACAGACTTCCATTGAGCGGTAGCATACAGTAGCTGGATTATTGCAGGCCTATTTTAACTCTGTGCTTTTTCCAGCTATCCCATGTCTTCACGTGTTTGCTCTAATGAAAGAGGCTGTCTGTTCCATCCTGCTTTGAAGACATTCCTCAGACATTACCTTATTAAACCAAGATGTGTATTGAGTGGGTGTGGCCCGGGGCACAGAGAAAAGGGCTAGTGTGTGTCAGCGCTAACGGAGGCCATGCCCCCAGACGTATGACATCATCCACAGGATTCCCACAAGTCTGGGCTGTTTTCTGCAGCACGTGTCGTACATGCCCTACAGCCATTTGACTTAAGAGGTTTTAGTAGTGGAGAAAGACTGGGATCAATCATATTTGGGCGGAGTAAGTTGTCCTCATAGTTGACTTTGTGGAACAAAAAGTGCTCTACTTTGAGCCTGATGTTTTGTGTCACAATGACTCAGTTCAGTTTGAAGACAAGTGTAGTATTTCGAAGGGGGGAAAAAGCAGTTGTGTTTGGTCGTTTTAGTGGCATTTAAGTCAGTTTAATGTAATTTAAGTTGAAATGAGAAACACCCATGTGGATTGTACTTAAATTGTGATTTTTTTTAATGGACAATAGAATTTAATTTAAAAATACAAGAAATGCTGCTGTTTATATATCTTGTTATTAAGGTTTACTAAACTCTAAAACATGTTTGTGACTGAATCAATATGAAGACAGAAAAACAGACAACTATTTAAACCAACCCCTCTACAAACACATTGGATTTTAGTGCATTTGAACAGATTCTTGTGGTTTCTCTTTTGCTTAGTGTGAGTGAAAACAGGCCATTGGCAGTTTCAGCTTGAAGCCAATGTCACTGCATCAGCCAATATGTTCTGTGCTTGAATATGTTAGATATTAGCTAATCCTTAGATTCAACAATAAGGGTTTGTTTGCTATTTGATAGACATAAATTAAGCTTTATTTATTATTGTAACACATAAGTACACAAGCTGTCAGGTTTATTCATCCGTAATCTAATCCAAGAAAAATAGTATTTGTATAAAGCTTGGTTTATTATGAATACTAATAGCTCCAACAATAAATTGCTTCTAAATTAATAAAATCATTTAATAGACTTTAGTGTGACTTTAAACGCACATTAATGGATGCTCTCTTTTCTTGTTTAAACTTAAAACATGATTTAAAGCTTTGAATTTTAGGCCTTGTCCACACGAACACGGGTATTTTTATAACCGTGACTTTTTTTACACGGTTCGGCTGTTCGTCCACACGGAAATGCAGTATCAGGTCACTGAAACCGAACATTTTTAAAAACCCCTGCCAGGGTGAGGATTTTCAGAAACGCCGGTTGCAGTGGTGTCGTGTGGACAGTAAAACCGGCATTTTTGCCTTGCGACGTCAGAGTGTGCGCCATTATCCTCTGTGTTTGACGTCAGTTTGCGCCGCTGACGACCCTATTGTTGACGATTCTGTGCAATGGCGGACGTAGCCCACATATTGCTGATAGTAACTGTGCTAACAGGGCTGCTTGTATCATGTACACAGATACATGCTCAGGTATATTATTATATTGCGGAACAGAGGCATCAGAATGAAATTCTACGCAGGGATTGGCCAACTTGCCTAACGATTAGGACAATCCCCGTCTGCTGGTGTGGCATGCTCTTGACATCGCCTGATAGCGGGTTTTTTCGTTTTCATGTATTCAAAACCGAGCATGTGTGGACGGGATTTTTTTTTTAAACGCAGGAGGAAAAACTCTGGTTATAAAAATACCCGTGTCTATGTGGACTAGGCCTTATAGTTGATCTCCACCAAAGAGCATGATTTTCTCAGTACATAAAAGCAGTCCTATTAACATGTTGTTGACATTCTTCATCTGAAAAAAAAAAGCAGGCATGCTTCGTCGTGGCTATGACTGTATCCCACATCAAACGGCATATTTCGTCTTTTTACAGCCAGTGAGTAAATGGTTTGTAAACTCTGGCTAGAGATGCAGGGAAAAAAACTGTGTTGGTGTATATTAAAGAGCAGTTACGAGGGCCACAGGTGCTCTCTGGAAAATATTTACCCAAAAGGCACAAATGTTAGCTGCAGTCTGTTTATGCAATTAAGAACAGACTACTGGTTCATGTCGTTTGATTTTTACATTTTCTTGCACACTATGTTTGTCTATGGGGGTGTATCCCTTTGATATAAAATGAAGGGAAAATCTATTTGCGCATACTTAATGTTTATATGCAGTAGGTTTACTGAGAATATCAATATAAAGCCAGCACTGTGGAATTTCTGTGCGTGAAATTTGTGAAAGTATCTCAGCTGTAAAACCATCTGTTGAAGTAATTTAGAAGTGAACTAAAATGTTTCAGAGGACTCGCTAGCATCAGGGTCAGTGACTCAGGTCTTTGTTTAGATGTTATTCCAGCTACATCTTCAGTCATGCTAATTAAGCCTAGCGCATACTAAAAGACAGGCAATGTGACACTATTTCATGTCTCAGCATGCCCCTATTTCTGATGGTTAGGTTAGGTTAAAGGGTTAGTTCACCCAAAAATGAAAATTCTGTCATTAATTACTTACACTCATATCATTTGACACCCGTAAGATCTCCATTCATCCTCGGAACACAAATGAAGATATTTTTGTTGAAATTCGATGGCTCAGAAAGGCCTTCATTGACACCATTGGTGGTGGTTGAGGAGATTCCCCCCTTCAATGTAAAGCGCTTTGAGTGCCTTGAAAAGCGCTATATAAATCGAACAAATTATTATTATTAGTTATTATTATGTGATGTTCTATGTTTTGTTAGCTTATATATGTTAGGTTCAATTAAATGTTTATTATCTTGTGTTATAGGGTAAGTTAGCTTATGTGTAATCTCATAGCCTATGTGTTATGCTAGTTTACGTTATAGGTTATGTTAGTGTGTGTTATGTTAGCTTATGTTATAGGTTGTTCTATGTTATGTTAGCTTATGTTACCAGTAGTTATGTTAACGTATGTTATGTTAGCTTATGTTACAAGTTATGTGTGGTTTCTGTTATGTTAGATTATATAGGTTATGTTAGCGTATATTATGTTAGTTTATATAGGTTTATATAGGTTTATATAGGTTTATGTTATGTTAGCTTATGTGAAGTTCTATATTGTTAGCTTATATAGGTTATGTGAGGTTCTATGTTATGTTAGCTTGTTATAGGTTGTTATGTGATGATCTATGTTAGCTTATGTTATAGGTTCTATATTACGTCATGTTACCTGTTACGTCATGTTATAGGCTGTTATGTCAGGATCAAGTTATGTTAGGGCAGCTTATATGTTATAGGTTGTTAGGTTAGCTTATATTTTGCCATGCATATGAGGCAATTGTACTGCAAAGAAAACTAGCTTTTTCAAAACATGAATTCACTTAAAATATGCTGGTTGTAAAAGAGCAATGTGCTTCTACATCCCTTTGTCTACCAGGTTTTTGGCAGAGTGAAATATGGCCAGTATTTATGAGGTAACGATTTCATATAAAAACTTCAAACACACATGAATACAACTACATTTTGAGGTTTAAATCTTTTAAGTCTCAGAAATGTTGCGTTTTTGGTAAATAAGATTGAGAAACAGCTGTGTGAGATGTGAATATGAGCAGATGTTGTGGTGAGTCGGGCTAATTCCCAGCTGCGTTTGAGCTTTTGTGACTGGCTGGGCCATTTTCCAATCACCTCTAGTGAACTCTTTGGTCACTGTTGTGTGATTATTACAGGATTTGTCAAGGCATGAGGATTTTTTGATAGGCTACTGTAGCGGCCAGGTGACAACATCACAGTCAGATCTGAGTGGCCAAGTCGCTTCTTGGCTTCGGCTCATGGAATCTGACCTGAAGAAAATCAGACAGGTCAGCATTGGGATGGGATACAAAGATACCCCCGATATCCAGCCAGGGTCTTTGCAATTCATTCGCAGCTGGGACACAAGAGTACGTGTGGACAAGGGGGTGGTAGAGAGAAGACGCAGGAATGCAGTCGACGCCAGCTTGATCTTTGGCCTTTCAGAGGTAACCAAGCATATCCTCCTAAGCCTTTAGCCTCCCTGCCTCATTCCGTAGCGGATAAAAGACCAAACCTTGGCTGAGTCGCAAAAGACAAGAAAAAAAGAGGTGGTTGATTCAGGGTCATCCTTTCCGCTTTGCAGTGGTCCATCTATGGTTGTATCTGGAGACATCAAAAGCTACAGAACATTGTACTAAAGGTGCGGTCACATTATAAAAACAACAGCAAAACTTTGCTTGCCTAAAAGGTCTATTGTCAATTGTGTAGGGATGTATGAAGCACAGCACTTTCAAGCCAAGAAGCTTTCTTTTGGTCAACATGCCACATTTGCATCAACAACTTAAACCCATTGGGAAATCTTTCACCCACATGTGAAATTCCAGATCGTGTGGATTTCTATTGAAATGTCTGGATTTCACCCATTGATATTGGAGATTTAATTTGATTTACGAAATGGTAAATGTGACCTCACCACGGTCCCTGAAAGTTCACACAAAATGAAAATTCTGTCATCACCAGCTCATTTCACTGCAAACTTGTGTGACTTTCTTTCTTCTGTGGAACACAAAAGGAGATATTTTGAGAAATGCTGACGCTGCTTTTTCCACAAAACAATAGCATGACCAAAGGATGCTTCAAAAAGAATAATAAAGCACCATATAAATGTGCTCCGTGCAACTTGTTTGCTATATTTGAGAATGTTTTGTTGAAAGATAAAGCTTTGATATGCAAAAAGTGAAGTCGAGATCTATTTGAGCCTGAATTAGTGTATTTGATGCCGATAGCCTTTTGATGTATTTTGTTGTTGTAAACTTCAAAAGATCAATGCAATACTGTTGTTTTTTCTGTGAAATCATCAATTGTTATTACTGCATTATATCGACCTATTAAAGAAACAGATGACAATCTCGAGATCTGCAGAACAGATTTGAGGTCTGCAGTTCATAAAAGCGGGAAAATAACAGCTGATGGCTTCTGTGAACTTGTTTTGCCTATTTTTTCTTCCAGTAATATAGCATAATTCATTATAATTATTAATCAAAAAGTCCCCGGTTTATTTATTTAAATTTGTAATCCCTTTCAGAGGCCAAGATGAGCCTGTTCAAAACCGGAATACATTTTTATGCTTGTCTGAATTGGTTATACCATGATTAATTGGAAAAAAATGATTTGTTTTCGTATATAGTTTTTATTACACACATGGCATAGCCGTTTCTTACATATAATTGCATTTTTGGGACATGATTTCGCAATTATGTCTTTATTTGACATATCTGCTATGTAATTTCTCAACATTTGGACAGTGCATTTCAAAATTGCGTCAAGAAAGAGCCTCCAGAGTTCATTTTTTAAAAATGTTTCTGTGTTCTCTTTGTTTGAAACAGCTTGGACAACTGGACAAAGCTGTGTCTGCTGCTCATACATATTTCCAGGCCAACCCTGAGCATGTGGAGATGGGCGAGGACCTGGAGCAGTACAAAGCCCATACGGGTGTAAAAGAGGAACACCTAATTGACCGGGAATCCCGCCCACATCAGGTGAGTGACTGATGACCACAATTACAAGTGATGCACCGAAATTCATTTTTTTACCTGTTTATTCCCCGCCAATAACCAAAAGCAGTATTAAAGGTTATTTAAAGGAATAGTTGAACCATTTAGTCAGTAGTCTTCGTTTACTTACCATCAAGTTCCAAACCTGTATAAATTTCTTTCTTCTGCTGAAAACAAAAGATTATATTTTGAAGAATATCAAATAGTTGATGAACCCACATTAACTTGCATAATGTTTTGTTCCCTAATATAGAAAGTCAATGGGGTCCATCAACTGTTTAGTGAAATATCTTCTTTTGTGTTCCGCAGAAGAAAGAACGTTTAGAACAACTTGAAGTTGATTAAATGACAGACTTTGCTGGACTAAACTTTTAACAATCAATGTTTAAATAAATTGCATTTAAATGCAACGTTTTAAAATAAATATATTAATCTTTAAATGAAAAATAAACATTTTAACTGTGGTAACAAATAGTTTTCGTGACAGAGTTGTTCAAACATACATTAAATAATGAAGACAACAGAAACACAATATAGTGCATATATTTATCAAAATGCTCCTCTAAAGAGTTATGGATGTTGAATAGCTTTCCTGAGGTAAATGTACTGTAATGTGACATTGTTTACAAGACGTTTTATTGACGTCTTGCCGTGGTTGAAACACTGATTGAGCGATTACATGAGACATCATACATTTCAGTAAGTTGTACTGTCTCTTTCAACATACCTTCTGATGTTCATTCATGTTTATTTCATGCTATAACTTGTATTAAAGATGAAGAGATGATCGGTTCACATGATCAGTTCTTTGTTTCAAATTAAAAATAACAAGTTGTGCGAAGTAACAATAAACGATTATTGGATCAAATAATACATTAAGTTTAATAAAGTTTTTCACAAATATCAACTGTGCAAAGAATAAACTAAAAGATCTTGGTTCATCAAAATGAAGATGAAACGACAAATCATCCCTCCAAATCTGTTTCGGCTGAAACCAAAAATGAATGCTCGTTCAAATAGTTTCAGTTGCTGAAATTTTGGTGCATCACTACCAATGCCACAGCTTGATGGTTCTTGAACGTAGAAAAATACCTTACAAGGCCTGAAACACCAAGTTTGGTATCATGAAGTGCGTCCTTGTATTTACAGAGAGCTTTTTTTGCTGGGGTGAAGCTGTATGACAAAGGCAAGTACGAAGACTCTGTGACACTCTTTGAAGAGGCTCTGACTGAGTACTACCGTGCCGATGTGGAGTGTCGGGCTCTCTGTGAAGGGCCGCAGCATTTCGAAGAGCAGGATCGTGTCTTGTACAAATACAACCTCTACGAGCTAATCTCAGGTACAGATGCTTTTGTACTCAAAAGCTTTTTGAGCTGCTTCCTCTTAATGTGGTAAAGCCATCATCCGCGGTCTTTAGAAGATTCTGGGAATTTTCCGTTTTCAAGTGGTTATTTGGGACTTTCCATTATGGATATCATGTCTTTAGAGCTATTTGTGTTTCCAGATATTGAGATCTTCCTGTTCTCTGACCTCTGTGTAAGTCTTTTATGAGTAGGCATGTGCCTGACCTTTTTTTCTGCAGTATAATCTGTTTTTGTTGTGTCTGACAGGCAGTTCATGATAGTACAACAATAAGCAGCTATAAAGAGTGACATATGGTTGCCCTATACAATGTTAAAATTCATCTTAAAAAGATTCTTTGGATCAAAGATGAATTCACCGTTTTATTTTTGTTATAATTAATCAATACTGAAGCAGCTCACTTTAACTTTAGCCTTTTAAGTCACACTAGGAAAACAGGCTTATGCATGTTTACGTATGATAAACATGCAAAACACAAGCCATGTTTTGTCTGCATTGCATTCCTGCTGAAAACCAGACTGCTGTTTTGAAATTCAGCGATAGGCCACATGCATTCCAACTGAGATTGAATATTAGGTTACACTTTATTTTAAGGTGTAGTTACTGTCTTTAAATAGTACTACTGAGTAATATTAATTGACTATATATACTCACTATAGAGTTAAAGTTTAGGTTTAGTTTAGGGTTAGTTATTTATAGTTTATCAGTGTTTTTTTTTTTTATTACAACCAACATTGACAAAATCAGCATATTTTAATGATTTTATGAAGAATCGTGTGACACTGAAGGCTGGAGTAATGATGCTAAAAATCCAGCAATGATCACAGGAATAAATGACGTTTTAAAATATAAAAACAGCATTTTAAAACTGTAGTAATATTTTAATCAAATAAATGCAGCTTTGGTGAGCAAAGGGATTTCAAACATTTCAAAAACATTTTACTGGCCTCAAAGTTTTTAAACTGTAGTTTATTTCATTTATCATAGTTATCATATATTTATATTATATGCACTACCCAGTTATTTACATAACTCGCAATGCTAGCTGATTTTAGTTCAATTTCAGTTAAATTGCTGCAATAGTAGTGTGAAGGGCGCAAAAGGACATCTTTTAATCATAAAAGTCAAACGGCGAGTCATAATTCAACAACACTTATATCATAACATCCCCCCAACATTTGGCTTACAAAACAATGCATTAAGCTGCCATATTAGATCTTATTTATTGCTGATTTCATGCTGTTGATAAAGGAAGGATGTGAAAAACTAGCATGATTGACATGAGTTTATGACCTAAATGTGGAAAACATTTTGAGGAAGACTGAAGAATTGGCCAGTCGTGAGAAGACTTGTTCTTCACAGGATTTGTCAGTGTTTCTGACGTTAGCTGCAGGGGGTTTTGTGCATGATGGCATTTCTCAGAGTTCACCAAGGAATCCCTGGAAAATATTCAGAATAATGTAACTGACATTTTCTGTCAGTTCTGTGATTTATTGGCCGTGTGATGATGCCCATTTGAAAGCATGTGTATTTATGTTTTTTGATAGCCTGAGGACACATTGGCCCTCATTTATCAATCTTGCGTAGAAACTGGTGTATATGTTGGCGTAAGATTATGCTTACACTCCTCTCACCGCCTGATTTATGAAGCTGTGCGCACCTCTGCAATCCAGGTGTACGCAATACTTGCCCTTGATAAATGCGGCGGCTGAAAACGATCGTCATTAGAATAACACGCCCCTATATATTCAAGTCTCCGCCTCCCCCACGCCCTCATTTTACGCCATGGACAAACAGAAGACGGCAAAGAAGCGAAACTTCTCCGACGTGGAGATCGGGCGCGCTCAATCATCTCACTAGTCCACTAGTCAGGGCACTGATTAGGACATAAGTCAATGGGCTGACTCCCTGATCACTGCGATATTGAGATGATTGAGACGCGCGCCCATCGAGATCACCAGGGAAGTGGAAAAAAACCGAAATTGTTTTATTTGGGAGTTTAAAGAGTGGAATTAAAGGCACCTACAAAAACAAAATATGGACACAAATAACGAGTAGCCTACTGTTAAAGGGGTACTTCAGCGCTGGGAAGATGAATCTGTATTTAAACTGGGTCATCAATGCAGTAGAAATGTGAAATTATTTTTGAATTTGGTGTCTTCTAGACTGAGAAAAGACAGAAAATGTATTTTTGTCCCATGGGGATGAAAGACTACAATTCCCAGAATGCTTCGCTGCCCTGTGAGGCCATTCCCAACGCCAACAACTTCATTACAGTGACTGAGTTAGAGGAGATACTACAATTAAAAACTGAACGTGTCTGTTCAATATAATGAGTGAGTCACCGCGCGAGTCTCACAGCACTGAGCACTGACTGCACGACTGATGAGAGCTGAGGTAATCGCGACTACATTCGCGGCATACATTCACAACGCGAGTTCACTCTGGCACGTTTCAGTTCATGCCTTTGCAAGCTTAACTTTCATAGAAATGAATTTGAGAAGTTAAAAGACTTACATTGCTCACCATAGCTCCGTTTAAATGATCCTGTCTGCAAGCTGAGCTCTCCCTGCAAGCTGAGTGTAATCTCCCATCCCCCAATGCCGGATTCAAAACATGCGGAAATGGCTCCCTCTGCTGGCTGTAGTCTTTAGCCTCTGGGCAAACATTCCTCCTATGATGCAAAAATCGTCATTTTGCATCATAGGAGGAATTTTTCCAGAAATAAAATGCATAAATCTCTCGTCTCAGGGAGATATGAGAGGGGAAAGCACAATAATTTGAATATTCTCCAGGGTTTCTACTGATACAAAGCCATATGCTAATCGCTGAAGTAACCCTTTAATAGTGTGGAGGTTGAGAAGCGCACTCCAGCAGTTTAAAGCTGTTTGGATGATAAATTACCATCACTGCATTATTTTACAGCACGTTTTGAAAAAATTAGCATTTAATTTCGTATCACGGCACATGTATTGGGGTGTACAATAGTGATATGTGATGTGGAGTAAGATTCATTCACATTAATAATTACTTGACAATTTGTAAGATTCTTCTTTTTATTATTATGATTATTATTCTTAATGACGCTTGTTATTTAGAAGAAGAATGTCGTTTTTATTGATTTTATTATTATTTAAAAGAAGAAGGTCATTTTTATTATTTTGTCAGTCTGAATTATTGTAGTCCCAGTCCGTGCGCAGCTGCCGGGCCTGAACCGTCAGGTAAAGCGCACAGGCTCGCGACTGGAGGAATACATGCCTACAAATCAAACGCTTTGGTAAAGTCACAAAAATTAAACATTGACGTTCATGTTGCACAAAAATAAACTATGAATGTTGTTTTTGTGGTTTTTAACAGTGGGCCATATAGCATATCTTGTCAGTGCGTTTTGTAGTGTTAGGAATTGCTTTTCTGCGCATTTTCGCTCTAACTCAAACGTGCGTACACCCCCTCCTCAGCTGGCGGAGGATTTGAGCGTGCCGTACGCCAACGTCCATATTGATAAATCTCAAAGTCACCGTGGGTTTGGGTGTACGCAAGGTGTACGCTGGAAATTTGGTGTACGCACTTTTGATAAATGAGGGCCATTGTATTTGGGATTGTGTTTGGGTTTCCAGTAAGCAACAACCCGACTCTGTAACAACTAAGGACTCATTCTTTGCCATATTAACAAAAGGTCTTTTAAAGCAGATGGGCTGGGCTTCTTCACCATTTTTGTCGTCTTTTTTTTTAGGTTATCATTGTTACATTTACAAAAGAAGTCAAGAGCTAGTTACATGCTTTTGTAACTACATGCTCAGAACAAATACGACTAAAGCCTCTCCATCCCATATGTCGGTTAAACCCGTTTTTGATAGATGCTCTAACTCAACTTTTTAGTTTGTGAATCTGTTCCCACTTTCATGTGGAAACACTCTGTCTATCTACCCCACCATGAAAGCCCTTTAAAGTCTTCTCATCTCTCTAATTTAATCTATAACCTTGTCCACATGAAATACACCAGCAGCACCTCAAACGGTTTGACATCTTTGATATGATCCCAGTTAAATGATCTCACTCCATGCACTGGGTCACGTTCTCAACTACAAGATCACGTTCTCAACTACACCAACCACAATTACAGTGTGTTATTAAGCCATTAAAACCAGCCGCAATGCCATTTCTGTTTTTCCACAAGTAAAAGTATACAGCTCAATTTCAAGCATCTGTATATGTGTTGTAACTGGTTCAAGATGGAGAATACAAACCGGCTAATTTGAACTTGAGACCCCAAGGCCACATCCACACGAAGCCAGAGCTTTCCTTAACCAATCTTTTTTCCCTCGTCTCAAGAAATATCTGCATACACACGAAACAGACTAAAAACGATGTCGTATACATGCCAGACCAGTATGTGGTGCTGTAATTCTGCCACTGAGATACACTAAAAACAGAAGGAGCATGCGTGAGACGTGGTTTGATGACATCACATTTTCACAAAATATACTGATTTGCTTTACACATGAGAACACAAGGGTGTCGGTTTCAGATTTATCTCTCTGGGTTTAAACCCATTTTTAAAAAAATAACGGTTTCGGGCTCCCAAAACACTCCCAATACAAAATTTGTACGTATACAGCTTAACATGTCGCGTCTCTGTGTAAACAGAGCCTAAATCATGTGTTACTTTGTCTTCCAGATCATTACACACAGGTTCTTCATTGCGAGCACGAGTGTGTCAGAGATTTGGCCACCCGCCCCGGTCGCCTGTCGCCCATGGAAAACTACCTGCCACTGCATTACGACTATCTGCAGTTTGCTTATTTCCAAGGTAAACATCCAAATATGTCAAAACTCTCTTGAATGTTTCCAAATGTGCTTCAACTCACCTTCACAACTTCTAGTCTCTGACTCTTTGGCCTTGATTTTGTATCTGACCCCAATTCACTTCTTGGACCTTGGACACAACCGACTTCCATCTGTCAAATTTTTACAAATAGCCTGTATTGGAAAGAAAATGTCAATGGTAATTATAATCAAATAAAAGCACCTTGCATATAATTTTGAACTTGACAAAATCTCATTAATCACGAAATTACTCACTCTAAAGGAGAAGGAGAGTCTCATAAATATTTCAGTCTTGATCGATTTCTTCTTGGAAATGTCAATGCTGAACTTTTCACTCCTACCTTGAGAAAATGAGCTCTGATATGAGATATGTTACTTTGACAGTCACTTTATTGTTCATAAAATGGCAAGTTATTCAGGTGTGTGTGCAAATGGTGTTTCTGTTGCATGTCTCGAAGCCGTGTTTCCACTCGCTCAGTCCTGTGGAGTTTGTTCCATTGTGGTCACTGGCCTGGAATGCGAATGTTTCCAAGCACGTAGGTCTCTAAAAGGAAATAAACGTGACTGTGGGAAAAGATGACTCCAAAGAATCTCACACAGGATGAATAATCTCCCAGATGAGCCAAGAAACAGAGCCCCAGTGGCTTCATTAACACTTAATAACTGTTTCTGTTTTCTGTGTGCTCAGCTGGGAGGACTGAAGAGGCGCTGGATTGCGCTTTGACTTACCTCTTATTCCACGAGGGTGAAGAGTTCATGACTGAGAATGTGGAGTATTACAGGGAGGTGCTGGGACATGATGGCCAGACTCGTAAGGTGAGACGCAGCGGTTCAACATTCAGAAAAAATGTAAAACAGGGAATGATGTCACAGAGAGGACCCCTGCAGACCCTCATGCCTGTGTCAAACTCAAGTCTCTTAAAATATCAGTTCATTTGACCTTTTTATGTCATGGCAAGGTTATTTCAGGTTGTAAATTGGCATGTGGTGTGACTACTTAAAAACAAATATTCAAGGATAATTCATGATATTTGTTAAAAAATGTGTACATTTTTGGTATTATTGATATTCTATTATATATTTTTTATTAATACTTTGAATTTGTTTTATTTTTAGTTTAAGTTTTAGTAATTCTTATTGAAGTTAAACTGAATGAAAGTTATAAATGTTGCCTTGACACCAGATGAAATAAAATAAGTTTGAAATATGTTCTTTTTTTCAGTTATAATTTATTATAATTTGAGTGATACAATTATTATTATTATTTAGTTATTATAATTATAACCCATCACTTACGTCTATTCAGGTACAAACAGTGGCAAGGCCACATATTTTAAAGTGAGTGGACCTTGATGAAATAGGATGTGCCAATTTCAAATAAACAGCATAATCTCAAATAACAGCATTTTACAATTAATATTAATTAAATGTGATTTATTGTCAGCTAACCGTTTTAGTTAAACAACGAAATACAGTCATAAATTTAATTAAAACAAGCACAATCCTATGTGTTTTTTTTATTTACAACATCATTGAGCAATGTAGCCAATCACAGACATGTCTGTTGATTTCTTGAACGCAATAGCCAATGAGATATGCAGATGAGTTAGAATTTACTCACCGCTCAAAGCCTCAGATTTTGTCCAGTGCGGAGTTCTGCACGCTCTCAAATCCTCTTATTATAGCAGAGTGTAGACTTTATGTAAACATGAGATGAATTGTGCAGTTTAGACAGCTTCTTGATTATAACGGAAATATTGATGATTGCATAATCTTCGGGATCTAAAGATGAGTGACAGGTTGTTTTTTTTTTGTGATTATAAAGGGAGTGCTCTTTGCATGCATTTTAGTCGATATGTAATCAATTCAGAATTTGAATAAAACTTGTTTTTCATGCTACATTAGCAGCCACGTACATGCCGTAAAGTTTCGGGAGTGGCATCTGCTAAATAAATGTATTTGAGCAATTATTATTTTTATGTATGATGACTGTTTTTTCTCCTTAAAAATATTTTGTCTCTCAATTAATTGAGTGGACCAGCCATCAATTGGACTAGCCATTAACTTGATGGTTACACCACATGACATTTTAAGTCATTAAAGACACATGAAATAAAAACTCACGCCTTCTGTTACACCACACCTTTAAATGTAATACTAAGAGCATGGCAAAAAAAGAAACATTTTTCTTTACTTTTTCTTGGACACTTTTATTTGTCATTGATGCCATTTGAGTCATGATAGTGGAAATTATAGTAATGAACTGTTTTTAGTTGCATCCAATTTGACATTTTATCTACAGATAATAGATTCCCTTTAGTTAATGCTTGTCTTTAAAGTAACCTACCCTACACTAGGGACAGCCCAAATGGAGCAAGTTCAGGTTCTTAACAGTGATAGTTCTTGGACCGCCACTTGCAACGTTTGAACAGATCCAGATCTTGCCGAACTATATCTACAGTATTATGAAATCACACTAGTAGACTTGTTCACCAAGTGCAGAGATTGGAAGGAGGCCATGTGTGCATAAACACATTGGAGCAATCATGACCCTTTAGTGAGTTTGGAATTCGAGATGTACAGTAGTGGCTGCATGCACTCTTCAACCATCCAAAAGAGTTTTTCATTGGAAAACCTGGAAGCTATTAGCACTGTAAAAGGCACGAGTTTGAAAACATCTTTCAATGCAAAATCCTTTAGCTCATAACAGCCGAGTACATTCTTTTCCACTCCAGTGCAGAGTGTTTCCATCTATCTGGATTGGTGCCATGTCTGATTGCCCGATTTCTAGTTCCTCTGGGACCTTGTTAACCCACCACCGAGATACTGTGCTGACAGCATAGTCTTCTCGAACTGGGTAGAAAAGCTTCACCGAAACACCGCAGAGCTCCCTGAAACAATTTGCGAGCCGTTTGCATTCGGAGAATAAGAAGCCGCAAACGCTACCAATGTAACTCTTTCCCTAAAAGGGCACCAAGGCTGCCATTTCATGTGGTCTCAACCACACTTAGAAGCAGCAGACTTTGCTCCAGTTATAACAAGCTGCTTTAAACGAGTGCCAGTGACCCCTAATAAAAAGTCCTGGAGAAATGCCAAGAGAAATCGTGCAGGTTGTGGAACGGGCTTGATTTCAAGCTGAGGCTATGCCGTATAGGCCCCAGGTCATTTTTTATTTTGTCGGGCCACAAATTATAAAAAATTAGGGCCATAATCTTCAACCTAAGGCATGTAGGAAATACAATCATCGTTGCAATGCTTTTTATGCCACAGGAAGCTGAACAGTACCTAAGACGACACAAACAGGAGTCAGACCTGCTCATCATCGGCAGCAATAACATTGGAGTGACCTATACTGAAGGGGTAAGCTCAAAGAATGAGCCAGAAATGGTTCCATAAATACCTTTTTTCTATGCCTGTTTAATATGTAGAGATATAGTCATTTGTAGGTTGATTTCTATAACAGACAAATATATTTGTTTTTCTTAAATTATATTTATTTATGACATGGATTTTATTATGTTAATTCTGTATAAAAAAGTTAGCCAGCATTTTTGATCATTTTCACAACATTTTCATGGGCTCTCAGGATATTTTGTTGTATGAATATCTGAAAATGCAATATATCAAAAGAATAGAGCCCAGAAAAGCTTGATACATTCTTTTTTAACAACCCTTGAATGTGGGAAAGTTTACAAAAAAATTACAAAAAGCAACATTTGGAGCAAAAAGCTGAGAAAATTGCATTTATGTCAAAGACTACATCTGGATCATATTCAGAATTACAATCAAAACACAGATAGACTAGATCGAGTCTATCAACACCCTAATGCTTGCAAAGTCCAATACCTTGTCCTGGGTTCACATTTTATTCGGTAACATTAGTTAATTTATGTTTAATGTTGTTGATATCATTATTTTTTATATGCACATGATTTCATATGATATCGCTTGTTTCTGCATCTTCTCATGTGTTTTGATCAGGAGATTCTGTATTCTTTCAGATTATGTGTCATAGCGCCCTCCTACCATATAATAGTGAAAACGTGGAAAGCCAGAAAATACCATCATTGGTTGGGAAGCATTGTCTCATGTCTCTGTGGAGGGGAAAGAGTTAATATGTTCCTTGAGGGTTTTTTATAATGTTAATAAAGTAGTTTTTTTGTAGCCTGACGAGCCAGACCCACGGAAACACACCGTTTGGCAGGGCTCAATCCGAGGGTTATCTTTCAAAGTCCCTCGGCACACAATAGGATAGCGCTACACCCAACCAGAACAACGAAGAGGAAGCGGAGCTAGCTGATAGATTCAACTTTTGAGCTTTTCGGCAAAACTCTGAACACATCTTCCTTTTTTAAGAAAGACTTCAGTGCCTTTGTTCTTTTTCCAAAGAAAAGCTTAACTCCAAGTTGTATTATATTATAGCATTTTTATAATGGCAGTAAATGGCTGTTTTTGTTTTGAAGTCCATAAAAGTGCATCTATGTATTATAAAAGTTCTCCACATGGCTCTGGGGGGTTAATAAAGGCCTTCTGTTCAAAGCGATTTTTGTGAAAGGAGCACTTTTATGATGGATAGATGCTTTTATGGACTTCAAAAAAAGAAACAACCATTCACTGCCATTATACAAATGCTATAATATTAAATAAATTTTACTCACGATAAAACCAAAACATTTAGCTTGTTAGTCAATGTTCAATTTAATATACTTTAAATAAAGAGGATTATCTCTCTATTTATTGTGCTGCCTTTTTAAAACATGCATAATCTTTTATGTTATGTACTAAAAAATAAATAATACAAAACCCACAGTATAGTTTTTATTGAGGTATGTCTTTTTGAAAACATAATTCTTGAGATCCACTTTACGGTTTGGTTTGTAAATATAGAAGAAATGAAATATCAAAATACTTTTAGGCATAGAGAATGGGCCATACCAGTGAACAAGGACATGTTTTAATCTTGTAACAGCTGTGAGAGGGAACAGGTGCACCAGTAAGAATTGAGATTAAACAACTAACCTACATCGCCCCCTTGTGGTGGGATCATCAACAAGCCCAACTGTCATCATAAAGCCTTAGCTCTTGATGATTAGAAGGTGTTTAATGGACTCTTTATTTTTTTCTTCAGAGCTACTGGAGCAGTTCGGGCGGTAGAGAAGATGCTAACAGGTAGGTGCTCAACTGATATAATAAAGCATAATGAGAATCATTATGTTCAGAGTTTTTAAGTCTTGAATCTGTGTCTTTAGGATTCCTTCTGGGACAGATGGCTGGATGGACTATGTGCCGATATCAGCAAAGAGAAATGTCACACTGTCTATGTTACAAGAGCTACGGGAAGGTGATGTGTTGTTTACACATTTTAAATGATCTGGACATAAAATATTATAACAGGCGAGATAAAGCGGCACACCATAAACATAATTCTAAAAGGGGACCAAAAATATGCTTAAATTAAGTAAGCAGTGAATCCAAATATCAAAATTATTTGCTTCATGAAGCTCTTTTTTTTTACACTACAACAGTTATACGTGACTGTTACAAAATCATAGAGACCTCAAAGCAACAACAAAATTATTTAAAAAAACATGTTTTCATTTAACACAATTTGGACCAACATACTGGTTACAACATAAACTGGTTCAGCAAATTTACATTACAACCATTTCAAGATGTGTCAACATTTGTATTAGTTATTAAAAGTAAACTTGTGTTCACTGGTGTATAGGAGGTCCAGTGCTTTATGAGAATGTAAAAGTTGTACAAAACTCCCACACCCTGAATGGAAGTCAACGGGTGCTTCTCGATGATGTCATCAGTGAGGACCAGTGCTCCGAGCTCAAACTTCTGGCACATGTGAGTGTATCTCCACTATTGCTGCTTGTTTGACCTAATAAGCATTACTGTGCATATTTATAGTAGCATTTCTTATCAGATGACTTTACATTTTAATTCTGTAATTGTAGTTGGGAGTTTTATATGAATATTTTAATTGGCAGAGTGTCACTGCAGCTGGTGATGGTTACAAGGGGAAAATGTCTCCTCACACACCCAATGAGAAATTTGAAGGGGCGACAGTACTGAAAACCTTAAAGGTAAGAACTTCCTTAGTTTTTAACACTGACTGATATTTGTGTTTATAAATAGTGTGCCACATTTTAGCTTGATCACTAGGTTTTGAAACAGCTTTAAAGTCGTTGTGATGAATGAAATGGAAGTTTTGATGGTCTTTTCTTCCCTAATGTATAAAAAATGTAGGTTTAAATTTTTGGGTGAACTATCCCTATAAATGACGATCATGAAGATTCTAAGAATAAAAAAAAAGATTTGCATTGATAAATTATTTATAATAAATACAGCAATATTTCACATTAAAAAAAGTATGAATTGTCCATTTTTATTTCATGTTGACTTTAATCATCATGTGTGTTTTGATTGGAAAGTCATAAATAATTAAAATTCCTGAGTGTAACAATAATTAATTATTCATTATTTAACTTTGCAGTTTGGCTATGAGGGGCGTGTTCCTTTAAAAAGTGCCCGCCTCTTTTATGATGTCAGCGAGAAGGCCAGGCGGATAATTGAGTCATATTTCATGCTAAACTCCACTCTGCATTTCTCATACACGCATCTCGTGTGTAGGACAGCTATATCTGGTACGTCACCTCAGCTCTCAGTTTCGGCCTCAGATTATACTACACATTGCATCATGAAGTATGTTATATATATATCCATTGATGTACAGTCCCTGACAAAAGTCTTGTCGCTTGTGTACAAATTGACCTAAAGTGCCGCTGAAATATATTTCTAATCAAGATATTTTTACAAGAAATGGCTCATTTTAATCCCACCAGCTTTTGTGATAATGTTTCAGTGAAAAACTAAACTTTCAAAAAGTATTCTAATATTCACAGCTTGGTAAAGCCCATTGAGTCAATTTTTGCAAAGACATAAGTGTTGTCACCTTGTCATATGAGCTTCCCCTGTGACTAATAATGGATCAATTAGGTCTCAAGTGTGTATAAAAAGAACCCCAGTACGCTAGACCTTCACATCAACTGCAACTAGACCTCTGCAAACATGCCTAAGATTCACCCTGAGACTAAAGTTTTGATTATCAAGAGGCTGAAGACCAGATCCACTGCTGATGTGGCAGACACCTTCAATGTGTCTCAGCGTCAAGTACAGAGGATAAAAAAAAGATTTGAAGAGACTGGAGACGTTTTTGACAAGCCCAGGTCAGGCAGACCCCGCAAGACAACTGCTCGAGAGGACCGTTTGTTGGCTCGAAAATCCAAGGCCAGCCGATTTTCCACTGCAGCAGAGCTCCACAAGACCTGGTCACCTGAAGTCCCTGTGTCAACCAAAACAGTTTGTCGGATTCTGCCTCGAAATGGCCTCCATGGTCGAATAAGTGCCCAGAAGCCAGCACTAAACAAAATACAATTGAAAAACCGTGTGGCATTTGCCAAGGCCCACAGCCTGCTAAAAGGATGGACGCTGGAAAAGTGGCAGAAGGTGGATTTTCAGATGAATCTTCAGTTGAATTACACCACAGTCACCGCAAATATTGCAGGAGACCTACTGGTGCCCGAATGGATCCGAGATTCACCCAGAAAACAGTGAAGTTTGGTGGCGGAAAAATCATGGTCTGGGGTTACATCCAGTATGGGGGTGTGCGAGAGATATGCAGGATGGAAGGGAACATCAATAGTCTAAAATACCAAGAAATCTTAGCTACCTCTTATATTCCCAGCCATAAAAAAGGCCAAATTCTGCAGCAGGACGGTGATCCATCGCATACTTCCATCTCCACATCAAAGTTCCTCAAGGCGAAGAAGATCAAGATGCTCCAGGATTGGCCAGCCCAGTCACCAGACATGAACATCATTGAGCATATGTGGGGTAGGATGAAAGAGGACGCATGGAAGACGAAACCAAAGAATATTGATGAACTCTGGGAGGCATGCAAGACTGCTTTCTTAGCTATTCCTGATGACTTCATCAATAAATTGAATGAATCCTTGCCAAACCGCATGGATGCAGTCCTTCAAGCTCATGGAAGTCATACAAGATATTACATTTGGATCTCACAGCGCCACAACTTAATTTGCTGACATATTTTTGTATTTGCAGTAAATTTGTTACATTTCTGTATAGGCGACAAAACTTTTGTCTTGCCAAAATTTGACCTTTCTATCTTGATAAATATTTCTTCTGTGAAAATGATTCATTTCAGTACATTAAACATCATTTGGGAGGGTTTTAGCTTTTCATATGAGCTATTTCTAACACAAATTGATTAATTAAAAGTCAGGTTAATATCAGGTATTTCTAGAAAATAGATAAGCGACAAGACTTTTGTCAGGGACTGTACATATATTTAGTAAACATTCTTCTTTAATTTATATTTAAATATTTTACTAGGTCAGCAGGATTACAGAAACGACCTTAGTCACCCAATACATGCTGACAACTGTCTCCTGGACCCAGAAGCGAACGAGTGCTGGAAAGAGCCGCCCGCTTACACCTACAGAGACTACAGGTAAGAAGCAGGGATGGAAATTAGCACCCGCCACCAGCCAAATGCGGGTGATTTTGAGCTGTGGCGGGTAAACTCGCTTCACCTACCGGCCACCGTGGCGGGTAAATAAAAATAGCATGCTGTTTCCCCTCTTTGTAAGCTTTGTTCAATGCATGCGAGTGCGGCCGTATGTCCGAAAATGACCAGTCGTTTTCGCCGTCATTACCCGGATGTAGTGCCACAAGACGCGAATACGAACTCGCGCGCGCTGAAAGAAGATCCGTCACTGCGCATCATCCGAGAGCGCGCACTCGTCTCACAGCGCGCAAATATTGAGTTCTCTTTTAAGTCTTGCGCTTAAATGGACAAACTCTCACACAAAAAGTATGTCAACATGTCCATCTTGATTAGTATCCAAGCAGAGATCGTCTGAATATGCCTCAAGTGAACGTTATACAGTCGAGAAAGAAGAGCATATCCCTGCACTAGGTCTTAAAGGGGCAGTCGCCTTTACTACTGTCTGTTTAATGTCAAACAAAAGGACATCACTCACTGCTCTTGAATAGCTTTTGTAAGTTTAATAAGGATTAATCTTTAATTTAAACAGTTAAAATATGCAGTTATTTTACATTTGATTACTTTATTTAATTTCTGTACCTTTCTGCAGGCCATTAGGCCTGTACATTAGCTATTATTAAATGTACACGAGTGAGGTCAAGTTAAACATTTTAGTTTGAATTGTATTTTATACTGTGGATTGTTGCAATGTGCTAAATAAATATTTGCATAATTTGTAATTGATTAATATTTGAAACTTTAATATTAATTTATGCAATCGCAATGCCTTGATTTTTAGAAAAGTTACACAGTCATAGCATTAGCCATAAATGCAATGGTACTAATAGTTGGCATTAATTTCTTTTGGTGTTTCGGTTTCGGCCAAGAATTTTTATTTCTGTGCATCCCTATTCCCTACTGACAATGTTCTGCTCGGTGTGTCGTCAACACGCTTCAGAAGATGCCAAAACTAATAGTTTCATTGTTGGGACTAAAAACCTAAAACTGGAAGCCATAAAAGATCACGAATCATCCAAATGCCACATCCAGGTAAAAAAAAAAGCACACAGAGCCCTTCACATTTAATGAAATGTATATCAGTTCATGTTTTGTGTGTGTATAAGAGAGAAAGAGAATGTCAGTATTTCATTGAGATTTGAGATTAAATAAACAGCTTAAGTATTGTAGAGCTTGTAGTATTAATTTTTCACGTGCAGTTACACATTGTCGGTTAAAAACAAGAAAGTGGCTGGTAAAAACATGGAGTGGCTGGTAGATTTTGAAATCCACCAGCCACAGTGGCCGGTGGACAAAAAAGTTAATTTCCATCCCTGGTAAGAAGTAGTCAAGTGTTAAAACGGCAAGTTGGGTAATTTACAGGAAGTTGCGTACTTCAACATTAAACAATATGGTTGATAAAATAACAAATATCTTTCCCCTGTTTTTTTCTGTCATTCAGTGCTCTGTTGTATCTGAACGGTGATTTTGATGGTGGAGAGTTCATCTTTACAGAAATGGATGCCAAAACAGTTACTGTAAGTAAAAGTAATAGCATTTTGCTAATCTGTCTGGTAGAGTTTATCATTTAAAAGCTCTGTTTCCTGTTGCAGGCCTCAGTGAAACCCAGATGCGGGCGGATGGTTGGGTTCTCATCTGGCGGCGAGAATCCACACGGTGTGCGTGCGGTCACTAGGGGGCAGCGATGCGCTGTGGCGCTCTGGTTCACTTTAGACCCCCTCTACAGGGAGCTGGTGAGAACACTTGTTACGTTTGTGGTAGAGGTGACTTTTACTGTTAAATTTAGGTTTTAATAATGCTTACGATATAAAATGAACATGGTTGCATATCGTTGTTCAGGTCACTAAATCTATATGTAGTTGGAAATTAAGTGCAAGTGGAATTTTCCACAGTACGTCAGGCAAGTCCTTTAAGTTGCCCACCGAGAGAGAAGTGTTATAGCCACCTGTGAGACTTGTCAAACCACCAAACCACTTCCTGTTCTCACAACACAGTAACATGATGCCCATCATGTTCATAGACACAAATCACACGCGTAATTAAGCCCTTTCGGCCTGGAGTATTTATTTCCCCCGATAGTGAACCCTGACCACTTTCAATGACTAAATACCTGAATTGTACTGCATACGACTATGATACACTAATATAGGGGTCATATTATAAGAAATAAAATTTTTCCTGGATTTTTTAAAAATAAAATTGTACTATGAAAACTTCTGTAAGAGTTCAAAACATCCAAAGCATTTATAAAAACTGAAGAAACAAAAAGTAATTGTAATAAAATACTTGGATATCTGATGTTTAAACTTAAAACTTAAAAAAAAAAAAAAAAAAAAAAACATGTGCCTGAACATCAGTGGTGAGGTGATGAGGAAGTATAAGTTCTGCATATACTTCTGAAGTAACCAAGCATTCAAAGAGAGCAAGATTATTTAACCTGGTCCCTGATTATAAATATAGTCCTGAACAAAATCTTAAGACCAGGGGATTCATTGCAAGTTTTACACTATTCACACTAGTGGATCATAACCGGGTTGTAAGTGCTGATTCAAAATGCCAAAAGAAGAAACAGGAGCAAGAGACAAAAAATAGAGAGTAGGCAATTTATTGAAAGCTGCATTTAAACTCAACGGTAAATTTGCTGTTCATCAGCTGATCAAACGTTTAAGACCATGGCCATAAAAAGGTCAAATCTGCACAAAAATATGGCTTTCATGTCATTGTCCTTCAAGCAGTCATATTGTCAAGATCTCCTGATGGCAAAGGCAAAAAGGCTTTCTCTCTTTGAACGTAGCAGGATTGTTGAGCTGCACAAGCAAGGCCTTTCGTAACACGCCATCGCTGCTGAGGTTGGACGCAGTAAGACAGTTATTTTACATTTCTTAAAAAATCCTGAGAGTTATGGGACAAAAAAAGTCAAGTGGTAGACCCAAAAAGATTTCACCTGCACTGAGCCGCAGGATCTGACGGGTTGTCCGTGAAGACACAGGTCGATCCTCAACCCAAATTAAGGCCCTTACTGATGCTGACTGCAGCCCAATAACCATAAGACGTCATCTGCTAGAGAAGGGCTTCAAAAAACGTCTTCAAAGGCCACGTCTCCTCCCACGACACAAACTTGCCCGTTTAGAATTTGCAAGGGAGCACCAAATTTGGGACATTGAAAAGTGGAAGAAAATTTTATTCTCTGACGAGATTTTTTTTTAACCTGGATGGTCCTGATGGCTTCCAACGTTACTGGCATGACAAGGAGATTCCGCCTGAGATGTTTTCTACGCGGCACAGTGGAGGAGGCTCCATCATTATCTGGGGTGCTTTTTCCTTCAATGGGAAAATGGAGCTTCAGGTTGTGCAGGGGCGTCAAACGGCGACTGGCTATGTGGATCTGTTGCAGCGGGCATCCCTCTTGACCGAGGGCCCCCATCTGTGCGGTAATGACTGGGTCTTTCAACAGGACTACGCTGCAATTCAAAAAGCCCGCCTGACGAAGGACTTCTTCCAGGAGAATAACGTTGCTCTTTTGGACTATCCTGCGTGTTCCCCTGATCTAAATCCCATTGAGAACATTTGGGATGGATGGCAAGGGAAGTTTACAAAAATGGACGTCAGTTCCAGACCGTGGATGCCCTTCATGAAGCCATCTTCACCACATGGAGCAACGTTCCCACCAGCCTCCTGGAAACAGTCGCATCAAGCATGCCGAAACAAGTTTTTGAAGTGGTCAACAAGAACGGTGGGGCTACTCACTACTGAGTCCTTTTTTGACACTTTTAGTACTGCGTTTATAAAATAAAAGTTGTGCGTTTATTTTTGGGCTATGGTCTTAAACTTTTGATCAGCTGATGAACGGCCTGTTTAAGTTTAAATGCAGTTTTCAATAAATTGCCTAATCTCAATTTTTTGTCTCTTGCTCCTGTTTCTTCTTTTGGCATTTTGAAGCAGCACTTACAACCCGGTTATGATCCACTAGTGCGAAATGTGTAAAACTTACAATGAATCCCCTGCTCTTAAGATTTTGTTCAGTAGTGTATATATATATATATATATATATATATATATATATATATATATATATATATATATATATATATATATATATATATATATATATATATATATATATATTAGGGATGGGCATTTTCCCAAAATATTGTATTCGAATATTTGGGCTCATAAAAATCGAATATTCGAATATTCGTTTATTTAAATTAGGTATTTTGAGAAAATGAGAGAGATGTTTTTCTTTTTTTCTCTAAACATGTCGTCACCATTTCTGAACAAGCTTATGATTAGGCAATGTACACAACACGCTTACGTTATATCTTAAGGTTTTTAAAACATTAAACAGTGTGTAAAAAAATGCCTAAAGAACAAAAGCATTATAAGCTCAAGGAGCACGAGCGCAGAGCGCGTCAGTTAGCGTGACGTACACACACACACACACACACACACACACACACACACACACACACACACGTCAATAGGCTATAGCCTACCCTACCGACCTGTGTGTGTGTGTTTGATATGGCTGATGTGTTTACTTTGTATTGTTTCACATTTTCATGTAGAGAGAAACTATAATATTATTGGATTATGATATTATTCTCGGGTGAGAAAATGCGCCACTGACAGGCGTTGCGGAGACAAAGATAACGGTTAAGTGAAGTTTGAGTGAAGAACTTTGTGTTTTCTGTTCATAAACCCTCAAAGAACTTTAAAGGAAGCATTTGTCTCGAGATCATTTTGCTATCATAAGTTATCTCACTCTCACTCGGGGTACAGATGAGCTTACCTGCACTCCTGAGCAGTGATCGCTCATTCCACTGGTGTTTGGATTTCATGTGATTCTCGTTTGTGGTGGTGATATTATTATAACTCAGTTTCAGTAATTGATTTCATCAAAAGTAACTCCATTTTGTAACAGCATTTTAAATTTTCATCGAAGTAACGTTAATTCCAAACATTGCGAGGCAGACGACGACATTGTGATCAAATGCACTTAACTTATTAACCTGCTCCACAACGCCACCCAGTGGATTGAGATATAACTGCGAGATTTAGAGGGATTTCTCATGGATGCACTGTGCAGCCAGTTGCTTGTGACTTTTTATTTTATGTCATCCTACTTTTATTACTTTATTTTACCTTACCTTATTTGTGTTGAAAGAAATATTTTTGTAAATGTTTTAACTTCATCACAACTTAATGTTACCCTTTCATTGTTATTTATGTTTAATTTTCAATGGTTCCAGTTGGGAGTTCCTACCAATTGTTGTAGGTGGGGCCTTAATTAGTGGCGCACCTTAGGATCCGTTATCGCTTCCTCTTTAAGCGTTCGCGCTCAGTCTGACTGTGAATACAGACGGGGAAGTGCGGCGTGAGACAGTAGGCCTTCCAGTGTGTGTGTTTTCTAATTTTGCTCCAACCTACTTTTTCTTTAAAGTAAATAAATGTACATCCTTCATCTCATCCATGTTTGGCTGTCCTTCTGTCCTGAGGGTACCACTTGATATCTGCCACAACTGCATTCACTGCCAGCCAATTAACAAAATAAAATTCGAATAGTATTTTTAGTTTTCGAATGTTAATTACAGATCGAATATTCGACTATTCGAATATTCGTGCACACCCCTAATATATATATATATATATATATATATATATATATATATATATATATATATATATATATATATATATATACAGTCATAGTCAAAATTGTTGGTACCCCTGGTAAATATAACCAAATTTGGCATAATAATCAGCAAAATAATCAGCATTGTAAATCCTTTTTATCTTTTATTTTAAAAAAATCACAAAAATCAAACCTTTCATTTAAGTAAAATAATTGAAAATGGGGGGTAAATCACATTATGAAATGTTCTGATCTGCAGCAAAAGCTTGTTGAGCTTCACAAAATAGAAAGCAGCTGTAGGAAAATAGCTAAAGCATTGAAAATCCCCATTTCCACCATCAGGGCAATAATTAAGAAGCTCCATTTAACTAAAGAGGTTACAAATCTGCCTGAAAGAGGACGTGTGTGTATATTGTCCTAATGCACGGCAAAGAGGAACGTTTGAGTGGACAATGACTCTCCACGGATCACAGATGGAGAATCGCAGAGATTAGTTGAGTCTTGGGGCCAGAAAGCCAAAAAAAAAAAAATCAAACAACCCCTACATCACCACATGTTGTTTGGGAGGGATTCAAGAAAAATCCTCCTCGCTCATCCATAAACAAACTCCAGCATATTCAGTTGTCAGACACGACTGGAAAGTCAAAAGGGACCTGGTTCTGTGGTCAGATGAAACTATAAAATAGTTTTTGGCAGCAAATCTACCAGATTGGTTTGGTGCAAACAGGGATAAAAAAAGTACCCCATGCCCACGGCTAAAAATACCACTGGATCTTTAATGTTGTGGGCCTATTTATTTGCTGGAGGTCCTGGACATCTTTTTCAGATACACTGTATCCTGGATTCTAGCAAATACCAAAAGATAAAAAATCTAAACCTGATGGATTCTGCTAGAAATCTTATAATGGGCCGGGATTGGATCTCCCATCAGGACAACGATCCAAAACAAACACCAAAATCTACACACAAATGTGTCACTGAGCACAAAATGAAGCTTCTGCCATGACCGTCCCAGTTTCCTGACCTGAACCCTATAGGAGATGTGTGGCTGAACTGAAGAGAAGCAGGACCAACATAGATTTGGGATGGTGTCAGTATGGAGGAATGGTCTCTGGTCTCTTCCAGGTGTTCTCCAAACTCCTCAGGCATTATAGAAGAAGACTCAAAGCTGTTATCTTGGGAAAAGGAGGTTGCAGAAAGTATTTAATAAAAGGGTACCAACAATTGTGGCCAATGTGTTTTGGAGAAAAGCATTTATTTCATAATGTGATTGTGAAATCACCCCCCCCCCCCCCCCCCCACACACACACAAAATCAGATAGTAGTAACACGTTAAAAATCAAAGCATTTCTGCTTGAAAAAGGCTTGGTTTACCACAGCTAGTACCCACAGCTAGGCATTTTCGGAAGAGCGCTTGGCATCCACAGCTGTCTAAAAATGCTTTGGTGGACGCCATGAATTTAATATTATTTATAAGGTATATGGCCAATTAGCCTTTTGCATTCATGCAATATACTCAAGCCAAACCTGCTAAAGGAATCCAGAAGATTCCACAGTGTTATTGGACATGTAATTTATGTAATTGTAATTTATACAGGCTGGGATTATGCTAATTGTGAATGAGCATGCGCACCCTATTTACAAATGATGGAATTCATTAACACAAACACAATTAAAGGGTTAGTTCTACTATTAATTACTCACCCTCATGTCGTTCCAAACCTGTAAGACATATTAAGATATTATTCATGAAATCTGAAAGCTTTCTGACCCCTGATAGACTGCAATGTGATTACCACTACACACAGTGCAGCGCTGCAGTGTGTTTGCTACGTGAACAGTGGAGGAGACTGACATGGAAGGGAAGAAACTGTTGAATAAAGTTGTTTTGTAGTTGTTTATAAAAAGTATTATCATTGCTTCAAAACAAAATAGGTGCTGTATGTATGTTTTTGACTATACTAAAGCATAAAAATACCATAATGTGTTCTAGATATCTAGGAAACATGCTGAGTTCACATACTCATTTCTCTGAAAACAAACAAACTGGGTCAGAGATTGCAGATTCTACCCGACCTAAAAAGCTCTATAATATCCATCTTAAAATATACAAAAGCACATTAAAACTCGGATAAATCATCTCATCAACTTGCAGTGTGTAAGTCTCCTTGACTTTCATTGTCAATTGCGTTCATTCCCGTTTCGTGTCTTCAAACTGGCAGCCCCTTTAATGTAAAAACTCTCGTTTATTATCTTTCCGGGCCTTGAAAGTGTTAGTAACATTGCTATCTATGTTGGGGGATCAGAAAGCTCTCAGATTTCATCAAAATATCTTCATTTGTTTTCTGAAGATGAATGAAGGACTTGCGGTTTGCGGCATGTTTGGATGAACTAACCCTTTAACAATCAAATCTGATGTTTAAGAAGCATTTGTGAATCCAGAGGAGTGTTTTCGGGATGGTCCATTTTCACGCCCCAATTACTCCATGTCCACGTCCTTTCTCATGGCGTCCTCAAGGCGCTGTTCTCTGTCCTTTTCTATTTATTTGCTGCCCCTATGTACATACTGAATAAATGCATGCATATATGTGCTGCATATATATTGGTATCTTGTTGCCATGTCTTACATAATGATTTTTCTGTAGAGCAAACCTTGAGCTTGAGAAAGGCACTTTATAAATAAATAAAAATAAGAGCATAATAAAATTTAAATTACAGTTTCATTTTACCTTTAAAAATATTGGATAATTGTTTAATTCAAAGGTTCAGAGTAAATAATGATAAAAATCTGTTCTAACATTAAAAAATGCTAAAGAAAATCTGTTTTAAATTAAATTCCAGGAGAGGCTTCAAGCAGATGAGGTGGTTCAAACCCTGGATAATCAGCACATGTGGGATCACGGCCTGCATATAAACCCAAAAGACGAGTTATAGTCCATCAGCCAATGGAAGAGAAAGCACAGGGTTCATGTCAATACCTATTTATTTAATGATCAGAATGATTTTATTTTTTTACTGTGTTATTTTGTTTTATTTTGTTTCTGACTGTTTGTGAGAATTGTATTATTATATAATACTTGTGCACCCCAGTTCACAGTTGCTAATTTAATAACTTTCAAGTTAACATGAAATCAAAAACGAATCATTCAGGTTATTCCGTGTTATTTCCATTCTGGTATTGAACGCACTTTTTATGATCCAATGTTTTTTTGTGTGTGTGTGTGTGTGTTTTTTTTGGGGGTGTGAATATCTTTTTATATTCACTTTTAAAAAATAAGTATGAAAGTATGGTTTAACTTTCATTTTATTGAATAAAACGCAGCATCCATACTACCAAAGAGTGAACTGACACTGTACAACAATATACATACATTCTTAATAGCTGTTTTAGATTCATTTTATATTCAAGATTATTTAACTAGACATAATCCAAGTTACCTAATGAAACAGACTATGAAAAATGAAGATTTGCACAGTTATATACTTACTGTACACTCTTCTGTGATATTAACATACAGTAGCTGACATTTTTTTCAATAGTGCACTGTGATTTCTTTCACATTGTGACACCACAATGCTTTCAGAAGAGTTAATTTATACTGTTTACAATTGAACTGACTCGAGCTATGATGTAGTTTGATCATAGACGTCTATGATAGCAAGCGTCAGCATTTGATATTAGGAACCTTTTTAATAAAAGATGCTATTTGTTCCTGTTTCAAGGAATTTGAACTTAAATGTGGCATATTAATTGTCCTTTCCTTTCAAATTCATTGACTCTTGTCACTCTTATCTCTGTGGATAGTTGAAATGTGCTTTGCGCACTTGCCTCAGCTCTTGTTGAATTTGAATTAGGACGATGGTCACGTTTTCTCACTGATATTTAATTACATGAGTATTTAAGTCTGTTTTATGTATTGCACAATGATGTTTGCGATATGTATTTTAAATTAAAGACTGAATTATACTTATTTGTGTCCTTGACTTGCATATAGACCTGTCGCGATTTGTCGATACAATCGACTGTGTCGACGTTGATAATTAGTCGACATCAATATTTTTAGTTGACTGGGTAAGTTGGGTACGATATCAAATGATATTAGTACCAGAACTTTAAAAATGACAGCACTCTAACAAGAGCAGTATTTCTTAATTTTCGTCTATGTGTGACAGCTTCCACCGTTCACAACAGAAGCGCTTGCATTAGAAAAGGAAGTAAAGTGCCTCACGACGCGGCCGGACCTGCTCGCACTGCCGGACTCTGACCTAGATATCCAGTTAGGCTTTTTTCGTAAATTACATTTGGAAATTAGTCCACCGGAAGCTAGACATCTTACTATATAACGTGTTATATGGATACTTTGTCTGTGCAGCTCTTAAAGGGCCAGACCTAATATTCTGTGTGATTTAATGTTCATTAAACAACAAAAAGAAAATTGAAAATCACCCCATGCTTGACTTTAAAGGTGCCCTAGAATGAAAAATTGAATTAACCTTGCCATAGTGAAATAATAAACTTTAGTACATGAACATCACATACTGTAAGTCTCAAAAACCATTGCCCCCTACTTCTTATATAAATCTTGTGCATGAAAAACACCACAGAAAAATAAGTGATTCTCAACATAACGCCATCTGTGACGCAATCGCTGGGACCATTAATATATACGCCCCCAACATTTGCATAAGTCCAAACATGTTAATTGTCATGCGTAACTGATGGAGCTGAATCATCAGGACTGCAGGTAAACAAGCAAAAACGGCAGCTCTAATGGACACAAATGTCATGTTCCAGGCTGTGCAGGGCGCGTGAGGACTTTTTTTACCCTTCCCACAGACAAAAAATGTCAACAGTCATGGTTGATGTTTATAATCGGATACCACAACAATTTAATTCAAGATCGTTCGTTTGCCCGGCCCATTTCAAGCAAGCTTCGCTCATGCGTCTTAAACTGAAGAAAGTGGAAATTACAACTGTATTCCTGCAAGTAGAGCTGGGCGATAAAAAGATGACGATAATTATCACGGTATAATTTTACTTGATAAAACGATAACAACAGTTTGATAAATTCTCGATAAATGCACGCGCTGTTGTTTACAGTCAGTGACTGTCAGGCTTGGAGGATCGTTCACCACACAGGATTTCATTCTTAAATGAGCGTGCTTCTTCGAAGTTCTTCCATATGACATTGAGCCCAACAAAGAGGTAAATCTACATTAACAAAAAACGCACTTTTCTTTAGACCTAAAATGAAAAGGGCAGGGCTTTGACGCAGACACGCTTGTAAAATTAAATGAAAATATGATTTTCTATAATTTACTACAGCTTGTAATGTGAAATTTGTATTTATCAATAATACTCTGACATGTGAATTTTATCCAAGTTAGACACGTAAAATAAAAAATTAAAAAGAGACAATTTTTTGCCATTACAAACATTCTCTCGCGCACCCCTGGTGGTTAGTCTGCGCACCCCTCCCCCAATATCATTATTTTAGATGAAAATGGTCTAAGAATGACAATATTCCCTAGTGCGCGCACCCCAGTTTGGGAACTGCTGTTGTAATATATTCCGAAATTGTAAGAGGGTAATATATTGCGATATTTCTTTTTTGTGTGTTTTTGTTTTTTTATAATTTAAAAGAATAAAGAACACAACTATATGCCTCAAACACGAGAAAAAGTATTTTATTGAAAAACAACAACAGCATTGTAATTATAAACTTCAGTGTTTATTTTTGTGCAACGTAGATTTCAATGTTTAATTTGTGCGACTATAGGCTACCAAAGCATTTGAGGCATGTATTCCTCCAGTTGCGCCTGTGCGGCAGCTGCGCATGGACTGGGACTGAATAATTCAGACTGACAAAATAATAAAAATGACATTCTTCTTCTAAATAACAATAAGCGTCATTAATAATAAAAATCATAATATAATAAAAATAATCTTACAAATTGTCATGCAATTATTAATGTGAATGAATGGTAGTCTACTCCACATCACATCATCATATCATACACCCCAATACATGTGCCGTGATACGAAATTAAATGCTAATTGTTTCAAAACATGTGCTGTAAAATAATGCACTGTGAGGTAATTTATCATTTATCATTTATCAAGTGCACTTCTCAACTCCCACACTATTAACAGCACTCGTAATTTGGGTCCATATTTGTTTGTTTTTGTGGGTGCCTTTAATCCCACTCTTTAAACTCCCCAATAAAACTATTTCGTTTTTTTCCACTTCCCTGGTGATGGTCTCGATGGGCGCGTCTCAATCATCTCACTAGTCCAGTAGTCAGGGCACAGATCAGGGAGTCAGCCCATTGACTTATGTCCTAATCAGTGCCCTGACTAGTGGACTAGTGAGATGATTGAGCGCGCCCGATCTCCACGTCGGAGAAGTTTCACTTCTTTGCCGTCTTCTGTGTGTCCATGGTGTAAAATGAGGGCGTGGGGGAGGCGGAGACTTGAATATATAGGGGCGTGTTATTCTAATGACGATCGTTTTCAGCCGCGGCATTTATCAAGGGCAGGTTTTGCGTACACCTGAATTGCAGAGGTGCGCACAGCTTCGTAAATCAGGCTGTGAGAGGAGTGTAAGCATAATCTTACGCCAACATATACGCCCGTTTCTACGCAATATTGATAAATGAGGGCCAATGTGTTTCCCGGGTATTAGATTTTAACTTGGCCTATTTTGCAAACAAAATGATTCTTGTCGATTTCCTTAGTGGCTTCTTTTTAGCTGAAGCCAAAATGAGTCCACACTTCAGCTCTGTATACTGCAGGAGCGGAATAATGCTATCGTCTTGAGAGGTGGGTTTGCTAATGCAAACACTAGCGATGCACGCACTTTTACCTTGCGCTTCTCCGGCTCCGCGTCAGTTATACGTTCTGAGATAACACTGCCATCTAGCGGTTGTGTGTTATACAGTCTGTGGTTTAAACCGAACACAAAGCCACGAATCTTGGATGTAAATAAATAAATATATAAATATTGATACAGCGTTTTTGAGAATCAATACAGTATCACCAAACATAATATCGCGATATTCACGTGTATTGATATTTTCTTACACCCTTACATAAAATGTCAATTTAGATTTAATAAAAGGCAATGTTCTATCCTGATTTTAGCTCTCTGACTGTAAAATTCACTTCCGCTTACCACGTAGATCCACCGATCCAGCTACATTTTTTAGAACTTGTTTCCTGATTTAAATTTCCCCTAAAAAGAGTGACTGGGATAACAAATATAAATGTTGGCTATACAATAATTGTATTTGTTATTTTTGTCTTATGATAGGCCTACACCATAAAAAACACCATAAAAAATGTCACAGAGAAAAATAGGCTAAATCAAATACATTACTCAAAATTTTAAGCCAAAAATACAAATAAATCAAACACTGCTGACTGACGGGCTGAATGTTCTCTGAAGGTGCTCTTGTGGATGGGATGCAAAGAACGCCTCGGTTACATCTGTAACCTTAGTTCCCTGAATTGGGAACGAGACACTGCGTCACCGCTTTGGGAATGCCTCTGCGTGATTGCGTCCTGAAGCACGTATGTCATCAGTCCAATAGGAAGACGGAACGTCATAGGCGGGTGACGTCACGGACCTGGAAGCTATAAAGCACACCACCAAACACAGGCCGTTAGCTTCTGAAAAGGATGAAACAATGCGCTTGCGGGCAAGCAGGGAATATGGCACGGTGATGCAGCGTCTTGTTCCCAATTCAGGGAACTAAGGTTACCGACGTAACCGAGACGTTCGCTATCATAGGAACTCGAGATATACAGTCTTGTTCAAAATAATAGCAGTACAATGTGACTAACCAGAATAATCAAGGTTTTTCGTATATTTTTTTATTGCCACGTGGCAAACAAGTTACCAGTAGGTTCAGTAGATTCTCAGAAAACAAATGAGACCCAGCATTCATGATATGCACGCTCTTAAGGCTGTGCAATTGGACAATTAGTTGAATTAGTTGAAAGGGGTGTGTTAAAAAAAATAGCAGTGTGGCATTCCATCACTGAGGTCATCAATTTTGTGAAGAAACAGGTGTGAATCAGGTGGCCCCTATTTAAGGATGAAGCCAACACTTGTTGAACATGCATTTGAAAGCTGAGGAAAATGGGTCGTTCAAGACATTGTTCAGAAGAACAGCGTACTTTGGTTAAAAAGTTGATTAGAGAGGGGAAAACCTATAAAGAGGTGCAAAAAATGATAGGCTGTTCAGCTAAATTGATCTCCAATGCCTTAAAATCAACCAAACCAAACCAGAGAGACGTGGAAGAAAACGGAAGACAACCATCAAAATGGATAGAAGAATAACCAGAATGGCAAAGGCTCAGCCAATGATCACCTCCAGGATGATCAAAGACAGTCTGGAGTTACCTGTACTGTGTAAGTACTGTGACAGTTAGAAGACGTCTGTGTGAAGCTAATCTATTTTCAAGAATCCCCCGCAAAGTCCCTCTGTTAAAAAAAAGGCATGTGCAGAAGAGGTTACAATTTGCCAAAGAACACATCAACTGGCCTAAAGAGAAATGGAGGAACATTTTGTGGACTGATGAGAGTAAAATTGTTCTTTTTGGGTCCAAGGGCCACAGGCAGTTTGTGAGACGACCCCCAAACTCTGAATTCAAGCCACAGTACACAGTGAAGACAGTGAAGCATGGAGGTGCAAGCATCATGATATGGGCATGTTTCTCCTACTATGGTGTTGGGCCTATTTATCGCATACCAGGGATCATGGATCAGTTTGCATATGTTAAAATACTTGAAGAGGTCATGTTGCCCTATGCTGAAGAGGACATGCCCTTGAAACGGTTGTTTCAACAAGACAATGACCCAAAACACACTAGTAAACGGGCAAAGTCTTGGTTCCAAACCAACAAAATTAATGTTATGGAGTGGCCAGCCCAATCTCCAGACCTTAATCCAATTGAGAACTTGTGGGGTGATATCAAAAATGCTGTTTCTGAAGCAAAACCAAGAAATGTGAATGAATTGTGGAATGTTGTTAAAGAATCATGGAGTGGAATAACAGCTGAGAGGTGCCACAAGTTGGTTGACTCCATGCCACACAGATGTCAAGCAGTTTTAAAAAACTGTGGTCATACAACTAAATATTAGTTTAGTGATTCACAGGATTGCTAAATCCCAGAAAAAAAAATGTTTGTACAAAATAGTTTTGAGTTTGTACAGTCAAAGGTAGACACTGCTATTTTTTTGAACACACCCCTTTCAACTAATTGCCCAATTGCACAGCCTTAAGAGCGTGCATATCATGAATGCTGGGTCTCATTTGTTTTCTGACAATCTACTGAACCTACTGGTAACTTGTTTGCCACGTAGCAATAAAAAATATACTAAAAACCTTGATTATTCTGGTTAGTCACATTGTACTGCTATTATTTTGAACAAAACTGTACGTCACCGCTTTGGGAACGAGAATACCCACGCCCCCATAGGAGCCGGATGTCCGCCTGTGAAGTGTCAGGAGGCGAGCACCCGAGCCCCAGGAGTAGAATAAATGTCAAGTTCGTAGAATCTGACGAAGGTATGTGGCAAAGACCAACCCTTCTCAAGGCCAAGGAGAAGGCTGTCCGGCCGTCACATAAGCAAGTGAGATAGCCTCGACCACCCACTTTCTCATCCTCTGCTTTGAAACTGCCCCCTCGAGGAAGGTCCATAACAGACAAATAACTGTACTGTTCTCCTCCAAGGGCAGCTATGTGGACATAAGTGTCTAGACACAAACAGTGCACAAGCAGATAAAGATGTCCTGGTCTGACGTCACAAGAGGCGAAGGACAAAAGGCTTGCTGCACAAAGGTCTCATAGGGTTCGAGGAGCCTTAGGAACATAGCCCGGCCTAGGGTACAAGAAGGCCTTGGCCATGCCGGGCGCACATTCCAAACACGAGGGTGCCACCGAGAGAGCTTATAAATCTCCTATACAGTCCCTGACAAAAGTCTTGTCGCTTATCTATTTTCTAGAAATACCTGATATTAACCTGACTTTTAATTAATTAATTGGTGTTAGAAATAGCTCATTTGAAAAGCTAAAACCCTCCCAAATGATGTTTAATGCACTGTAATAAATAATTTTCATAGAAAAAATATTTATCATTTAATCAAGACAGAAAGGTCAAATTTTGGCAAGACAAAAGTTTTGTCGCCTATACAGAAATTGAACAAATTTACTGCAAATACAAAAATATGTCAGCAAATTAAGTTGTGGTGCTGTGAGATCCAAATTTAATATCTTGTATGACTTCCATGAGCTTGAAGGACTGCATCCATGCGGTTTGGCAAGGATTCATACAATTTATTGATGAAGTCATCAGGAATAGCTAAGAAAGCAGTCTTGCATGCCTCCCAGAGTTCATCAATATTCTTTGGTTTCGTCTTCCATGCGTCCTCTTTCATCCTACCCCCCATATGCTCAATGATGTTCATGTTTGGTGACTGGGCTGGCCAATCCTGGAGCCTCTTGATCTTCTTCGCCTTGAGGAACTTTGATGTGGAGATGGAAGTATGCGATGGAGCACCGTCCTGCTGCAGAATTTGGCCTCTTTTATGGTTGGGAATAAGAGGTAGCTAAGATTTCTTGGTATTTTAGACTATTGATGTTGCCTTCCACCCTGCAGATCTCTCGCACACCCCCATACTGGATGTAACCCCAGACCATGATTTTTCCGCCGCCAAACTTCACTGTTTTCTGGGTGAATCTCGGATCCATTCTGGCTCCAGTAGGTCTCCTGCAATATTTGCGGCGACTGTGGTTTAATTCAACAGAAGATTCATCTGAAAAATCCACCTTCTGCCACTTTTCCAGCGTCCATCATTTTAGCAGGCTGTGGGCCTTGGCAAATGCCACACGGTTTTTCAATTGTCTTTTGTTTAGTGCTGGCTTCTGGGCACTGATTCGACCAGAGGCCATTTCGAGACAGAATCCGACAAACAGTTCTGGTTGACACAGGGACTTCAGGTGACCAGGTCTCGTGGAGCTCTGCTGCAGTGGAAAATCGGCTGGCCTTGGATTTTCGAGCCAACAAACGGTCCTCTCGAGCAGTTGTCTTGCGGGGTCTACCTGACCTGGGCTTGTCAAAAACATCTCCAGTCTCTTCAAATCTTTTTTTTATCCTCTGTACTTGACGCTGAGACACATTGAAGGTGTCTGCCACATCAGCAGTGGATCTGGTCTTCAGCCTCTTGATAATCAAAACTTTAGTCTCAGGGTGAATCTTAGGCATGTTTGCAGGGGTCTAGTTGCAGTTGATGTGAAGGCCTAGCGTACTGGGGTTCTTTTTATACACACTTGAGACCTAATTGATCCATTATTAGTCACAGGTAAAGCTCATATGACAAGGTGACAACACTTATGTCTTTGCAAAAATTGACTCAATGGGCTTTACCAAGCTGTGAATATTAGAATACTTTTTGAAAGTTTAGTTTTTCACAGAAACATTATCACAAAAGCTGGTGGGATTAAAATGAGCCATTTCTTGTAAAAAAATCTTGATTAGAAATATATTTCAGCGGCACTTTAGGTCAATTTGTACACAAGCGACAAGACTTTTGTCAGGGACTGTAGTCTTAGGGAGAAAATAGCGTCTTTAGAACAAAAAACTTCTCGGAAACTTCCTCGAGCGGCTCAAAAAGAGCCTCGGAAAGACCATGAAGGACCAAGAGATCTTAGGTCGGCACCCTGGTGCGTACTGCAGGTCTTAGCCTCAAAGAGCCATGAAGGAAACGAGTAACCAGAGGGAGTCGCCCCAAGAAACACCACCCAAAGGAGTGTGGTAATCACCTGAGGCCGCCACGTATAAATTTAATGTGGAGGGAGCTAGCCCAGCAGAGAATCTCCCCTGCAGGAACTCCAGCACCGCGCTCGCAGGGCAGTTAACTGGATCCCACAAGCGATCTCTGCACCATAAGGTGAAGAGCCTCCACTTCAGTGTGTACGGTTTCCTCGTGGAAGGAGCTCTAGAGTGTAGAATGGTCACAACAACCTTGGTCGATGAGCTGGGCCCCCTCAGAGGCCCATGGTTTCCACAACTCCTGGCAAAAGAGAAGATCCCTCCTGATCGGAATCTCCAGGGGAGAGCCGTTGAGGAGAGAAACAAGGTCCGAGAACCATACTCGGCCCGGCCAGAACGGGGCTACTAACAGAAGAAGGGCCCCGTCCCTGCGCACTCTCTCTAGAACTCCCGGAAGCAGAGCAATCGGGGGAAAGCGTACAGAGGCAGCCTCGGCCACTCCTGTACCACAGCATCCAGTCCGAGAGGAAATGGAGGCACCAGGGAGAACCACAGACGACAATGCATATTCTTGTGAGTGGCAAGCAGGCCCACTTGAGCCCTGCCAAATCTCTCCCAAAGGAGCTCCACCACCTCGGTGTGGAGTCTCCACTCCCCGGGCCTCGGCCCCTGCCTCGACAGGATGTTTGCTTCCACAATCAACTGCCCAGAAATATACATAGCCCTCACTGAGAGCAGTTTCACTGGGACCAGAGGGGAATAAGGCACGCCAGCTTGTATAACTGGCGTGACCTCAGACCTAACTTCTTCATGTGCACAAGAACAACATCTTTATGTTGAACCGCAAGACGAGCTGACTGTGCTAGAATACGGCAGTGGTCGATTTAATGCGTGTCCACACTCTGGTGAACGTGCGGGGTGAAAGTGCTAAACCAAAGGGAAGCACCCGATATTGGTTAGCTTCTCCCATGAAGCAACCTCGGGTATTTCCTGTGCTGTGGAAGGATGGAGATATGAAAATATGCATCTTTGTGATTTATCAAGCATGGATATGCTGTTGTCAAATGATGTCGAGAGCAGCTGGGCTATTGTCAGACCGCCCACTCCCATCCAATGTAAACCAGGGTTACAGATCGCAACCGTCTTTGATTAGGAAATTCATTCCCGCGCAGCAAGAAAACTGAGTCCCTCATTGGGTCCCTGAATTATAGCTTTAATAACATCAGATGTATTTTTTTTTTAAAAAAAGACAACGTGTCGTGAACCAATAGCCTGGATGCCAGCCGAACTTAGCCCCGCCCACAACATTTTTAGGTCAGGCAGTTCGGTCTGGCTTTATTCCATAGAGGAGTAATTATCCCCGAACAGAAACTGTTCGGACCAATGAAATCATCAGGGCGGGCTTTAGATGATGACAGACAGATGATAAACAGTAACGTAATCATGCACGTCATCAAAGGGGCTTGGATTATATTTGTTTGAATCCTAAACGAAGAGCTTGTTTGTACATGCATTCACCTTCACAATTTATCTCAGAAATGATGATCATGTTGGGTAAGTAAGGCAAGGCAAGGCAAGTTTATTTGTATAGCACATTTCATACCCAATGGCAATTCAAAGTGCTTTACATAGAAATTAATTAAAACAGTGGTAACAAATGCATGAGAAAAAAAAATACCATGTGGACGAATAAAATATTAAAAACAAGCATAGTTAAAACAGTTGTAAAAATAATAAAATAAAATAAAAAATATAATAAAAAAATATAATAATAAAATAAAATGGTCAGATCTACAATAACGGTCTGATATAAAAACAAAACATTCTTCAATCTTTAAGTACTCTGAGTATCATTCAATTATTTTATTTGTTTTACAACACCGGCAAAGATCGTGTATTCCAGCCTGATTTCAGCGTGCGTGCAGACAGGGTTGCCAAGTATTTAAAACAAAACCCGGCAACTACTAGCCCTAAACAATAGCTTCTCAGGGAATTCTCCGGGGGAAAAATGGCGTTTGGGGGGTAAAATGTGTGTTATTTTGGCAAGGTTGGCTGCTAAAATTCGCACTCATGGGTCTATATATCACATAAAAAATGCGGACTTGGCAACACAGTGCAGTTGAACTCTGTCTGTTGACATTTGACAATGCATCGTTTCGTTGCTCTGATTGGTTGTAGGTCTATCCAATTGATGTCTTTCCTGGTTCGATTGAAACACGCCTCATAATCACAGCCCAATGGAGCAGTTTCAGACTCATATTCTGACTAGAATTGATTATGACCACGTCAGGCTAGTGAACCAATAGAACAATAACCAAATTTCCAATTTGACAACAACTACCAGTTAACAGCATTCCATTACTTTAATTTTCCATAGTATTCGTCAAGACATTTTAACTGCCCAAGTTCATACTACTTAGGGCTGGGCAATATGGCCCAAAAAAATTATCACAATAATTACCGCAACTAACAAGGTAATAAGCCTATGTGTGAATGTAGTTAAAGGACAACTCCGGTGAGAAATGAACCTAGGGGTAATTAACAGATGGTTACAGAGTAGATCGTTCTCTGGGATGCGTTTTCTTGAAAATCAAATGTAAAGAGTTTTATCTCTAAAAACAGATTTTCTTATAATGCTTGTCTATGGGGCACAGGGTAGACACAGGGTGGTAAAATTAAATCGCTAGTTAATACCACTAACAAGGCTCAAAATAGCCTCACACTAACACGGTAGCATAATGAGGGTCCCTACATGCAAACCGAAGCATTGAGAACCTATTAAGAGTACAAACAGTTTAATAAGAAGATACGTTGTAAACATAGTGCCTTACGCGTTCACGGACAGGCACCATCTCGAAAAACAGTCTCGATGAATCGATCTACGAGCGCTGTTCTAAGTGAGCTGGTCGATAGGAATTAAGTTTGTGAAATGTAATAACATGGACATTTATTTATTTATTTTCTCTGTTGTGTTCAGTGTTTTCTTCCAGAAACAACGGACCATATGAGATTCCAAGTCACAGTTCATCACTTAGCAGAGCTCTCGTCGCTCGATGAGTCGAGACTGTTTTCCAAGATGGCGCCTGTCCGTGAACGTGTAATGCAGTATGTCTATAAACTGTCTTCTTATTAAACTGTTTGTACTCTTACAAAGTTCTCAATGCTTCGGTTTGCATGTTGGGACCCTCATTATGCTACTGTGTTAGTGTGAGGCTATTTTTAGCCTTGTTAGTGGTATTAACTAGCGATTTAATTTTACCACCCTGTGTCTACCCTGTGCCCCATAGACAAGCATTATAAGCTAATCTGTTTTTAGAGATAAAACTCTTTACATTCGAGTTCCATGAAAACGCATCCCACAGAACGATCTACTCTGTAACCATCTGTTAATTACCCCGAGGGTCATTTCTCACCGGAGTTGTCCTTTAATGTAGATTTACCTCTGTGTTGGGCTCAATGTCATATAGAAGAACTTCGAAGAAGCACGATAATTTAATAATTAAATCCTGTGTGGTGAACGTGAACCTATGATAAGCGCTCCACGTACATCGCTGTTTTATGTCGGATGGGATCGCCAAAATATCTCCAAACCACTGAAGTTGAGCGAACTAACTTGTCAACGATATCTGTGACCTCCAAACTGGTCGTAATCTCTGAGTTTTCGTCACTATCGCTCATTTTTATTGCTCCACTTTACTCCGATCCTCCAAGCCTGTCAGTCACTGACTGTAAACAACAGCGCGTGCAGCACCCAGAAGCCCGGTCTGCAATACGCATGCGCAGCATTATGCATAACGCGTAAGCATTATATCGAGAATTTATCGAACTGTTGTTATCGTTTTATCGAGCAAAATTATATTGTGATAATTATCGTCATCGTTTTATCGCCCAGTCCTTATACTACTTTATTGAAATGAATAAATGTAACGAGATTCACTGTTTTAACAACTTTCTCAGTAGTTGTTTTTTTCTCTACAGATGCCCACATTACACTGGAACATCTGAATCATATAGAAAAACAGATGGAAAACCACACTACAGAAGATTCACCCACAGAAACACTGAATGTCCATTTGGAACCAAAGTACACTGAAGTGTGTGAAGGAGAATCAGTCAAGATGAACTGCACTTTTCAACCCGGTGGAAAGTACAAAGTGAAATGGTACTATAGCCAGACACCTAATTTAGGCTGTAACTGTGCAACAGACGGAACAAGTGAAATGTTGCTCATTAGTACAGTAAATAATGCCACTTGGTCAACATTCAACATAACTTCCATCAAGACCAATGACAGCGGATGGTACTTCTGCAACGTTACGAGAGATATTCCTAATCTCATAGAAAACTGCAGTGATGGAATACAAATTACAATAAACAGCACATGTAGGGTGGCATGGTTTAGCGAGGTCTGCATGAAGAGAGAGAGTCAGGAGTGATGGTGAGTAAGAAGGCCAAGTGCATGATGATAGAACAGACAACAGGAAGAGAGACAGACTGGGCACTTGTGGACTGGAGAAGGACCGCAGAGATATTTGCTGTGTACAAGTTATATGAGACTGAGTTATTGAGAACGCAAGTTTATTTTGTGTGTAAAAGGGTATTTGAATAAAACCACAAGTCCCAGCCACTGTAGTGAGATGAACTTTGTAACGATGTCTTTAGTGCCTTTTATGGGTCTTGAGAGAGGAAATGATATTAGTGTCAATGAAGGCCTTTCTGAGCCATCAGATTTCAACAAAAATATCTTTATTTGTGTTCCGAAGAGGAACGGAGGTCTTACGGGAGTCGAACGACATTAGGGTGAGGAATTAATGAGAGAATTTTCATTTTTGGGTGAACAGGTTTAATATACAGGTTTGTGGCTTTTCATTTCTTTTTAACTACCGACATGTAAACTTATGTTCACTGTTCTTTTTTATAAATAGGTATTGTATTTGTATTAAATCTATATTCATTTGAGTTCGAATCGATACCCAGCCCTACTTCTGTTCTGACCAATCAAAGCAGAGTAGACCAATCACAACAGACTGGGCCTTCTGACCAATCAAAGCAGACTCGTGGAAAGGAGAGAAACTGAATCCTTTATCAAATGATTTCAGACACTGTAAGAAAAGAGGTGATGATGCAATGTACATTTTGAAAAAAAATGTGTTTTTGAACACTTACATCTATTGAAGGAGACCTACTTAAATTATACTTGTCTGCTTTTACAGTATGTAATGCACAGTGATGTTTGCCATATGTTTTTTTTTTTTAATTAAAGACGAAGATATACATGCTGTCCTTGAATTCTTTGTGATATACATTATACAGATAATGGCATAGAAAAATGATGAAAAATGTTTAGAAATCTGTAAAGAAAAAAAATGTCTGTATTTTGTTTCAGTTTGACTTTAAACAGTAGTCTAGTCTTCTTGCCTTTTGGTTTAATATTGAAACCACACTCAAACTGTGTCACAGTTCTCAGCAAGTTGAGTGCTACTTCATGTATGAGATGTCAAAACAAAACTCCAAAAAGTGTTTGGACACTCGAGTGAAAAATGGCTTGCATTAGATATCAAATATTTGACACAAAATATCAAGACAAAATATCAATTAGCGCCATGTATTTGAACTGAATATAGGACAAACACATTCTAAGTTAAATATTTACCAAAAAGAACTGACTTCACTATATATTCACTATAAATGTTAAGTTCATTAAAAGTCATTGTAAAAATGGCTCAGAAAATGTTTAATAATTTTGATAAAAATCTACTGTTAAAAACACTTAAAACTGTGACTTAAAGATCCAAAAGGTTTAGAGAGGCCATTATCTTTTGATCTATTCTGTTTCTGCATTTGAACAGAAGTGTCTGATGTCATGTATATATATTTTTTTTTTTGGTGCTGTTTCTCATATCGTGTTCATGCGGCTGACCTGCTTTCATGCCTCTATAGTCTTGAATGTTACATCAAAGTAACTCACATTTTTCACCAACTTTAAGAGCGGTAAGTGTGCTGTTTACATGCTTTTAAACACATTTATTTTTCCAGTTGGGGTTCTGATGTGTAATGTGTATCGTAAACTAGTTATTTGCAAAAATCCTTTTGTACTAAACATTGTTTATTACAAACTTGAAGTACAGTTTAGCTTCGACAGGAAGACAGCACAATACTTTTCATAAGCCATCAATAGAGACCTATTCATATGCATGACCACACAGGAAAACGTCTAGATAGGTCTGCCAGACTTTAAGAGCTTTAACCACCACAAGTGAACGAGGAAGCTTCATGCGTTTGCATTTAAAGACACCAGGTGCTGTCTTTGTTGAAGTTGATCTTTTAATGAGTCTTTTTCTTCTTTTTTAGACCACTTTTTTAATTTACTCTGAGAGGGTGTATTATACAAGGCCCACTCGGTGCCCAACTTAGGCATGGATCGACTATCCGCTCGAATCTTTCTTCTTTTAGTCACAGGTAAGTGGACTCTCTGTTATTTTAAAAGCCTAGTTCGATTTGATCTACCACATAGAATTGGTCAAATATTTTGGGAAGTATCATAACACTTCAAAAATAGGATCAAGGCTAGTTGTCACAAAAGCTTTATCTCTGCAATTATTAGATTTTACGTCAAAATCTGATTACGCACATGTGTTTCTCTAGCAGTGGTTTTGTATGGTAGTTTCAAGCATCTAGTTCAAAAACCTCGTCATTTGCATAATTTTGTAAATTCTGTCCTTCAAACCAAAATTCTGTCATGTGTTTTATATGTGATAAATTGAAGCAGTTTATTAAATTCAATATTTGTTGGCAATGCTTTTATTTGTTTTTTATGTTTTTGCCATTTCATGAATCATTTTGTGCTTCATAACGGCTGCTAATAGCTTATAACATGCAATTTAATGGTATATTTCCACACTATGGAAAAAATTTGCTGTAATACTAAATAGCTTTTTCATTTATTTTTCCGCAGTCAAATCTTCATTGTATTTGACTAAGAAATTGACTTTCAAAAATAAACCTACCCTGTTTAATATTTACTTTTTTAATATAATATCTTCTGCTACAATTGTCTATTGATTAATCTGAATAATTTAAATAATACATGTCGGATAAATATTTGAGTTGTGTAAGCAGTGTCCTTAGATATTTTGCATTTAACGATGTCAGCCAACTAGCATCAACTAACGCTAACTAACTAAATTCATGTTTTCAATGTTCCAATCATACTGCTTATAATTAGCGGCAGATAATAAATTGTTATTCTTTTCTTTTTAAAACAGGAGCTTTGGTCAGTAATACGTTTCAAAATGAACAACTGGATGTCCACTTGGAACCAAAGTCCATTAAAGTGTGTGAAGGAGAATCAGTCACGATGAACTGCACTTTTCAACCCGGTGGAAAGTACAAAGTGAAATGGTACTATAGCCAGACACCTAATTTAGGCTGTAACTCTGCAACAGACGGAACACGTAAAATGTTGCTTATTAGTACAGGAAATAATGCCACTTGGTCAACATTCAACATAACTTCCATCAAGACCAATGACAGCGGATGGTACTTCTGCAAGGTTACGAGAGATATTCCTTATCTCATAGAAAACTGCAGTGATGGAATAGAAGTTCTGGTTGGTAAGTAGAAGGTTTCATCATGTTACAGTTTAAAATTAATACGATTTTTTGGTTAAACTTTATTTTGATGTCCCCTTTGACTATAACGTTGCCCCTACATGTCTACTTACTCTCAGGGTATTAGTACACTGGTAACCTGAACACAATGCATTGGTAGCAGTAGCATAGCGTGGCACTTGCTGAATGAGGACAGCAATATAATAAATTTAACATACCGGTTCTCAAACTAAGCTCATGCTCCACTTATCACCATGATGGTAACCCTACAAAAACAGAACATGACAGAACCTCTTCTAACTAGCATAGCAAAACATTAAACACTACTAAATCCCCCCAGTTAATGTTAATCTTGCGTTAACACTTCATTTTGGCATTTACTCTCCCTTTTCAGTGCCATTGCAAAGCATGCTGGGAAATCCCTTCCCAGTGTCGGTTCAGTTTAATTAGTCTTAATTAAAAGAAGCGTTCATAAAACTCAAAAACAATGCAATAATTCAAATTACTTTTAAATGTGTCACTTTTGAGAACTCAAAAGAAAAGTTAATTTGTTTAGAACTATTCGAGTTTACAGTGTAAGGTTAGAATAAGTGGACATGTAGTTGTAAAGTTACTTAATAGTCAGTAGAATGTTTGTTGGAGGGCCATCACAATGAAGAGTTAACAGATATTAAGCACCCAGTTTACTAATACTCTTATGACATTACTTATAGTCAACAGAATGTGTTAAAGGGACCATCAAAATAAAGGTGACCAATATTTTTCAGGTTCTGCACTTTTTCAGATCACTAATTGAATGCATGTATTTTTTCACATTGATCGTGTGAACTCTGGTCAGATTTTGTTAATTAAAGCACAAGATGCTCGTTTGGATGATTATCAAATCACACCGGAGAGGATGATGATCAGGTTTACACAATCGTAATGAGTTCATGCAGCTCAAGGGCTGCTGTCATTAAAGCAGAAGAGGACACACCAAAGACTTAATACGAAATTCATATACAGTTTTCACTTCAACTTTTCACTCGAATTGTTTCTGTGGAAATACACACCGTTTATACCAATATGCCAATAACCAAATGAACAACTATAGTTAATAATAAGGGTGTAACGATACCCTGTCACAATTCAATACGCAATACTGAACTTACGGTACGATAATATTGCGATACTCCAAAACATATGATAAAAGGTTAGAAAAATATGTACTGTTGATTAAAATTGCCATTACATTTGGGGTGGAAATGGGTTTGGACAATGCACAGGACAGTGCTGACACCAGAATAAAAATATTCATGTTTCTTATTTTAGACAAATACACTTGCACTCTGTCACGGACTAGATATATAAAATAATGTAGGCCACTTTTTACTGTTAACATAAGACATTTGGCATTATCAGCACCCACAGATTTATCATCCAGCAAAAAAAATTATTGTGACAGGCCTAATTGTTACACCCCTAGTTAATAGTATTCGATCCTTTTGCTTTGTCGTAAGTATTAGCCAAGACCACCCAAGGCGAGTCTAAGATTTCAATATTAGGGGGGCTCAGCCCCAATGTCCTCTGCTTCTAATGCTGGCACTGTGGACTGAAAAACACACAACATACTGACTACAAGACAGAGGATCCACCATTTTCATATAAGTTTTAAAGGGAACAGAGGCCATCTCAAATGTGTGTACAGATTGCGAAGCTAATAACAATTTAACTAAAAAGTCCTACTTTATTGAAATTAATGAATGTAACAAGAGATTCAGTTAACGACTTTCACTATTGTTGTCTTTTCTCTACAGATGCCAACATCACAACTGATCAGAATGCGACGGGAAATCCAACGCAAAAACAGACGCAAAATTCCACTACAGAAGAGTCCACAACTTGCAGGACAAGTGGTGAAGAATATTTAATAATTTCCTTTTTACACAATTTTTAAATACTCACTTTGCATTTTAAATTAAGAAACTTAAACAATTTACATGTACATTTGGGTCATGCGTGAATTCCACTAATAGTCAAGAAGTAATGGATTTACGGCATATTAACAAGTGGTCAAGTGTAATTTTGTCTTAAATATCAGTAAACATGTTCCAAAACTAAAACTGAGACCACTAGATAAAATGCTTAAGTTAAGCTTGTTTCTAATTTAATACAAATTAATCTGAAAAAACGTCTTATTCATTTAATGTCATAACATATTTCTTTTAAGTCCTAAACCTTTCTGTTTTATGTCTATACTTACATTAAGTTTGCATTCATTTTCAATGTGCTTTGTCTTTTCGATTCCACTGCATACAGTACATTACAATTTTTGTAAAAAAATTGAAATCATGGCCAAATAAATACCTGCTAAATAACTAATAACTTGTAAATCAGGTTCATAAAGAAAATTGCTTGAATTCCCTTCAAATGTTGGATGGAAAAATATATTTTTTTTTGATTCAAGGCAACTCTAATCTTTATGGATATATATAATTAATACTGTAACTATAACTAGACACATATCTGAAAAAATGATCACCCTTTTTTGGTGTCTTTTTTCTTTTCGTCCTTTACAGCTACAACAAGCCCCGTAACGTTGTCGCTTCCCCCCAGTTATGGTCAGTGGTGGATATGGCTTGCGATGGCAGTTGGATGCATAGTGCTAGTTGTGTCAATTGTTGTCATATTCATCGTCACTCGCAAAACTACAGGTACATCTACAATGAATTAAAGATTGTTACAGTGAAAAAAATATATATAAATGTTTACTTACGCCAACTTTACTCTTATGCCAAGACATGCTATAAAAAGAACTGGTAGCTGTGCAGAATATTTCTATAAAAAAACAATTTCTAATTCTGTATACAGTACAGAACCTGTACATTTTAACATTTAAAACTGTAATTTACACTCACAAATAAAAAAAAACATTCTAAACTAGTAAATCCAACAGCCCTTTTCTGCTTATTTTATATTTATATTTCTTATTTTATGAATGTAACAACATAAGACGTACAATTAAGAAGAATAAACATTATTATTAAAATGAAAATCCATTAAATGTGAAGTGTCACTGGGGATTCTGGGAATGTCAGTTTACGGTTTTTCACTGTAAATGATAAGATTAACTTTTTTTTACTTCCAAAAATGGTACCTTTAACAGTATTGTACTGTAAATGATATGAAGCAAAGACAGGATCAATCACCAGCAAAAAACAAATTGCTCAAGATTGGATGCTCGACAAAACAAATAATAAAAATCTGGGGGGAAAAAAGTCTTCAAAAATTGAAAAAAAAAAAAGTACCTTTTTGTGAGTCAATTATTATACTGTTTTGCTTTTTTGGAGCCTTGGTGTTTTTATTTTTTTAAAGATTTTTTTTACTGTAAAAATTATATGGAATGTAAGGTTAGATCTATTACAGTTTTCATAAAGGAATTTACTGGTTTTTACAATTACAATGACTTTTTGAACCTTGTGGTTATGATTGGTTACAGCCTGTAACTATACGTTTTGTTACAAACTGAGGCACGAATCAAGATACTTCTTGTAATGACAACCATGGCATTGAATTTTCTTAAAAGTCACACCAACTGATCAGGGTCCTTATAAAAGACCTTACTAAGAAACAACAACACATCTTCAGGAGTCTTTGTTCAAGGCTAGACATTTCCCTGGTCGCTAAGCGCTGAATGAGTGTGGGTGCATGTGGTTAAGCATTGTGAGCTTTAGTAAGCTCTAGCTGATGACGATTAGAATGGCTCTTATTGTATGTGGTTAGACTCGAGCAGTGGTGCAGCATAAGCATGCACAGCAAAACTGCTTTCCTCCAGACCCTCAGCGTGGCCTGTGCTTTGCACTGTTAACCATTTGATGTAACTCCAAAGTAAATTTTATTTGTTTCTAGAGATCATTTATGAGAACACCAAACCAGTGGAATCGGGCTGCTGCAGGCGAAATCGGAATCAGATGGACAACTGCAACTTGTCTGAATCCAAAAAAAATGAAACCATTAAACCACTGAGGAAGTATGACACTCTTTCAAGCAACAGAAACCGCAGGCCATAAGTATTACATATATAATAATTTTCCTGAAACTATGGAAGCCCATGGAACATAAGGGGAAAGAAACCCCTCTTTGACATATACAGTGGGGCAAAAAAGTATTTAGTCAGCGCCAATTGTGCAAGTTCTCCCACTTAAAAAGATGAGAGAGGCCATTCATTTTCATCATTGGTACAATTCAACTATGAGAAAAAAACTCTCATTGTCTGATTTTTAAATAATTTATTCGCAAATTATGGTGGAAAATAAGTTTTTGGTCAATAGCAAAACTTCCTCTCAATACTTTTTTATATACCCTTTGTTGGCAATGACAGAGGTCAAACTTTTTCTGTAAATCTCCACAAGGTTTTTACACACTGTTGCTGGTAGTTTGGCCCATTCCTCCATGCAGATCTTCCCTAGAGCAGTGATGTTTTGGGACTGTCACTGGGCAACACAGATTTTCAACTCCCTCCAAAGATTTTCTATGGGGTTGAGTTCTGGAGAATGGCTAGTCCACTCCAGGACCTTGAAATGTTTCTTACGAAGCCACTTCTTCGTTGCCCGGGGAGGTGTGTTTGGGATCATTGTCATGCTGAAAAGACCCAGCCACTTTCATCGTAAATGCCCTCGCTTGATGGAAGGAGGTTTTTACTCAAAATATCACGATACATGGCCCCGTTCATTCTTTTCTTTACACGGATCACTCGTCCTGGTCCCTTTGCAGAAAAAACAGCCCCAAAGCATGATGTTTCCACCCCCATGCTTTACAGTAGGTATGGTGCAACTCAGCATTCATTCTCCTCCAAACACGACAAGTTGAATTTTTACCAAAAAGTTATATTTTGGTTTCATCTGACCATATGAGATTCTCCCAGTCCTCTTCTGGATCATCCAAATGCTCTCTAGCAAACTTCAGACGGGCCCAGACATTTACTGATTTAAGCAGGGGGACATGTCTGGCACTGCAGGATTTGAGTCCCTGGCAGCGTAGTATGTTCCTGATGGTAGCCTTTTGTTACTTTGGTCCCAGCTCTCTGCAGGTCATTCACTAGGTCCCTCGTGTGGTTCTTGGATTTTTGCTCACAGTTCTGGTGATTATTTTGACCCCAAAGCGTGAGATCCAGATCAAGAGAGATTTTTAGTGGTCTTGTATGTCCATTTTCTAATAATTGCTTCCACAGTTGATGTTTTCACACCAAGCTGCTTACAGATCTATTGCAGATTCAGTCTTCCCAGCCTGGTGCAGATTCAGTCTTCCCAGCCTGGTGCAAGTCTACAATTTAGTTTCCTTTGACAGCTCTTTGTTCTTGGCCATAGTGGAGTTTGGAGTCTGACTGTTTGAGATTGTAGACAGGTTTCTTATATACTGATAATGAGTTCAAACAGGTGCCATTAATACAGGTAACAAGTGGAGGACAGAGGGGCCTCTTAGGCTGCATTTACACTCCAGGTCTTGATGCAAAATTCCGATTTGGTGACTATATCTGGAATATATTTTTTTGACGACCCACTTACATCATCTTTTCAAAAGCGACCCGTATCCGATATTTGCATTTACACTGTACACTGGCAAAACAGCCCAAGACGTTCTAAACCGGTGAAAGGAAGTAAAACAGCGCGATATGCGATGGACGCAGACAAAATGATTGCACAATGTTTTGCTGTCTGCACAGTTCCACACATCTTTAAAGGTCGGCAAAACATTTCTCTCTTAAGGCGGAGAAAAAGAGGAGTGCCCTTGACGGGGTTGCCAGGTTTTCACAAAAAAACCCGCCCAATTGCAACTCAAAACTGTGTTAAAGTAGCCCAATTCCGCATGAAAACCGCGGACTTGGCAACACTGGCAGTTTGTGTCCACCTGAGTTGATGTCATTCGCCTCCGTCCTTTTTTCAATGACGTACGACTCGCATTTACTGGGGAATATCCGATTTCCGCTTACATGGCAGACGCTAATGCACGTATCCAAATCATATCGGATTTATTACCACATTTGAGTGAGGCCTGAATTCGATCTGAGGATATCGGAATTCATGCGTTTTTTTACTGCTTACACGTTCACGTCATATCCGATCTGTGCCACATGACGGAATTGGGTCACTTGAACCATGCAGTGTAAATTAAAGCAGAAATTTAAAGCCTTAAAGCAGAAGTTACAGGTCTGGGAGAACCAAAATCTTGCTTTTTTTAGGTGACTAAATACTTATTTTCCACCATAAATTGCACATAAATTCTTTAAAAATCAGACAATGTGATATTCTGGATATTTGTTTCTCATTCTCTCTCTCATAGTTGAAGTGTACCTATGATGAAAATGACAGGCCTCTCTCATCTTTTTAAGTGGGAGAACTTGCACAATTGGTGGCTGACTAAATACTTTTTTGCCCCATTGTAAAGTCACAATTATGACATAAAAGGTCACAATTATTATAAGTCGAAATGTCAAACTATTTGACTAAATAATTTTGACTTAGTATTTCATAATTTTAACCTTTTGGGCCCTATTTTAATATATCTAAGCGTATGGTCTAAAGTTTTAACCTATCTAAGCATATGGTCTAAAGTGCACAGCACAAGAAAAATTGTGTAAATGGGTTGTCGCTATTCTCATAATGGGTGTGTTTTGGGCACAACGTGCAATAAATCAATCAGAGTCTCATCTCCTATTCCCTTTAAAAGCCAGTTAACTGAGCTTACACCATGGTGGATTCACTATTTACATGGCGGAATTTGCAAGCAGAAAGACTGAACGCTTCTCCAGAGAGTAATCATTTTATTCTTAATATTTAAAAGTGTTTGTGTGCTGCTGCACGTACCTGTTTGTGTAATGACAGTGTATCCACATTGTGCACCCTACCTTAGGCTCTCACTAGGGGGGTCTGGGGGTATGCTCCCCCGTGAATTTTTTGTGTGTAAAATAAATCATTAAATGGCACTTTCTGGAGAGTTTTGTGCAATGGAGAAATTGAGTCTTACATGATATGTGAAAGATCTCTCGCTTATGGCGTGTATCTTGTCTCTCATGTGTGCATGAGATTCCGGGAGATTTTAACTTATTTTGCGGGCATCAGGGAACCACCCGCTATCAATAAACGGGAGACTCCCGGAACTTCCGGGAGACTTGGGATGTCTGCAGTAGGAAACTGACTGCAGGCACATCAGCCTGAGAGCCCCGGTCCAATTTAACCACTAAACTGGCATACACACACACATTGAGACGCCTATTATACTACCATGTTTTAAAAGGAGCTTGTGGGCTGCCGTTTCCTCACGTGTATCTGTGATTATCTCACAGTGATTTACTGCGCACGCAAGCATCAGTTGTGCGCTCAGTTATTAATGGCATTTAAAAATGGCATTCAATATTATCCAGTAGAATGCGTGATGATTCTGTTTTTGTGCTCCACTATCGTACTTTCTGTAGCAATAGTGATATAAATGAAAACCAGCGGCTGTTTGGACAGATGCACAGACCCAAGTCACATAGCCTATATCCAATCACCTGTTTCTTATGGGCCAATGGGGGTCTTGTTTTTGTTCGCGCTGAAGTAAATACATAGCCTAGTAAAAGAAAAAGTTTGGCCAATCCGGGGCCCCCTCTACATGTGGGGCCCCTAGGCTGCAGCCTAGGCAAGCCTGTGTGTTAATCCGCGCCTGGATAGAGCCCAGTATCCCATTATTTTGGCATTATTTCCACCGATAGATATGACTAAGTTTGTCATAATTTTTTACTTCTTATGTCTAATTTATGATTTACAAAAACATGGTTTTACCCCCTTATGTGGCAGCAATTGGCTTCCATAGAAAACATATTAAATGCATTTGTTACTGCAACTTACTTTTGTTACTGTTACTTACTGTATGCAATTATTTAATGATGTAATATAGCATTTCTCAACAGATGCAAAGCTGTAATATAGGCCTAATGCTGACTTTTTGTATGTTTCTTGGTTGAATGACTCACACATGGCATTGTAAACATTAAAGAATTCATGAGAAAATCTGATTTTTTTGTTGAATGACTTTCGGTTGTATCATAGTGAAACATTCTGTGGTTACAATTAAATGTGGAAATTAATAATTAATAAAGCACGTGTCATTTTGACAGTACAAAATCTGTGAGATCTCAAGGATTGATATATTGACTAGATAACAAACAACACACTGTGACAAGGGCAAAAGAGGGAAGAATGAGAGGAATCGAGCTGTTTCATAGGTATGAATCATTAATTCTTATGAAGTCAATAAAGGAACTGAGAACTTTCTTTGAACTTTCGTTGTTGTCACATCCCGTGTTCTAACAGTAGTATACCTACTCGACGCCAGGACACGAAATAAGATATTATATCCCAGCCAGTCACCACACAGATAAATTAGGCCTCGTAGCCTCAATGAGAGCGACGACTTTATCTCAGATAATGAGAATCCATTAAATTAAATAAGATCGTTCAAACTGCGAACTATTTGCACAAACAATTATATTTCATGACAGAGACTTTACCAGTAGTCTCTGGGTAGTCTAATTATTATCAACAATGATACAATTGTAAATATATATGAACTTACCCACCTCGATTCGTGCACGAGACAGTAGTAGCCTAGTAGCGCGGTTGCAGGGAGAGCTCCGCCCACACAATCTGCTGATTGGCTGTCTATGATTGATTATGTCTGTTTCGAAGCCTTGTGTGGACCGTATTTTTTTACGGTCTAATAAGTGGACAGATAAATTGCTTGTCGCGAATATTGTGAACTGATTGAGTGAAGCGTTGAAATAATTAAAGGAGACAACATATTTCTATTTCAAGTAAGCTAATTACTGTTCTTTTGAACATCAAATAATCCTGAAAAAAACACGGTTAAGGCTATATCATGGTTTCCAGTTTCCACAACAATATTCCCTTACGAAAGGAAAATATATTTACCAATATTACTTAAAATATATTTTAATATATTCTAAATATATGGAATAATATATTGATGGTATTATAAAATATATTATATATTCATGTAATATATTGCAAAATATATAAATGATTGCCGCTTTCATTATATAGCAATATATTGGAAAATGTAAATATTAAATCCCATAATGTATTGCCTAATGTATTGCATGATGTTTTCCAATATACTGCAATATATTTTTGTTTCGTAAGCTCAAATTGTTTTCATCATCGGTAATAACAAGAAATGTTGTTTTTAGCAACAAATCAGAATGATTTACAAAGGATCATGTGACACTGTTGTAATGATGCTGAAAATTTTATTTTAGTTATTTTAAATTGTAATATTTCACACTATTACTGTTTTTACTGTATTTGTGTAACCCCTTCTGTTCGGACCGGGACTCGAACCCAGGTCTGCCGGCATGAGAGTCGGACGCTCTAACAAGGAGGCTAAAGGCTGCAACCTCTAACGTCAGTCGCTAGAGCGTCTCTTGAGGTCAGAGGAGTGAGGTTTACTCACACAGCAACTTCTACTAGCTGGCCTCCGTTACACTCACCCCCCTAAACCTCACTCCCATCCGGGTCACGGCACCAATGTAACCCCTTCTGTTCGGACCGGGACTCGAACCCAGGTCTGCCGGCATGAGAGTCGGACGCTCTAACAAGGAGGCTAAAGGCTGCAACCTCTAACGTCAGTCGCTAGAGCGTCTCTTGAGGTCAGAGGAGTGAGGTTTACTCACACAGCAACTTCTACTAGCTGGCCTCCGTTACATTTGGATCTTAAGCATCTTAAAAATAAAGTTTCAAAAAGGTGTTTTCACAGTGATGCCTAAAAGAACAATTTTAGGTTTCCCAAGGAACCTTTAAAAAGGTGCAGTGTGTAATATTTATGTGGATCTATTGACATAAATGCAATGTATAATATACATAACTATGTTTTAGTGGAGTATAAAGACCTTACATTATGCTTTTATTAGCTTAGAAGGAGCCATTTCTATCTACATGCACCGCAGGTCCCCTTAGTGAAATCGCTATTTGCGCCACTTTGTTTCCACAGGTAGGCTAGCCCTAAATGAACAAATTGCTCTACAGAGCACTAGCTACTCCCGGCTGTCTCATACGACAACATCTTTGTCCTTTGTCGGTCACCATAGCATCGAAAGTGCATGGTGAGCAGCACACATTTGCAATTCGCAACTTTACATGTTGAACCTGTTAAACTTTAGAAGTTAAATTAACCCTTTCTATTCTAAGTGTAAAGTGCATTTTAATAATCTGAAGAGACTTTTTCCACTATAAAGAATGGTAAAAGGTTCTGTGGATGTTATTTCTTCATGGAACCATCAATGCCTATTAAAAACCTTTATTTTTAAGATACTTCTATCAAAAACTTTTGTAAATCTTATTTACCCCAAACAGTATTGTATGTTCTGGTGAGAACAATTATGATGGTTATTAAGCAGCTATATTAAATGCAAAGGTAGGATAGTTCTGCAGAAAACAACTGTGCCCCATTTGCAGGTGCATTTAATGCCTAAAAAACGTGAAGGCCTTTGTCAAACAGAGTCATGAAGCCGATTTAACCTCCTAAAAGCTTACTGGCTCAAAATAATTAATTGATTTGAGTAGGACAAACTTAAATTAAACAAATTAGTTCAGTCAAATTAACTTTTATGATTATTTAGAACGCTTTCTTGTTCTTTCAATTTCACAGAACTGATATATTTTAAGCAAACTGAACTGTTTCATAGTTTATTCAAACAAGTTTAACTGAAGCTGGGCTGGGATTTCTATTTCCCAGCATGCTTTGCACATGGCACTCGAAACAGAGTAAATGCTAAAATTAATGTATTGTTTATTGTGCAAGATTAATGCAAAGTGGGAGATTAAGTAATTATTAATGTTTTGTTATGCTAGAATACTTTCTGGTAATGTGGGTTTTTAGAGAGTTACCTAGTAATAGTTTCCTGATAAGATTAAAAACATTGGGCCTGTCCAAATACCCACATGCTGTGCTGTCTTAGCCACTCAAGAGCATGTGCATGCTACAGGAAGTCTTAAAAACACCAAAGCTGAGTGCTCTTATCGCACACTAAACGCACACCATCTACACTGATTCAAAGCGTATCATGCATCACATTCTGGAATTCATGTAGACTTCATGCCCTTAAAGGCACAATATGTAAGATTTTTAGATTAAAATATCCCAAAACCACTAGAAAAAAATGTATATATGTTGACTTGTGTTTTTACATTATCCCAAATGTTTCCAAGATTGTTTAAGAAAAAAGCAATTTTAACCAGGACATGCAGTGTCTGTGTGTCACCTATCAATAATATCATATCTCGGCTGCCACGTCATCAAACGTCACCGCCATCTCAATTTGAAGGATAATTGAAAGGCAGCCTTCATTTTGCGTCCTTCATTCAGCCTGTTTTGAACGATGCATTGGATGTATCCTTCGCAGCCTTAAATCACCCACAATCCTTTTTACACATTCCAATTCAAGAAAATAAACTGACAGAAAATGATCTTGTTTGAGTTTATTAGGAAATGTACAAAAATAATGTTGTTCAACATGAAAGCATAAATGTTATAAACCCACAGCAAAATAATAATAATATATATAATTGTATTATTATTAATTTTTGCTGTAAATTAATCACTAACACTAAACTGTCAATTTAAGTTAAAGGGGTGATGAATTGAGAAATCAACGTTCACTTGAGCTTTTGATATATAAAAGGTCATGAGAATATCCGGTAAGTTTCAGAGCTAAAAACTACCTTTTTAGTAAAAAAAAAACAAACGTTTTTATTGACACCAGCCCAACAAATGACAGATCTCAGAATGTGCCAGGCTGTGACGTCAGTGTGTGGTGAAATGCCACCTCAACGGAAGATAAGCAGTGCTTGATTCTGTAGCCCTGCCCACCGACTCGTATATATGGCATAAGCCTACATAGAGCTAAACTGGATCGAAATTTTAAGCAATAAACATGTAGTATTATTATATCCAGTATAATGAATGCAAGAATTCATTTTATTTCGAAAGAATATCCAGCACACATGGGGAAGACATTGCGCGTTCGTTCCTTCATTTTACCACAGATTTGTTTGTAAACAAGAGACTGGATTTGCAGACAGGGTGAAATCACATGAATGAATGAAGCAACACACTAATGTAAGTAAAAAAAAAAATTGTGTGTAATATTGCATTGTTGCAGATCGTTTGATATGCTACGTGTCTAACGGAACAATTTAGCATAAAGGTGGAAGAATGACCATGGACAGTAAAAGAAATGGACACAGCGATCCCACTGACTTCAACGTCGAAAAATGAAGTCAGTTAGAAGCACTCCCTGATGGCTGAGCGAACTGCGCAGACTCAGACTGAGCTTGATGACGTAGATGTGACGTAAGCAACCTCTGACAGTTGTAAGTCTTCTAGTAGATGTGGAAAGTGTGGAACCCTAGTAGGGTTCTAGTAGGAACCCCCGGTGAGGCGGGAAGTTAAACGCTGGTCGCCTCATTCAGAGATCACGCTACAGGCAGCTCTTGATGACGTTGACTGGGACATGTTCTGGGCGAGTTCATCGGACGTCAGCGAGTTCACTGATGTGGCGCTCTGCTTCATCAACACACTGACAGAGCAAGCCACACAAACAATAACTATAACGTCCTTCTCTAATCAGAAACCGTGGTTGGACAGTTCAATCCGCGCTGCAGTGAACGCCCGCACTGCCGCATACAACGCCGGTCTACTAACAGGGAATATGCGGGATTATAAATCATTTAGTTATGCTCTCCGACGTGCCGTTAAAGCCGCAAAGCTCCATTATAGGGATCGCGTGGAGTCTTATTTCCAACTCAACGACTCCCGGCGGATGTGGCAGGGACTGAGGACCATCTGTGCTTTTGGAACGAAATCCTCTGCAGAAGTGAGAGCTGATCCGTTGCTTGTGAACGAGTTAAACTCTTTCTACGCTCGCTTTGATGGCAATCGCGGCAGCGCGACACCGCCGAGTGACGCGTCAGACAGAATCACTCAGAGCTGCAACAATCACGTGATCTCTGTCTCGGAGGATGTAGTTCGCAGGACACTCAAACGTGTGGATGTTAGGAAAGCTGCTGGTTCGGATGGCGTTTCAGGTCGTGTCCTGCGGTCCTGTGCTGATCAGCTCGCTGGACTCCTCACATCCATCTTCAATGAGTCCCTTGCTACATCTGTGGTCCCAACCTCATTCAAAAAATCCACCATCATCCCTGTCCCTAAGAACAGTAAACCCTCTTGCCTAAATGACTATCGCCCAGTGGCTCTCACGTCTTTAGTCATGAAGGTCTTTGAGAGACTCATCAAAAACAACATTTGCTCCTCCATCCCTGACACCTTGGACCCTCTTCAGTTCGCCTATCGTCCCAATAGATCGACTGAAGATGCCATCTCTCACGTCCTCCACTCCTCCCTCACACACATCGACAGCAAGAATGGGAACTATGTAAGACTGCTATTTATTGACTATAGTTCAGCCTTTAACACCATAGTTCCCATTAAGCTAACTAACAAACTCCTGGATCTCGGACTGAACTCTTCTCTCTGTCACTGGATTGAAGATTTCCTCACTGGCAGACCTCAGGTGGTGAGAGTAGGACAGTTCACCTCCACCTCCATCACAGTGAGTGTGGGAGCTCCACAGGGCTGTGTCCTCAGTCCCCTGCTCTACTCTCTCTACACGCATGACTGTTTGTCCACACACAGCTCCACCTCTGTCATCAAGTTTGCGGATGATACTGTTGTCCTGGGCCTCATTTCCAACAACAATGAGACCGCATACTTGGACAAGGTAGAGCAACTGACATCATGGTGCCAAGACAACTGTCTCCTTCTGAATGTGAACAAGACCAAAGAACTGATTGTGGACTTCAGGAAGAGACAGCAACGGTCATATTCCCCTCTCATGATCAGCGGGACACCAGTAGAGAGAGTGAGCAGCTTCAAATACCTGGGTGTGAACATCTCCGAGAACCTGAGCTGGACTGCACATATCCAGTCTCAGGTGAAAAAGGCCAGGCAAAGACTGTACCACCTGCGCCACCTGAGGAAATTCCGGGTCTCACCAGCTATCCTGAAAACTTTCTATTCAGGGGCGATAGAAAGTTTACTGACTCAGTGCATCACAGCGTGGTATGGTAACAGCACCAGTCACGACTGCAAAGCCCTGCAAAGAGTGGTGCGCTTGTCCGAGCGCATCTCAGGGTCAGCTCTCCCGTCTCTGCAGGACATCTACATCAAACGATGCAGAGGCAGAGCTACAAAAATCATCAAGGACATTAATCACCCGGCCAACCCCCACTTCACCCGGCTGCCTTCTGGTAAGCGCTTCCGTAGCCTGATGGCCAAAACTGAGAGACTCAGGAGTAGTTTCTTCCCACATGCCATCAGACTCCTGAACGCTGTCACTTAAAGGGGGGGTGAAATGCTGTTTCATGCATACTGATCTTTTTACACTGTTAAAGACTTGGAATCCCATACTAAACATAGACAAAGTTTCAAAAGTTAAGGTGGACGTTTGATGGGAGTATTTCTTTGTCAAAAATACTACTTCCGGTTAGTCATAAGTTTCGGCAAGTTTTTTGAGATCATGCGTTCCCATTGACGTTAGTGGGGGCGGAATTTCCTTGTATGGGCCTTACGGACAATTCTACCGGAAGTGCGTGAGAGAGAGCGAGGGAGAGAGCGAAAGCAACAGGCTACGCCCATCAAAGCGCTGGCTTGTAGGATGCTAAACAGGTGATATAACCAGTAGCTACTGACTTACCCACTGATAGGCCGGCGGTCGATCTGTATTAGCACTTTCCTCACGCGACGGGCGACTCACTTTCCTCACGCGGCAGGCGAATCACTTTCCTCACTGAGCGAATCACTTTCCTCACCGAGCGACTCACTTTCCTCACGCGGCGGGCGAATCACTTTCCTCACTGAGCGAATCACTTTCCTCACAGAGCGAATCACTTTCCTCACCGAGCGACTCACTTTCCTCACGCGGCGGGCGAATCACTTTCCTCACTGAGCGAATCACTTTCCTCACAGAGCGAATCACTTTCCTCACAGAGCGAATCACTTTCCTCACAGAGCGACTCATTTTCCTCACGCGGCGGGCGAATCACTTTCCTCACTGAGCGAATCACTTTCCTCACAGAGCGAATCACTTTCCTCACAGAGCGAATCACTTTCCTCACGCGGCGGGCGAATCACTTTCCTCACTGAGCGAATCACTTTCCTCACAGAGCGAATCACTTTCCTCACAGAGCGACTCACTTTCCTCACTGCAGCGCGCTGCTGCACACGTCATTATTTAGCTCCACTCACACGACACGCCCCCACCCGCTCGGCTTTTTTCGGAAAGACTCGGAACAGCGCATCTTTCTTATATAATTATAAAAAAAATAAAGACTTTTCGGAGATATGCAGGATGCAATGCTACTCTATAGGTACTCAAGATTGACATGACACTGACTGAAACTGAGTGTTTCACCCCCCCTTTAACAACAAGTGACTTCACCTCACTTCAGTACTAAAACTCACATACTGATATTGCACTGCACTTTACTCTTGTGTTCATGTAACTACTCATTATAATGCTGTTTGCACATTACACTCCTGCACTTCTGTTATCCACGTATTTATTTTTATAGTCTCCAGTTTTACTTTATCTCACTTATTTTATTCCACATCTCTTATTTCTTTTACTTGATTTATTCATAATTCTACATATGTATATATATAGCACCTTATCCTATTCCTATTTTGTCCTATTCCTATTTTATAATTTATTGTGCTTTTTTTGTTAATTGTTATTTGCTGTCCATGGAGCGGACCTGTTTACATTTCACTGCCGGTTGTATTCTGTATAACTGTGTATGTGACAAATAAAACTCTTGAACTTGAACTTGAAAGTGAAATCTGAATCACGTTGTTTAAATGTTTTGTCCCGTTGCTTTTGGCTCCCTATGAGCTTCTCCCCATTCTTCTCCCTTGACTTTATCAGACGTTATGTCTCCACCTACCCCCGACTGTCTGATAGACAATAAAAGATTGCGTCCGAGCATCTCCTCCTGTCTATACGCAAATTTCTCTACTGTGCGACAGAGTCGCGTATAGGTTATGACGCAATCGTTAGCCTATTTTTACAAAAACAGCTTCTACGGGGCGATAGTGTAAGATACAAGGTAATGGAGCCTTTTATGCATTGTCGTGTTTCTTTAGAAATAAACAATGGACAAATGGAGTCTTTAAACGCCTCACATGTAAAGTTATCCACTGTGAAAGTGACGCAAAAATGAATGGGAGTCAAGGGGATGCTAACAGCAGGTGATGGCTTGGTTAGCAATGGCCGCCCCTATATGGTAATCTAGCTTTCCCAGTGCTAGATTACCCCATTGTTTGTGACACTACAGTGAGGCTTTTGTGCAAGTGTGTGTGGTTTGTGGTTATATCGGCCGATCAGGTAATACAAAAAATAACATTCCAATCAATAACTGGTGGATGAGAGATAAAGCATTGCGTGTTTGTTTGATAACGACGTTTTGCGAGCCCTGTGGGCGAATAATTCCGAATGCCGTTTCGCTTTCAAAACAATCCCTCAAGTGTAGGCCTACTAACAGGGGAGCAGAAGCTCCTAGCCGTGGACATTTACTTCCAAGCCTTCAGTGCAGCACGCCCATATACCAAGTGTTCCAGGAGAGGCTCAAAACCAGTGTAGAAAATAGCCTATTACATATTCATTATGATGTTTTTGAATGTAAAAACCACACAAATTTCATAAGTTGACCTCAGTCAACATAAAAAATAAACCATTTCATGACACCTTTAAATTGCCTAATTTGGTTGCAAAACATTATGTTGCACATTTTATTGGTAAAAGGGTGTATTTCATATACAACTATTTTTTATCTATTAATTGAGCACCACAAATTACTAAATTGTACTGTCTGTTTCATCTCAACAAACTACTGAACAGTAGTTTATTTAAAAAGTAAATCAAAATAGAATTCTGTAAACGTTGGCATGTTTGCAACACTATAAGTGTCTCCCATCGGGTAACCAAATTCTACACCTACTTCGGCCAAAAATACAGCACTCTGTTTTTACGTCATGTAAGTCAAGTGGGCAAGTGCAAAGACCGCTCAGGGTATTTTGACAGGCCAATATTTTGAATCTGTGGTCTTGTGATGGCACAGTGCCATCAGGTGTTCATAGGTTATAATACAAACAAGTTCGTCTGCTTTCTAGCAATAAATAGGAAATCAATATAAAAAAATAAAAAAATAAAAATTGCCTAAATATAAAAAATGTATTCATATTAATATTTAACATTGTTATGTCTTGGGTTTCTCAATTGTGTTAAATATTTATGTTTTTGCCCATTGCATTCCGACCCAAATCATTTGAATCCGGATCATGTCATAATTACGATTCCCAAACTCATAATTCACCTCAACGGTCAAGTGAAGAGCAGTGAAGAGCAGTGAAGCGTTCGGTGGGTGTGACCGGAGCACCGTCTCTCCCCCGGTAACCGGCGCTGCTGCTGATGGAGAGTGAGACAGGCGGAAGGTGGGTGGGGACATCCGAGCCATTGTCGGGTTAAACACACCTCACGCTCGGGCGACGGAACGCTGAGCTCGCGCTTATCCGCGGTGGAAGGAACGCGCAGGAGAAGACTCGACAAAACAATTCGGGTTTGGGCGAGGCTTGAAATTAGGTAAGATTTTGGAAATGCTGCACGGATCTTAGCGGTGTCTTGCAAGCACGCAGAGTTAAAGCTTCACTGCGTTGCATTGAGAGCTAGACGGGCATGCATACTGTTTATATGTAAATGTTAGCGAAAATGACATATATTCGAGGTTGCATTCAGTTAAAAGGCTCAGTGAACAAAGGTGAGATCAATAACCTAAATATACCCAATGCTGTCTCCATTGCTCTAGTGGAAACACAGTCACATGCAAGCTTCTCTTTGCTGACAGTACTGCATGGTGGCACAAGTTGTCGCAGTACCTGCATGCAACTATTTCCATGTATAATAAATCCAGACTTAAATCCATCAGTTAAATAAATCACGTGAACCAGAGAAAATGTATAGGCCTCTCGCTGTATTTAGCCTACTTATATTGAATTTACCATAATGGGGACATACCAATAGCATAGACTTCTATTGTGTTTATTTTTGTATAGCCTATAAATCATAATCACTGCAGACTAACTCTAAACTCCTAATTAAAAAAATAAAAATTATTTAGTATTTATTTGGTTTGAAATAATGTGCCAATCATAGCCTAACCTATTTTTTATTCCATAATCCTATACATTTATTTTACTTAATGTATGTTTTAGGGATAATGATGCTTCTTTTACCTTAAACCTAACCCTCACTGTATTTTTTGTAATATTAAAATAAATGTTAATTATTAAATGTATTCATTTTTTATTTATGTTTTCTATCCCTAATCTCACCTTTTATTTTATTATATTATTGTATTGGTTTAGTATATTGATATTTTGATATTTCCTGTCCTTTTCTCACATTTAATTTATTTTTTCTGTATATTCTGAGCTAATGATATATTTTTACTTAAAGGAACATGCCACTATTTTTGAAAATAGGCTCATTTTCCAACTCCCCTCAAGTTAAACAGCTGAGTTTTACCGTTTTTGAATCCATTCAGCCGATCTCCGGGTCTGGCGATAGCACTTTTAGCATAGATCATTAAATCTGATTAGACCGTTAGCATCTCACAAAAAAAATTACCAAAGAGTTTTGATATTTTTTTCAATTTAAAACATGACTTATTAGTTGCACCGTGTACATATTTTCTAGACCAAGTTGGCTAGAAACTATACTCTAATTCCTGCGTAATAATCAAGGAAATTTACTGTTATACCATGATATTACGCAGCGCCTGAAAATAGGCTAACTTCCACAAACATAACAGCGTGATAACCTGCTATACTTGGCTTGGCTGGGGACTATTTTTAGGCAATGTGCGTAATATCATTGCAGATGCATCAAATATCATTAGCACATGATGTAACTACAGAAAAGTCAAGTTTTAAATAGGAAAAATATCTAAACTCTCTTTTTGAGAGAGATGCTAACGGTCTATGCTAAGCTATGCTAAAAGTGCTACCGCCAGACCCGGAGATGGGCTGAATGGATTCTAAAACGGTAACTTTTTGTGGGGGCTGTTGTCTGGTCCCATGTTGTAGATGATTGATTATCCTTGTAGGGATAGTTGGTCAAAGACACACACACTAACACTCACTCTCTGTCCTTGCTCACAGATGTCCTTCTCCCTCTGTCCCTTCAGGAATCTGACACCATGACTGCAGAGGAGATTATAAACATTAAAGAAGCAGAGATAATCAAGCTTATCCTGGACTTTCTCAACTCCAGAAAGCTGCACATCAGTATGCTGGCGCTGGAAAAGGAGAGCGGCATCATTAATGGACTTTATTCAGATGATATGCTCTTCCTGAGGTGGGTAGTAAGCTGGCACCTCCAGAGTCTACCTAAACCTAAACAGCAAACGAATGCTTGGTGATCTAATACACTACTGTTCAAAAGTATGGAATCAGTAAGGCATTTATAGGTGTATGTCTATGAGACAAATTAACGATCAACAAAAATATTTTACAACAAATACTTTATTAAATTTTATATTGTCATATAAATTATTAATTGTAAAATTAATTTTATTAAAAGTCATTTTTTTTGTTAAATGTTGACCTACGCAGCCATTTTAGACGCTATTCCCTCCAGTCTATGAAGAAAAACATTGTATCATCATTAAGAAATGGTTGTGCTGCTTAATGAAGTGTGGCATTTGCAAAACGGTGTCTTTTTCAGTTGCTGAAGTATTGAGTTGTGTTTTTTTGCAGTGGCATTATTCTTTAACATCACTTCTTTAACTGGGTAACCTTTTTCTATTTTTGCTAAGGCAACTTGTTTTAGATGGGCAATGGGAGGAAGTTTTGCAGTTCATTCAGCCTTTGGAGTGCCTGGATAAATTTGACAGGAAGAGGTGAGCGACGTCGGTTTGGAATATTTTGCCGACACCCCAGCACGCGTTGATTGTTTCACTGTTTGGGATTTGTTTTTATTCTTTTAGATTTCGATATATTATCCTAAAACAGAAATTTCTGGAAGCTCTGTGCGTAAACAACGCCATATCTGCGTCAGATGACCCTGAGAATGTGAGTCTTTTTGTGTTTGGACAGTGTCATACTGTTGTTCTAGAAAAAAAGATCAGCTTTGCTTGTCTTTTGAGCAAAGACTATCTATCTATCGATCAGTAATAACAATAATAATAATAATAATTTATCCCATGAAAATAGCCTTTAATATTGATAAATAAATAAACAATGCTCATATTTTATACAAAATGATACAAAAATGTAATTTATTATTATTATTATTATTATTATTATTATTATTATTAATTATTATCATGGTTATTTTTTGTACCATGAATAATAATAATAATAATAATAATAATAATATACAATTAAAGTTTATTTATTTGTTGATTTAATTTATTAGTTAGTGAATTTAGTAATTTACATGTATATATATTTTTTAGAATATTTTTTTAAAAAAGAATATTTTTTTTAGATATATATTATAAATTATATAATAATTTATATACAGTATATGCATGCAGATATTTCTTAAATATAAACATGTATGTATTCAAATGTGTATATAATAATTCTATATATACATTACAAACACGTATATTATGTAAACACAAACTTTTATTTTGGATCGTTTGATAGCCTTATTATTATTATTATTATTATTATTATTATTATTATTATTATTATTATTATTATTGGCACTATAAAAATAGCATTTAAAATGAATAAATAAGCATTGCCTTATGCAAAATAATTGTAATTGTTTATGTTTATTATTATTATTGCTATTAGTAGTAGTAGTTGTAGTAGTAGTGTAATAGTAGCATGAAACAATCTGTAATAGTGATACATAAAAAATACACACACACACACACACACACACACACACATTAAAGTGAACATTAAAGTAGCATTTAATCCCGATGTGTGTGTCTATGTACATGTATATGTACAAATATGTATATGTAAATATTTATAAATTGGGCCATTCCACATTAAACCTTTTGTATATCGACTCAGAATGTGCCCAAACGAATGTTCTAGTCAGGAAGCATCCCATGAAGAACTCTCTCTTTCCCATCTCCAGTTGGAGCTGACTATGCAGGACGCGGTAAAGTCCCTCCATTCCCTGGAAGAGTTCTGCCCAACCAAAGAAGACTACAGCAAACTCTGTCTGCTCCTCACTCTCCCGCGCCTCACCAACCATGCCGAATTCAAGGACTGGAACCCCAGTACGGCCCGCGTCCACTGCTTCGAGGAAGCCTGCACCATGGTGGCCGAATTCATCCCTGCTGACCGCAAACTGAGCGAAGTCGGATTCAAAGCCAGCGGGGACCGTCTGTTCCAGCTCCTCATCAAAGGAATTCTGTACGAATGCTGCGTTGAATTCTGCCAAAGCAAAGCGACCGGAGAGGAGATCAGCGAGGAGGAAGTTCTCCTGGCTGTCGACGTTCTGTGCGGGAACGGCTGCGAGGAGCTGGACTTGAGTTTGCTTTCCTGGCTGCAAAACCTCTCGCCATCGGTCTTCGCTTGCGCGTTTGAGCAGAAGACCCTCAGCATCCACGTGGACCGGCTCGTCAAACCGGCCCGGACGGGGCACGCGGACCTTCTCACTCCTCTGCTCACCAAACTCTCGCCCTGCCCGGCATCGCCACTACGCCGACCCAAATCGGCAGATACTTACATGTCGCGCTCTCTCAATCCCGTCCTGGACGGTCTATCTTACGGTTTGGTGGGAAGGGAAAAGAAAAGCACTGAAGGCGACGGAAAAGCAGCGGCCATGTCACATTCTTTCGCCAACTTTGGGTATCCTTCAGGGGGAAATGGAAGCAAAAACACACTGGAGACAACGCATGACGTCTTCAGCGAATCGCCAGACAGGTGGGCTTGTGTTCTCACTGAAAGAGATAGTTCATGGAAAAATGACACATCTGGACTTAGATATACCCTCATGTCATTCCAAACCTGGGTGACTTTCTTATTACTTATTATATCTACGTAATGAAAGTCAATGGGTTCCAATGTTGCACTATTTTGGACCCCATTGACTTTCATTGTATGGACAAAAACAAAAGTATAAATGAGCAAAATCTAGATGTGTGGATACTATGTGTAGGCAGTGGGGATACTCTAGCTAGGCGTTACTGTGAGGGGTGAAATTCAACATATGGTGTTCAAGCTTAACACTTGTAATCCGGTTAAACCCATGGAAATAGACCTGGGAAGCTTTACTAGTTAAGTCCAAAACAAACTTCTATGTAAGTCGATATACTTAAGAGAAATTTGTTGTATACCAGATAGGAAACAATAGTGTTTAGTAAAATATATAGATATTCATATTGATTTTGTAATTAATCTACAGTACTGTTCAAAATTTTGGGGTCAGAAAGATTGAGAAAAGGGAGAATTAATAATTTTATTCAGCAAGGAAGCATTAAATTGATCAAAAGATTTATATTTCAAAATAAATGCTGTTGCGGGGAAAAGGTATTTTGAGTTTTCATCATTGATAATCAGAAATGTTTCTTGAGCAGCAAATCAGCATAATAAAATGATTTCTGAAGGATCATGTGACACTAAAATGATTGGAGTAATGATGCTGAAAATTCAGCTTTGATCACAGAAATAAAAAATATAATTTATATAAATGAAATTCAAATAGAAAACGGCTATTTTAAATAGTAATCATTTTGAACAGTATTACAGTTTTAACTACATTTTATGCGAAATAAATGTAGCCTTGATGAACATCAAAGAAAAATATTACAGATCTTACAGAATATTACAAATATTACAGAACATCTGAAAAATATTACAGATCTCAAACATTTTATATTAAATATTTATTCGTTCATGTTTATTTCCTCCATTTTTACATTTAGATCACATGTTCACATGTGGAAATAAAGTGCCTAACAAAATGTTTAATAATAATAAAAGCATTTATTGGGTAGGGATACATGTAAGGAGGGCTTGTATTGTCCTTTTATAAGGCGGTATTCTATTTAATAATTTAAATAAAATAATAATTTACTGTTATAATTAGGGCTGTGCGATATTGAAGAAAAATGCGATGTGCAATAGCTTGTTAAATAATGCGATATTCGATATGTGATACGATATTGGAATTAGTGTGATTATTTTAAAAAGTATTTAAAAACTAAGAATGATACCATTTATGTGTTTCACATTCTTTCTTGGAAAAGAAAGTATCGCTACAACTTCTTAAAGTGACCAACAGTGATTTAGCAAAAAATTGTCACAAATTTGACGATAACATCAATGTAAACAAACAAAAAATATAATGTAAATATAATGCAGACACAAAACTAAACTGAAGGGATCGCATTCTTTCTGAGAGGTGGCTTATGCGCATGGATCAGCGTGTGTGTGTCAGACAGCGCGAGACTGCAAGTTGTTGTTTTTCACAAGTTATTGCGTTTAATAACTCTTTTTAACGTCAAGCAAGTCACATAACTAACAGTTGTGTGCCCAGTCTATTCTCTGCTATATGCGTCACAGCTTCGACCTAAAACGTACACCTTTTCACAACGTTGTAGTAACCTATTTAAATCATTCAGATATTGCGTGCCGTTCCGATATGCATATTGCGATATATACATTTTTTTGATCATTTCGCTATATTGCGCAGCCCTAGTTTTCATCCTGTTAATGTACAACAATACTGAGGTGCAAATAGTATTTATCTGTTAAAATGAAGTATAAATTACATGTAATTGCCATTAACATGGCAAAGAATTGCTACTTTTATATAGTGTAAATAGAATCTACAGCTATTTGAGTAAATATTATCTATCGCTAAGAAAATATGTGTAAATAGAATCTAGTTGCTATTAACACTTGGTGTAAATAGCATCTATTGTTATTTGCACTTAGTTTAAATAGCAATTATGGTTAAGAAAATATGCTATTTTCACTGAGTGTAAATAGAAACTAGTTGGTATTAACACTTGGTGTAGATATCATCTATCGCTATTTGAACTTAGTGTAAAATAGCAACTAGATACTTTTTACACTTAGTGCAAATAGCCGCTGCCTTTAGTTTTTATTGTTTTATTTTCATGTCTCGAGAGAACCGTGTATAATAATTATAATATCGTGATTTGTCATAACATGGAATTATTTAACAGTTTATTGTATGAGCTTGCATTTAAAATCTGTGCATACATCGATCTTAAGATGTTGACTGGCGTTATCCTGTTCCTCCAGAGCTCAAGCACAGGCCGAGAGGATCAACGGCTCCAGAGAAACAAACTCACTGCGTCCTCCGCTGACTCCTGGCAGGGATGGTGGAGCCATGGCTTCAGGAGAAACACCAGAGGTAATATAATCATTTCCTTCTAAACCAGCAGCATAATTACTGTACACGTCCAGGACCTTAAAGGGGAAGTTCACCAAAAAATGAAAACTCATGGCATTGCTCACCCGCATGTCGTTCGACACCTGTAAGACCTTTGTTCTTCTTCGGAACACGCATTATATTTTTGAGAAATCCGAGAGCTCTCTGACAACAATTTAATAACACTTTCAAGGCCCAGAAAGGTAGGAAAGACATTGTTAAAATAGTCCATGTGTCTCCAGTGGTTCAACTTTAATGTTATGAGGCGACTAGAATACTTTTTGTGTGTATTTTGACCAGCTGAGAACTTGCAAAGTACTTTAAAATGTGTAAAGGAGTCAAAACAACAACTGGAATCTCTCCTTCACACACACAAACAGAGATCTGCTGTGTGGAGCCGCGGTTCTGATGCCTGTACCGAACTGTAATGAGCAAAATCACGACTATGACAGGAAAAACAAGTATGCTTGAGCATTCTGTCCTTATTAGGTTCTCATCTTCTTGTTTTTGGTTCATTTATATGTTTTTGCTCTGTGTTGCATTCATATTTCATTCAAACCGCACCAGAGTTCATTTGGAAGCGGACTGAGACAAATCTTTTCAGCGGTCTCTGTCCACTTGTTTGGTGCCCACAGAGTTTGGATGGCAGCGTTCACAATTATTTAAATAAACCGCGCTAACAGAGCAATCACACCAGAGTTTGTTTTAATTGAACCAAACATTCCAAGTGTGAACACATCTTAGCAGAATTGGCATTTTTGGTGATCTAGCTTGGTGACCCAGATACTGTTTATTGTCTCTGTGTAGGAGCAGATGCAGGAGTTCCAGCGTCAGCGTCTGCGAGTGCAGCAGCATCTTGAGCAGAAGCAGCAGCAGAGGCAGCTGTACAATCAGATGCTGCTAGAAGGTGGAGTTCATCCTCCAGACCAGCCCACAGACGCAGCACAGCACAATCTCACACAGAAGTTCCTGAACAGGTCAGATCCAGGTGCCCTGTGTACCTCTAATGCGCCTCATAGGCATTGAGATGTGTTGGAACTGCTGTGCTGTTGATTGATTATGTGGCTTCTATTGGTCAAGATGATGAGATTGTAAGTAATATCTGGTGTATAAAAAAAAAAGTACATAAAAATAATATATATATATATATATATATATATATATATATATATATATATATATATATATATATATATATATAGCCATAGTATAATATGTGTGTAAAAACATTATATACAAACCCGATTCTCAAAAATTTGGGATACTGTACAAATTGTGAACAAAAACAAAATGCGATGATGTGGAAGTTTCAAATTTCAATATTTTATTCAGAATACAACATAGATGCCATATCAAATGTTTAAACTGAGAAAATTTATAATTTTTAAGGGGAAAATAAGTTGATTTTAAATTTTATGGCATCAACACAAAAACCTCAAAAAAGTTGTGACAGGGCCATGTTTACCACTGTGTGGCATCCCCTCTTCTTTTTATAACAGTCTGCAAATGTCTGGGGACTGAGGTGACAAGTTGCTCAAGTTTAGGAATAGGAATGTTGTCCCATTATTGGCTTTAGTTGCTCAACTGTCTTGGGTCTTCTTTGTTGCATCTTCCTCTTTATGATGCGCCAAATGTTTTCTATAGGTGAAAGATCTGGACTGCAGGTTGGTCATTTCAGTACCCAGATCTTTCTTCTATGCAGCCATGATGTTGTAATTGATGCCCTGATAGAGATGACGCCTGGATGGGAGCATATGTTGTTCTAGAACATGATAAACCTTTTATCATTGATGGTGCCTTTCGAGATGTGTAAGTTGCCAATGCCACACACACTCGCGCAACCCCATACCATCAGAGATGCTGGCTTTCTGAACTGAGCACTGATAACAACTTGGGTTGTCCTTGTCTTCTTTATTCCGGATGGCATGGTGTCCCAGTTTTCCAAAAAGAACTTTACATTTTGATTCTTCTGACCACAGAACAGTTTTCCACTTTGCCACAGTCTATTTTAAATGAGACTTGTCCCAGAGAAAACGCCTGTGCTTCTGGATCATGTTTAGATATGGCTTCTTTTTTTGACCTATAGAGTTTTAGTTGACAATGGCGAATGGCAAGGTGGATTGTGTTCACGGACAATGTTTTCTGGAAGTATTCCTGAGCCCATGTTGGGATTTCTATTATAGTAGCATTCCTGTATGTGATGCAGTGCCGTCTAAGGGCCCGAAGATCACGGGCATCTAGTATGATTTTTTCGGCCTTAAACCTTACGCACAGATTGATCCAGATTCTCTGAATCTTTGGATGATATTAGGCACTGTAGATGATCATAACATTTTCTCTGAGAAACTCCTTTCTGATATTGCTCCACTATTTTTCACCGCAGCATTGGGGGAATTGGTGATCCTCTGCCCATCTTGACTTCTGAGAGACACTGCCACTCTGAGAGGCTCTTTTTATACCCAATCATGTTGCCAATTGACCTAATAAGTTGCAAATTAATCCTCCAGCTGTTCCTTATATGTACATTTTATTTTTTTACAGCGTCTTATTGCGACCTGTCCCAACTTTTTTGGAATGTGTAGATCTCATGAAATCCAAAATGAGTCAATATTTGGCATGACATTTCAAAATGCCTCACTTAGTTTCAACACTTGATATGTTATCTATATTCTATTGTGCATAAAGTATAAGTTTATGCGATTTGTAAATTATTGCATTCCTTTTTTTATTCAAAATGTGCACATAGTGTCCCAACTTTTGTTGTTGTGTGTGTGTGTATTTTTTATATATATATAATTATATTTTGTGTTTGGCCATTTTGGCGTTATCAGCAATTCATAATATCATATTTTTCTTTTTTGTTAATTGCTTTTCAGATTTTTGTCATTTTTTTTCTTTCGTTAAATTATATTATGATTATATTTTGCTATTTATTAATTAGATATATGTACTTTAATAATAATATATTTTAAAAATATATATTTTTGAGGTTATGAACTTTTTAATTAATAAATCAATTAAATAATTACTATTTTTCCTATAGTTTTACATATTTATTTAAGAATAAAAATGTGACTCACAGTTTTCACAACTGCTTTGCTGTCATTAAATTATATAAATATCAGCATTATATCACCCATTGTCACCCTGCTCTCTTGATATCACCATCAGCCATCGTTGTGTCTTGATCATTTGTGTAGGTCCATTCAGAAACTGGAGGAACTGAATGTGGGTATGGAAGATCTGGGAGAAGACGTCCAAGCTTTGGCCCAGCAGTGTAACGGTACGGCAGCGAGCGGAGCCGGTAAACAGACCCCAGAGAGTGGCTCCGGCCGGAACAAGGCGGCGGTGATCAGCAGCACCCCTCAGAAAGGAGGAGGCCGGGGGGTGCCGTCTCTGGACGAGTCCCCAGTGCTGGTCAACCAGAGGTTTCTCAAAGCATTTAACTCTACCAAGCTGATATAACGCTGCTTTGTGAGCTTGTTTTAATGCGGTTATATCATGACAGTGTGTTTCAGGATGAGAAACCCAAATCCCCGTTCATAGCAGTAGAGACGCTGGAGGACACACAGGCTGTGCGCGCGGTCGCCTTCCACCCGTCTGGGACTCTCTATGCAATCGGCTCAAACTCCAAAGCACTGCGTGTCTGCACTTACCCACAGTCCCTCAAAAACATGTATGTTCTCAGTATTTAACGCTCTTTTAGGGCTGCACGATATTGGAAAAAAACTGACATATCTGTGATTTATATAGAGATGAAAATTTTAAAACCTAGAATAAAACATATTTACAGCCTGGTACAAATTGTTTTGGTCTAACATGGCTAATTTTGCCTTTCATGACAACTCTGAGGGGGTGATTTTTTTTTTTTATAACTGATTCATTTACATTATATAAAGTATTAAAGTTCTGCATAATTAAGGGCGTGGCCACTTTAAATGACAGGTGGATAGCCATTTATCTGCCGTCTATTAGTCATCGCGTCACCTCAGCTTAGCCCCACCCACGTCCCGCCTCTTTGCCCATTTTCTGTTATCTGGGCATGACGCGTGATGACGCACTGTCTAGATGGCAACGGCCAGCACATGTCTACTTTACGCTTGACAACTGCTCTTCAGAATCCTATGGGTGACGTCACGGACACTACATCCATATTTTTTTTTTTTTTACAGTCTATGGGTTCAACACACTAACTAACTTCGTCTCTTTATTTGTATATGGCGGGAATTAAATGAAGAATATTGTGCTGTGTTTGCTCCCGGGAAGAACTCGAGACCTTTGTAGATTTTCAGACCTTTTTCATTCTCAAACTGCAACATTACACACTAGACAAATGTAAAAAGGTATAGTAAGTCCTTCAAAAAAAACAAAAAAAAAACACTTTACAATAAGGATTCATGATTTCTTACCATTAGTTCGCTACATGCGTTCACTATATGAGCTAACAATAAACTATAATTCTACATCTTAAGCATGGCATTTAAAAATTATTCAAATTCACTCCCTATCATGACATTGTTTTTTTATTTCAACATATCATGCAGCCCTGCACGCTTTTATCATCAAAGCAGGCTTGAGGAATTGTAACACCCTCTGTCTATTTTTCCTGTATAGCGCTGAGGCTCCAGTAAAGCAGCCTGACATCTGCTTCAAGCGTATTAAACACCATAAAGGCTCTATTTACTGTGTGGCCTGGAGTCCCTGCGGGCAGCTTCTTGCCACGGGCTCCAACGACAAGTATGTCAAAGTCCTTCCGTTCAACGCAGAAACCTGCAACGCCACAGGTAATGTGTCTAATAATGGCAGATCAAATACATCCTGTGTAGTGTAAATACACAATGGCCCTCATTTATCAAAAGTGCGTACACCAAATTTCCAGCGTACACCTTGCGTACACCCAAACCCACGGTGACTTTGAGATTTATCAATATGGACGTTGGCGTACGGCACGCTCAAATCCTACGCCAGCTCAGGAGGTGGTGTACGCACGTTTGAGTTAGTGGGAAAATGCGCAGAAAAACAATTCCTAACACCACAAAACGCACTGACAAGATATGCTATATGACCCACTGTTAAAAACCACAACAACAACATTCAGTGTTTATTTTTGTGCAACATGAACATCAATGTTTAATTTGTGTGACTTTACCAAAGCGTTTGATTTGTAGGCATATGTATTCCTACAGTCGCAAGCCTGTGCGCTTTATCTGACGTTTCAGGCCCGCCTGGCCCGGCAGCTGCGCACGGACTGGGACTAAAATAATTCAGACTGACAAAATAATAAAAATGACCTTCTTCTTTTAAATAATAATAAAATCAATAAAAACGACATTCTTCTTCTGAATAACAAGCGTCATTAAGAATAATAATCATAATAATAATAATAAGAATCTTACAAATCGTCATGTAATTATTAATGTGAATGAATGGTAGTACTCCACATAGCATCATCATCACTGTCGTACACCCCAATACATGTGCCGTGATACGAAATTAAATCCTAATGGTTTCAAAACGTGCTGTAAAATAATGCATTGTGATGGTAATTTATCATCCAAACAGCTATATTGAGAAACTGCTGGAGTGCGCTTCTCAACCTCCACATTATTAACAGTACTCGTAATTTGGGTCCATATTTTGTTTTTGTAGGTGCCTTTATTCCCACTCTTTAAACTCCCAAATAAAACAATTTCGGGGTTTTTTTTCCACTTCCCTGGTGATGGTCTCGATGGGCGCGTCTCAATCATCTCACTAGTTCAGTAGTCAGGGCACTGATCAGGGAGTCAGCCCATTGACTTATGTCCTAATCAGTGCCCTGACTAGTGGAGTAGTGAGATGATTGAGCGCGCCTGATCTCCACGTCGGAGAAGTTTCGCTTCTTTGCCGTCTTCTGTTTGTCCATTGCGTAAAATGAGGGCATGGGAGAGGCGGAGACTTGAATATATAGGGGCGTGTTATTCTAATGACGATCGTTTTCAGCCGCCACATTTATTAAGGGCAGGTATTGCGTACACCTGGATTGCAGAGGTACGCACAGCTTCATAAATCAGGCGGTGAGAGGAGTGTAAGCATAATCTTACGCCAACATATACACCAGTTTCTACGCAAGATTGATAAATGAGGGCCAGTGTCTTCCTACGAAATCATAAAGTGCACTGATCGTAATTGGCTGTACATCATTCATTTCACAGCTACTTGGCTAAATAAAATGCACATGAAATATGCTGAAATATTATTTTATTGTGTGAGAACAGACAATATTTCTGTAGCAATAATATCAGTCATATCAAAATGATGTGGTTGTTAGGAATTGTTAATGTTTTTAAATGTCTCTTATGTTCACCAAGGCTGCATTTATTTGATAAAAACATTAATATTGTGAAATAGTATTTTTTACAATTTAAAATTAAATTCTGTATTTTAAAATGTAATTTATTCCTGTGATGCTCAAGAAACGTTTGTGATTATTGTCCAATAAGAAATGTGTTTTATAGATGTGTGTGTGTGTGTGTGTGTATATATACATTCTAGGATTTTTTTTCTAGTATTCTTTGGTGAATAGAAAGTGCAAAAGAACAGCATTTATTTGAAAGTCTATGCAGCATTAATGTCTTTTACTGTCACTTTTAAACAGTTTAACACATTTTTGCTGAATAAATATTGTATTTTTTTTTACAAAAAGACATTCACTTATAACATTTTAATATAAAGTATATGAAATTCATATACTATATATAAAATTATAAACACTTTCTGTGGCTTTATCTTTTAAGTTGTGAATTTCTTATTTAAATATTATTGAATATCTCATACTTTGCTTTTATATCTTATTTAATGTTGTTATTTGTTGCACTTATTGACAACAACCAATATATATATATAAATAATATGACACACTATAATTAGATTTTTTTAAAATTATATTATATGACTAATTTATATATTTTTATATATGCTCTTGGAATGGAATGTATATTAACAGGTTAGTGTGTGTGTATTTGGACTGCAGGGCCGGATCTAGAGTTCAGCATGCATGACGGCACCATCAGAGACCTGGCGTTCATGGAGGGTCCGGAGAGTGGCGGTGCCATCCTCATCAGCGCTGGGGCTGGAGACTGTAACATCTACACCACTGACTGCCAGAGAGGACAGGGCCTGCACGCACTCAGCGGCCACACAGGTGCTCTCACACACGCTAACCGTCATCTTTTATTTATGCCCTCAGTAACCATAACAGGATGTTTTATTATTTTACACAGGACACATTCTGTCTCTGTACACGTGGGGCGGGTGGATGATTGCCTCCGGCTCTCAGGATAAGACGGTGAGGTTTTGGGACCTGCGTGTGCCCAGCTGTGTGAAGGTGGTTGGGACGGCTGTGCATGGAACAGGTGTGCGTTTCCTCTCCGCTCCTTTACAAGCCTTTATTTACGACATCAGGGTTCACACTAGGGATGTAACAATACAGTGAGTCCACGGTTCAATACACACCTCGGTTTTTAACCACGGTTGTTCGGTTCGTTTTTTTGTGCAATGCTATTCTTATGCCTGGTTCAGACTACAAGATATTTTTGTCTGTTACGATAGTTACTGTGTCAGATTACGCAATTTTTACTCCTAAATTCTTCTCGTGTCCTGGACTAGAAACATGTCAGAGTACACGTTACTACTCGACCAATCATCGCTTGTTGTCACGATGTGCGTGATGTCATTGACTTTAAGAAACAAGAGCGTAAACAAACGATGTCTGAAGCAGCGTGTTTTGGCTGTTTTATGTTTAGAAAAGCGCAAAAATAAAAATAAAACCCAACAAAGGACATGTTCCTTGCTTGCTGGATGAGGACATTAAGGGCTGTCAATCCTCCAAAGAGAACTTGAGGTAAAATATTGTTCTTTTTATATTAAATATTTAGTTATTAGCCAGTAGTAAAAGCTTGCCACACCACAACGTATTTGTAAAGCATCTTTTAAGCTTACATTCCAGTAACGTTACTCACCGGGTTCCTGAAGGGCTTCCGCTATCGTTCGCCAGCATTTTTCTTGTTTGGTTGTGGTAGTCCGTCGATGACACATCGTACAGGCAGGAATACTGTTGCCACAACTCCACGAACCTTTCCTCCATTTTATAATTCCACCTAAAGTTAGCCGCTCCGTCATCTCTCATGCATTTCGCCGTGTTTGAAAGCTGTGTACGAAAACTGTCTGTGCTCCGGTTGGTCAGCGTCACACGTGACAGAACCCGTCGTGAAGGACCGCAAAAAAAATTAAACATGCTAGTCTTTCTGTCATGACGTCGTGAGCTATCGCAGACGCGGATTCGGTTGTCGTATACTATGATACACTATACGAGATGAAATGGTCGATTCTTGCGTCCCGACGTCCATTATCGTTTACGTCAAACAGATCGTGCCAAATTCGGGCTAATATCGTGTAGTCTGAACCAGGCATTAGGCGACAGGAACAGAAAAAGTTAAGGAGAAAATGTTTTTATTGCAATACTTTTTCTTTATTTTACTTAAAAGACTTGAAAAGCCCTTACTTAAACTTAAAACTTTACCTAAAAAACCTTGTACACATTCCTAGTGTACTGTATAATATAAAATAAATATTTATAAAGATTTACAGTGGCAGCTCAGAGATGTACAGTAGCATTTAAGTATGAAATTGAATGAATAAATGTAGGCTTAAATTAAAACTACATAGTCTTCAATATACAAAATGTATTGAAAAAGCTGCTGTATTGAAGGTGTTTTTGTTAATTAACATCATTTTAGAGGTGAACTGTCCCTTTAAGGTCAAGCGGTTCACTAGGCTGCTACTGTCAATTGAAGACCTGCTCACATCTCATATACAGACGCACGCGATTTTACTTTCACTTTAGACATAACTGTGTATATATATGTGAAATAATAAATTAAATGCAAAACCGGGAAAAAAAACGCAATTCACCAGCGCGGATTGAACCGTGAATGCCGTACCGAGCGGTTCAATATTATATTGAGTATTGTGACATCTCTAGTTCACACATTTGACTAATGCATTTCCACCATTTTTTTTCATGGTGTCTCCAGCTGTTCGTTATTTACGGAATAAACATTTTTAAAAATAATTCAAACCAAATTGATTTTGAATCATTCACAGTACATTTACTATTTGTATGAATGCCTAAGCTGAGGTGGTGCATCAAAAGAAGGGTGTGTGTGGCGCACTGAAATCATGTGTGATATATGTTAAGTGTTGATTTGATTGTTATATTTTAGGTATTTATATTATTATTACTATCACTTCACTTTATTTATTTTAATCATTAAAGATAAACATTATATCAATACTTTCCTTATATCAAGCAAAGCATCCTCACATCGCCATCATTCCATTACTGCTAAATGTTTCTATGATACTGAAAATATTAATAACAATAATGTCAATAACAATAATGAAAATACTCACATAATTAATCGGGATGAGTGTGCTGTCAGATTTGTAATAGTTGAATGAAGTCTGATCTGGGATGTAAAGAGGATTAAAAAATGTTTGTTTTTCCTAAATTAAGGTTTAGGTAGTATTACAATTTATCATCATCATCATTATATGAAATTTTAATATTAGATTTTTGCTTATTATTATTAATTTTAATTGACCTACCAAAATCTTAATCAGTATTTCAGTTATTAATAGTATTAGTATCATATTAGTAATTCAGTGCCAAACATGTGTGTATTGTTGTGTGATGTGACAGGAAGTGCAGTGGCCTCAGTGGCAGTGGATCCCAGTGGGCGGCTCATGGCCACCGGATTGGAGGACTGTCGCTGCATGCTCTATGACATCAGAGGCGGCCGCAGCGTCCAGGCGTATCGGCCGCACACCAGCGACGTTCGTTCCGTGCGCTTTTCTCCTGGAGCACACTATCTGCTCACCGGCTCCTATGACAACAAAGTCATGATCACGGATCTTCAAGGTGAGTTGTGCTGCAAATGATGAAAATAGCATCACAGTTCCTATTTTTTAACCCTCTCCAACCACTTCTTGATGTAATCAATTCTTGTTAAATAAATATTTTCACTCAAAATTACAGTGAATGTCACATCACAGTAGTGATATGGCTTTCTGAGTGACCTTTCATATTTAATATTAGTATTAATATTTAGTATTAGGATTTCATAACCACCATTAAATATTGGTGTTATTCAAAATAATTTGAGTTATTTTCACTGAATTGGCTTTGAATTTTCACATAGTTTAATCCTAATAATAATGATGATAATGTTTATTATTATTAATAATACAAAATGTAATTCTACAGTTTTTGCCACATTGCAAAAGTAATATAGCATGTGAATGATTTCATGTTTTTCAATTAATCAATTTTGATTATACTATTATTTTACTATATTAAACATCAAAACCAAGTTAGTAAATACATAATGAGTTATTTTCAGTGAACTAGCTTTGAATTTTAATCTGTTTTAGTAATAATATTATAATAGTATTTTAATTTTTTTTATTATATTTGTCGTAGTTTAATGAATTGGTCTTGAATTTTAATATTGTTATTTATTATTATTACTACAATTAATACAATGCCATTTATCTTGTTTTTTTGTTTTTTTTTACACAAATTAATATTTATTATTACTGGTAATATTAATGACTATATTATGTTAAACAATTTTTAAAAATATATATATATTTTTTTGTTTACTGAATTAGCCTTAAATTTAAGTAATAATAATAATGTATATAATTTTTTAAATTTTAATATGGTTACTATTATTTTGAATTGTGCTATTAGTATTAATAAAATTAAATCCCACTGTTCCTTTGTCGCATAACAGAAGAAATGCTTGGCTTGTGAATGCCATTTCATTTTTTTTCTCATTTAAAAAAAAAAAATCAATTTAACATTTTAATGTATTATTATTATTAATTACAATATAAATATATATGTATAATTAAATACAAATACAATTATTGTTTAATAAATTGTTTTAGAATTGCAATATGGCGGTGCTTGGCAAGCTCAAGTGAAAGTTGATTTCTCAATTCATCACCCCTTTAATATTTGCGTGTGTGTGCGCGTGCGCGCGTTTGTGTGTGTGTGTATACCGATCAGGCATAACATTATGACCTTAATGTGAAGTGAATAACACTGATTATCTTTTCATCACGGCACCTGTTAGTAGGTGGTATATATTAGGCAGCAAGTGAACATTTTGTCCTCAAAGTAGGTGTTTTCGAAGCAGGAAAAATGGGGAAGGAACAGTGGGCGGCCAAGGCTCATTGATGGACGTGGGGGGTGAAGGCTGGCCCGTATGGTCCAGGATAATGCACCCTGCCACAAAGCTGAAATTATATAGGAATGGTTTGAGGAGCACAACAACGAATTTGAGGTTTTGACTTGGCGTCTAAATTGCCCAGATCTCAAACCAATTGGGCATCTGTGAAAATTGAGCGTCCACTGAAAAAACAAGTCTGATCTACGGAGGCCCCACCTGGTAACTTATATGACTTAAAGGATCTGCCGCTAACATCTTGGTTCACCACAGCACACCTTCAGGGGTCTAGTGGAGTCCATACCTCGACAGGTCAGGGCTGTTTTGTTAGCAAAAGGAGGGACCAATGCAATATTAAGAAGGAATATCATAATGTTTTACCTGATCGGTGTGTGCCTTTAGTACATGATTCATCGTTTGACAGCACCAAAAATCCCACTGTTTAACAAAATAAAAATAATTGTCACATTATGGAAGTAAAATTGCCATTTTATGGAATTGAATTTTCCCTGCTTGTCTCCAGGCGATCTCACCAAAACCCTGCCGGTTACTGTGGCCGCTGAACATGGTGATAAAGTGATCCAGTGCCGATGGCACACCAGAGACCTTTCCTTCCTGTCCTCTTCAGCTGATAAGACTGTCACACTGTGGGCGTATCAGCCTTGAGCCACAGCCGCCACAGAAACACTGATCGCCCTGCATTTAAAGGGACAGTTCAAAGTCAAAGTGTGTCAGTGTGTGTTTGTGCATATCTCTTTGTAATTTCCTCCTGAACTGACTGTTCGTTCTCAGTCCTAGTCATGTCTACATTTGGAAGTGCATGTCTACTGGAAGAAACAGCTTTAATGTCAAATGTATTGCTATTCAGAAAAATCTGATCATTTTGTTTTTCACTTAAAAACACTAAAAATGCCACGCGTAGCATTGCTTCTGTATTTTGCCATTTCGCGTGAATGAAACGGTCCTGAAAATGTGAGCTGAATTGTGCCTTGATGATGTCTGTAGCTACACTTATTCAACTGAATGTCTTGTAAATATGAGCTTTTGCATAGGCTCATCAAGGCATAAAATCGTTGTATAGCACATTGCACTATGAACGTCATAACAGTTTATGCAGCATGAACATTCATCTCTGCATTTAAATAAATGTAAATAAATCAAAAGCCCGTAAATACTGAGGATGAAAATCATCCTCCTCAGTGTTGTTGAAACGGTTTCGTGCATTTTAGGAATGCTTTTATTGTGGATTGTTAGTTTCCTAATGCATATATGTATATGCATCACTTTTGCACATCCATTCAGCACCTTTTTCTATTGACGCAGAGGACAATTATAGGACTCGCTCAATCATTTGTTGTATAAAGTATGTACTGGTAATTTATTTGAACATGGGAATAAACATAATTTTTGACTGAGATTTAGCCTAATGAACGATTTACGGCTTCTTCTATAAATCTACTTGCTATTCTTTTTTTCTTTTCTTTTTTTAAAGCAACATTTTCATTTTGAAAAGATTCACTATAATGTTCTGCAGACAAATTACAATTTCATTTTATCACAATTACAACAATATAATGTATTCTGTGTATTAATTCCTAAATAGAATATATGTATTGCTGTCAAATTGTTTAATCATGATTAATCACATGTAACATAAAAAAGTTTGTAAATATCTATAATATACAGCATGTAAGTAAAGAAACAACAACAAAAAAAACCTATATATATACATGCACTATATTGGCAAAAGTTTTGGGCAGCCTGTTTTACATGCACATAAACTTTAAGGACATCCCATTCTTAATCCATGGGTTTAATATGGAGTTGGCCCACTATAACAGCTTCAACTCTTCTGGGAAGGTTTAGGAGTGTGTTTATGCGGATTTATGAGGTCCGGCACTGATGTTTGACGAGAAGGCCTCGCTCTGTCTCCGCTCTAATTCATCTCAAAGGTGTTCTATCGGGTTGAGGTCAGGACTCTGAGCAGACCAGTCAAGTTCATCCACCAAACTCATTCATTCATGTCTTTATGGACCTCGCTTTGTGCACTGGTGCGCAGTCATATTGGAACAAAAAGGGGCCATCCCCAAATTGTTCCCACAAAGTTGGAAGCATGAAATTGTCCAAAATGTATTGGTATGCTGAAGCATTGAGTTCTTTTTAATGGAACTAAAAGGGGCCAAGCCTGACCCCTATAAAAAAAAACACCCCCACACCATAATCCCCCATCCACCAAACTTTAAACTTGGCACAATGTAGTCAGGCAAGTACCATTCTCCTGGAAACTGCCAAACCCAGGTCATCCATTGGATTGCCAGACAGAGAAGTATGATTCGTTACTCCAGTGAACTCGTCTCCACTGCTCCATTTGTTTTTTAATTATTGCCATAACCAAAACAATATACAATGACACATATTTAACATAATAATATTGGGCTTGTTTTAGAAGCTGCGGTTCTTTCTCTCGCGAGAGTTGGCGAGTGGTTTTTATGTGTGACTGTCCGCTCTTCCAACATGAAAGGTTTGGTGTAATTTGGTGTTGAGGTGTTGGTTGTATGTAGTAGCGATATCATTATATATCATAGCTGTATTATATATTATATTACATTATACTTAGTTTAGTAGATTATTAGAGTAAATTATACATAGTTCAGTAGATTATTAAATTAGCCTAGTTGTAATACCTATACTACGTAATTTTATATATATATATATGAAATGAGAATGTATGTGTGTGAGAGTACCAGAATGAATTATGGCTTGTACAGCCCCTCATATTTTAGTAGTAGGCCTAGTGTTATTATTATATATATTATTGCTATTATTATTATTATTATTAATAATATTATTATAAGACTAGACTGTATTAGGGAAAGCTTTTCCCATCCCTGTTGCAGTTTGCTGTTCCACAATTCCAGTCCCATAAGCACTGCACTCACAATAATTTATTTACAATCATTCTGGGCATTCACTCATCACTAACCCAAAGAACTACTGAATAGTTGAACACAAAGTTGTGTGTTTGTGTGAGTTGTGTGTGCATAGGTTAATACAGGCAGAGTAAAATACTTTATTAATACACAGGCAATAGAAAAAGGGTGTGCCCACAGTATGATAATTTGGTTGCTCAGGATGAATAGATTTGTGTGCGATGCATTGCTTTGCACAGCAGGTGTCACTAGGGAGCACACTTTCATGAGGCTTCGGGTAAATGCACCTTTTGGTGAAGCAATGGGCTGGAAAGCCTCACTGGTTCAGGAAGCCTCATTTCGCCATCACTAGTGATAAGGTAGAAACAATAGAGCATGTGTTAATAAACTGTAAAAAATACGAATCAGAAAGATTAAAATTCATTAAGGAATTAAGAATGGACATTGACTCATTTAATATGCAAAGCCTTTTAAAAGATAAAGCAGAGAACGAAAGAGTATATGGTGCTCTAATAAAATATATAAGAAATAGGAATAGACGGAGTATTTTGTGTTTGTTGTTTTTTGTTCCCTGGTTATTACTGCTTCACACTCCAGTCCAGTTGGTGGCGGTAATGCATCGATATTTGGTTCGCCAACCTCCATTAAAGGGCAACAGAAGAAGAAGAAGAACTGCACATAGAAATGAGTATTTAGAACTCGTATTTGACATTTTGAACAATCGCTCTTATGTGTCTATGCGTGTTTTGTCTGTGGCAGTAAATGACAGCTCTTTTCCAATATGTAAGGACAATTTTTGCTGCCTGGTGCGATCGAGTTTTCTTCAATTAATCTCTTATGTTTTTTATTAGCCCTCAGACTCAGTGTGTAACTTTTAAGCGACCGATAGATGCATTTAGCTACAGTTAGGATAATGTGTGTTAAACAGGTGATCTGGTTTACAGAGAGTAAACAAATGTCCAAGAAAGCTGAATCTGAACTTTAATGTATCAGTAGTTTTGAGTTTTATTAGAGTTGTCTGTTCCAGTGAGGATTATGAAGGTGCCAAGCGTTTCGTCGTTTGGATTCTGCTTCTTTATTTTTTGTAATCTGTTAGGGCAAGAGTTGGTTGTTTGTGCAAATTTAAATAACCAGGAAGATGATGGATGGATCGATCCATATGACATGCTCAACTACGACCCAACAACAAAGCGCATGAGAAAAAACACTGAGGTAAGAGTTTATTATTGTGTTTACAGAGCTTGCAGGATATTTAAAAACCTCTTCTTCAGTGTTTCCCCCTCCTCACTAAAATAAACTCCGTTCAGACATTGACTTCATCACTTTTAAGGCGTGCTACATTTCACGAACTTTATAGTTTATGTCAGAGGTGTGGACTCGAGTCATGAAGTTGATGACTTCGGACTCGACTTCGGAGTCATGTGACTTGGACTCGAGTCATGAAGTTGATGACTTCAACTTCATGACAAAATGTACAAAGACTTGCAAATCGACTTGGACTTTAACATCAATGACTCGTGACTTCACTTGGACTTGAGCCTTATGATTCGAGAAGACTTAATGCATGTCATATGATGTTATAAATGTAATAGTTTGTAGACGTAAATAGACAATTTTTTTTTTTTTTTTTTTTTTTACAAACAATGCAACCAGCAGATATGTACAGAAATGGAGAGGAAATAGGGAGGTGAGCCACCTAATTTAATTTAAAAAATATTTTTTATAATGTAGGCTATTTATTATGACAGGCTATTATAAAAAAAGAAAAAAAGTATTGGCTACTAATAATAACAGGTATGGTTCGAATGTATTTTATTATAAGTATGTCTCATTGCTGCGCTCCCAGTGTTTTCCTGTGCACCAACTCCCAATCATAGACTGTAAAAAAAAGTGCATATTATTTCTAAATAGTAGCTATGTGACATTAGTAATTTTCATTACTATTTTGAGCACATTGCACATTGAGATGCAGGGCTTATCCTTTTTACGGTTTATAGTGTGCACCACTCCTCCTTATAGGCCTATGTGTGCAATAACTCCGACTGGAGTAGCAATATTTCTTCACGTTCCTTTTTTCTTTTTCCATCTCCAAACCTCTTCTGTTCAGTCTTTATTGCAACTTGAAGAATTTTGTAAAATCCCATCTGTATTTGCTTTTTAAACTCCAAGAGATTTCAATTGAATATGTTGCAGGCTTTTGATAAATTATTGATAATAATATAATAATATAATAATATTGGGCTTGTTTTGGGCCCCCCACCCCTCTAGGTATTCTTCATACCTGAGAAGAATATTAAACAGATGTCAGAAAGTCCCTTATAGCCTCACACTTTGTATTTGAAACTACTCTTTACTGATATCAATGTTGTTGTGTTAATATTCATTGTCTATTATACACCACGGTATTCAATAATATTTCAGTTTCAGTGTGTGCAATATTAAGAATATTTTCACTGCTTCAAAAGTCATTAGAAAGCCCTTTCCCTCAAGAAACTGAAGTCATATGCTTTATAGCAGTGCTTTTCAAAGTGGGGACAGGGACCCCTGGGTGCCGCGAGGGGATGCTAGGGGGGCCTTGGCAAGCTGGCATAAAAAGTATAGCAAAACAAAATAATTGGATAAATTAAATGATTAAAGTAAACCAAATTAAACCAAAAATAAGCTAAACAATATTCCCATAATGGCCGTAAGTTTAGGCTAAAAGGACCCATGTCTTGACCCAAAACTGTTTTGCAATATGAGGTCAACACAATACCGGACTGAAGCTGCTGTGCATTGTTCTAATGCAATATGCTTTTGAAATACAAACATTTTCTGTGAAAATGTACATTTTCTGTTTTTTTTTTTTTTTTACTGTTTTTGCTTAATGTCATTGTATAAAGAGAGGTTTAAATAAATACAAATCTTACAGACATACATGATTTGTATAATTTGTATTTCTGTGGTAAGATGACTTGAAGTGACCCGAAACTAAAATGGTAGGACTTTGGACTCGACTTGAGACTTGTTGGCTTTGACTCGACTTGACTCGGGACTCGAGGGCAAAGACTTGAGACTTACTTGTGACTTGCATAGCAATGACTTTGTCCCACCTCTGGTTTATGTAACGTTAATATTTAGGGATAACGTTAGTTCGCCCCGAGATTAAATTACGTCATTACCTAGCTAACAAAATATGTTCTTAGAACGTTTTAACTTTCTAACATTCGCTTTATAAACACTTTTTTATGAATGTTCGAAACATTTCATTCCATTGTATCATTTTGCATATGGGAATGTTTTGAAAATGTTTGAAGTAGCATCAAGCCTCCCTGTTCCTGTTCCACAAAGGCAAACGTTCCACGAACAATGTAACGTTATAACAACTGTTTTTATGCTAACGTTTGGGGACCTTGTTAAATACAAGAGAGAATTATATTAACGTTACTGGAAGAACGTTTGATAACTTATCAAAAATTGTCATGCTCACTCTCAAAATAATGGCACTGAATAGGGATCACCTAAAGCTTTTAAAAAGATGCAAAAGTATCAGACAAAGACCCCATTGCCGTATTTTCCTCGTGTTCTGAGGGCAAATTTTAGGGTTTGGGGAAAAAGCAAACCGCTAAATCCTCACCATGGAATAATAAGGTTCTATCTGCATTCTGAGCGGTCTCGAGATATTGAGCTTCAACGTTCATGCAGAGTCCGTTATAGCAAAAATTATATGGGGAACAAGAAGTCTCTTTCATACACTAAAGTGACAGAGACCCTAGATGTATTCTAAATGTGCAATATCACAATCCTCTTAAATTTGTTAATGGCGTTTTTTTTTTTTTTTTTAACAGGTAAAATGCAGATAGAACCTTCACATTCTAAAAAAAATATATGGTATTTTAACAATGTGTGGACAACGTTAAATGTAATGCTTTCTATGACATATCTTTCATATTTTAGGACAAATAATTTTTTTCTTGTTCAAATTAAGCTTAAAAGGCAGTGCTAAATATTTTGTCCAGATGTTAATTTTAGGTAGGATTATGGTATTTGTGATTTTTTTGTGTGATTTGTTTTATGTAGCACATCATTGCAGGAACTGTAATACATCTGACCATGACTTTAACATATACACAAATCAATGAATGATAATATAACAATAATATATAAATGAATAATCACCATCCATTAATAATAATAATAAATAAATAAGTTTCAGTAATAAACAGTGAAGCAAACAAGAGGGCAGAGCAGACAGCACACAACCCCCTCTGTTACTGATCAGAGTCAGTGTTAAAGATGATCCAGAAATGGTTGTACCATACAGTATCTCACAAAAGTGAGTACACCCCTTACATTTTTGTAAATATTTTATTAAATATTTTCATGGAAGAAATTACACTTTGCTTCACTGTAAAGAAGTGAGTGGACAGCTTGTATAACAGTATAAATTTGCTGTCTCCTTAAAATAACTCAACACACAGCTATTAATATCTAAACCTCTGGCAACAAAAGTGAGTACACACACATAAGTGAAAAGGTCCAGATTGGGCCCAAATTATCAATATTTTGTGTGGCCACCATTTTTTTTCAGCACCGCCTTAACCTTTTTGGGCATGGAGTTCACCAGAGTTTAACAGATAGCCACTCCTCCATGACACCATCACAGAGCTGGTGGATTATAGAGAACTTGCACTCCTCCACCTTCTGTTAGAGGATGCCCCACAGATGCTCAATAGGTTTTAGGTCTGGAGACATGCTTGGCCAGTCCATCACCTTTACCCTCAGCTTCTTTTGCAAAGCAGTGGTTGTCTTTCATGTCGGAGTATAGTGTTCATTCACTTTCATGAAGGAACAGAAAAGCTCTCGGACTAAATAAATATCTTAAACGATGTTCCAAAGATGAACGAAGGTCTTACGGGTGTGGAACGATATTAGGGTGAGTCATTAATGACATAAATTTAATTTTGGGGCGAACTAACCCTTTAAGGTCCTCCAATTTCTGAAGAAAATTCTACTTAAAATGAATTTAGAAGTTTTGGGCAGAACAACTCCAAGATACAAGTTTGTCTGTCTGATTTTGAAAGAGAGATTGTGTAGGAATTCAGTATCAAGATCAGCCATTAAATATATTAATTCACTCTTCTCCCAGTTATGTATCTAGAGACTGTGCCAAAAGATTTGATAAGATCTAACATTAAAGAGACTGCTCGGGATTCAACAGAAAGAGAACTTGACAACTCTCTTAAACTCTCAGTTTAAAGGGGTACTTCAGCGCTGGGAAGATGAATCTGTATTTAAACTGGGTCATCAATGCAGTAGAAATGTGAAATTATTTTTGAATTTGGTGTCTTCTAGACTCAGAAAAGATAGAAAATGTATTTTTGTCCCATGGGGATGAAAGACTACAATTCCCAGAATGCTTCGCTGCCATGTGAGGCCATTCCCAACGCCACCAACTTCATTACTGTGACTGAGTTAGAGACACTACAATTAAAAACTGAACGTGTCTGTTCAATATAATGAGTCACCGCGCGAGTCTCACAGCACTGAGCACTAACTGCAGGAGTGATGAGAGCTGAGGTAATCGCGACTACACTCGCGGCATACATTCACAACGCGAGTTCAGTCTGGCGCGTTTCAGTTCATGCCTTTGCAAGCTTAACTTTCATAGAAATGAATTTGAGAAGTTAAAAGACTTACATTGCTCACCATAGCTCCGTTTAAATGATCCTGTCTACAAGCTGAGCTCTCCCTGCAAGCTGAGTGTAATCTCCCATCCCCCAATGCCGGATTCAAAACATGCGGAAATGGCTCCCTCTGCTGGCTGTAGTCTTTAGCCTCTGGGCAAACATTCCTCCTATGATGCAAAAATCGTCATTTTGCATCATAGGAGGAATTTTTCCAGAAATAAAATGCATAAATCTCTCGTCTCAGGGAGATATGAGAGGGGAAAGCACAATAATTTGAATATTCTCCAGGGTTTCTACTGATACAAAGCCATATGCTAATCGCTGAAGTAACCCTTTAAGGTGCACTCACATTACACCGTGTCTACACCGGACGTGACAAAAGAGAACAGAACCCGTTACATTCAGTGATGCTGTCTACATATGATGACAAAATGAAATTAATTGTATGCAGGACATTCAAATAGACATCACGTTCAAACTATCTCAATGAATCTAACTTTTTTATGTTTTACAGTCTGCCAGTTACCAAAATGTGCCAACCAAGAGAAGGGATTTCAGCTCAGAGTCCTGTGATGTGCCACAGTCTTATGCATCTGAGTGCATCAGTAAACTAGAGATTTTACAGAAAGAGGTGAAATATATCAAAATACACCTGTGTTTGGTAGACCTTACCAACAAAATGGCCCTGCAATGTTGTTTGGGCATGGTACACAATGGTTTTATCATGAGTAAATTTACCAGGGTACTAATTGTCTTCTCGCTGCTACCTCTGTTTTAGTTTGATGAACACAAAAAGAAGGGGACCGCCACCACCTCTTCAAAGCCAGTATGCCTTCCAGTATTCAAGCGATTCCTTTCCAAGCTCATTAAAGAAACTTCAAAACTTGGCCTGGTATGTGACTGTTTTCTCCAAGTTATTGAATCAGTATTACTCTACACAGCTAAAGATTTCACAACTTTTGCTTTTTTAACATCTTTAGCCTGATGATGAAAAAACAGTCATGCACTATGACGCTAAGGTGAAGCTTTCCAAGCAGTCGCTGGCAGAGATCCAGAAGCTTTTGGATGAAGAGAACGACTGGACGACTGGAGCCATGGACGAGGCACTCAGTCAAATTCTGGTCAAATTCAAACCCCACAACCACGAAGCCTGGAAGTGGCGTTTCGAAGACACGTTTTATGTGGAGGCTAATACGGTCCTGAAGGTCAGATTTTGTTAAAGCGTTTTAGAGATAAAATAAAATTAATAATTGTATTAATAAAATTAATAAATGATTTTGTGCTGTATTCTTCCTACAGGTTTCTTCGATTGTTCTGATTGTCGTAGCCGTTATCTGCACTGAACTCTGGTCTGTGGTGTCCTGGTTTGTCCAGTTCAGGAGAATGTTCGCTGTTTGCTTTTTTATTAGCTTGATCTGGAACTGGTTCCATCTTTATATGGTAAACATCTTTGTACAAAATACTGTTTGTCTGACATTTTTGCTAAACCGGTATTCAACAGATGAAAATAGCTGTTTCCACCCACCTATTTATATGCACATTTTTTGTATATAGTATAAACAAAGGCTGAGCAGAAACCCCAAGATGTGCGTAAAATAAAAAAATGCACATAAAACATATGCGCTAGTGTTGTCTAAAGCAGTAGTTCCCAACCACATTCCTGGAGCCCCCCTAACACTGCACATCTCCTCAATCAAACACACCTGATTAAGGTCATCAGCTCATTAGTAGTGACTCAAAGACCTGAAATGGGTGTGTCAGTCAAAGGAGTTATGCAAAATGTGTAGTGTTAGGGGGGCTCCAGGAATGTGGTTGGGAACCACTGGTCTAAAGTAAAGACTAAAAACAATGCAGGCATTTTGAGCGGCGCAGTTGAACTGATTCTTAAGTGCATGAGCGCCTAAACACAATGGCCAGTTAGAGACGTATATGTTGAGCGTGTGAACACAATGGCCAATCAGAGACACATATGTTGAGCGCCTGAACACAATGGCCAATCAGAGACATATATGTTGAGCGCCTGAACACAATGGCCAATCAGAGACATATGTTGAGCGTGTGAACACAATGGCCAATCAGAGACGTATATGTTGAGCGTGTGAACACAATGGCCAATCAGAGACATATATGTTGAGCGTGTGAACACAATGGCCAATCAGAGACATATATGTTGAGCGCCTGAACACAATGGCCAATCAGAGACATATATGTTGAGCTTGTGAACACAATGGCCAATCAGAGACATATATGTTGAGCGCCTGAACACAATGGCCAATCAGAGACATATATGTTGAGCGCCTGAACACAATGGCCAATCAGAGACATATATGTTGAGCGCCTGAACACAATGGCCAATCAGAGACATATATGTTGAGCGCCTGAACACAATGGCCAATCAGAGACATATATGTTGAGCGCCTGAACACAATGGCCAATCAGAGACATATGTTGAGCGCCTGAACACAATGGCCAAATAGAGACATACAGTGAGGAAAATAAGTATTTGAACACCCTACTATCTTGCAAGTTTTCCCACTTGGAAATCATGGAGGAGTCTGAAGTTGTCATCGTAGGTGCATGGCCACTGTTGGAAACATATCAAAAAAAAAAAAAAAATCCAGAAATCACAATCTATGATTTTTTTACTCTTTATTTGTATGATACAGCTGCAAATAAGACAACACCAGCATAAACCGCAATGGAAAGATTGGAGAAGGGACAAGCTGCTTTATTCGCAAATCCTTAATTTTCCAAGTTAAATTCACAACTTTGGATGGAAACAGCTATTCAAGGGGATACATAAGTTTGTGTGTGTGTGTGTGTGTGTGTGTTCAAGATTTTAAAAAACATTTCCGTTTTGTCTAGGTTGTCTTTGCAGAACACAAGAAGAACATTGTGGAAGTGGAGAACTTCAATGGCAAATGCACTGGGGTGAGAGAACTGGACTGGAAGGACAGTTTATCAGGTGAGGTGCTTGCAGTTAAAGAAAATTGGGTTTGGGAATGGGTTAAATATTTATTCACCTAATTGATTGATGTGGAACATTAATTTAGAATTTTGAAGAATCTTCATATAGATCTTTTTAAGTTTCAAAAAGAACAAAAATATACTATAGGAACGGCCTACAGATTTTAAATGACTTAAAGTTAAGTGAATAATGATGAACTGCTGTTACTCCTTGTTGATTCAGAGTGGTACAGACGGACATGGACTCTTCAAGATGATCCCTGCAAAAAATATTACGAGGTCCTAGTGGTGAACCCCATTTTGCTTGTGCCTCCAACAAAGGTCTGTATCTTTTAATTTCCATTAATTTTATTATATTTTATAACATTTATTATATTATTTATATTTGCATATATGTTTCTTATCTTTATTTAATTAGAGCTGTAAAAAGAGAAAAAAAAAATTGTGTTGTTTGTATTCCAGGCTATCACCGTCACCATAACCAGCTTCATCACAGATCCCTTGAAGCAAATTGGGGAGGGCCTCAGTGAGTTCCTCAGAGCGCTGCTGAAAGATCTACCACTCACTCTTCAGATACCTGTGCTGCTTACCATAGTATTAGCCATCCTTGTAAGAACTGGAAACGTACAATTTTTAAAATCTCTTATTTGGTCAAAAAAAAGAAAGGCATACTAAGTCATCTTTTCTCTTCTCAGGTGTTTATGTATGGAAGTGCTCAGGCTGCTATACATCAAGCAGTACGCATGCCCCGGCTCGGCTGGAGACATGACCCGCCGCCTCCTGCGGTACGACAGCCCCAAGCTCCTCAACTAAGGGAGCATGAGCACGTCTGGGAAGGGGGCGATGCCCCGCAGCCACTACAAATACGCCAGAACAATGGCAACATGGTGAATCAAGCAGGAAACCGAGGTGACCAGGGCCTCATAGCAGGAGATGCTCAAGCTGCACAAAATAGACAGGAGGACAGAAGCATGGAACTCAGACAGGAATTTGCCGGCAGACCCAGCGGGACCCGGAGTGTCCGGGTAGAGACTGTGCATGCTGCGGGTAACATGCCCATTAGTGATGAGACTGATTTACAGCAGCGGACACAGGAGGTGGACCCTGGTACAGTGGAAAATGCAGAACCTGAAGTGAAAGTTGAGGAAAAGGAGAAAGATGCATCCACCGTGGACAAAAAGAGGGAGAAAGACACACAGAGTCCAGATGGAAGTGAGCCTGTAACCAATGTGCCTTCTCCTCAGATAGATGTGAAAACACTTGGAGCTAATCAAGGGAATGAGGCAAGTAACGATTGATTTTTTTCAATCCTTAATTTAGATGGTTATTTCACCCTAATAATTAATAAATTAATTAATGAACAATCACACTATTCAAAAGTTTGGGGTTGGACAAGATTTTTATGTTTTTGAAAGAAGTCTCCAATGCTCTTGTGCAATAGTTTACTCATTTGGTGTTTAATTTACTAATTTATTTCATTATTTACTTTTATTATTGCAGAAAAGGAGAATCTTTGTTTTAACTTTTTGCGAGCTAAGATGGCGTTGGTTATAAATAAAAATCACGCCACATAAAAATCTTTCACCCAAAAGCCGAGCCCTTTGATAATATTACACATGCAGTTTACAAACTGCACAAGAGTTATGCTGGTGAAGGAATCTCAAACCACAGTTAATTACTCAATGAAAGCAAAAGTAAAAACTGACCACGCTTTTGGCATTTTGACACTACACACCACATTTATTTTCTCAGACACAATGAGAGATGAATTGACCTCAGTGTTGATAATAGTATATCAACTGTCTTAATTTATTGGCTTAATATTTCTCTTGTGGAACTTACCGAAATGATAGTGAAAAGAATTAGAAAAATCAATTCTTGTAAAACAAGTTTTGTTTGTTTTTAAGGTCAGTGTTTAAAGCTGCTTTTGATTGTCATCGATGACTCATTATTGTGTTGTGTTCGGACCTAAAGAGTGTTATTAGGATTATATAAATGTAGTAATATTATTATTATAAATTTGTAATTGTACTTATATTAGTGTTATAAGTGCCATTAAAATGTTTTGTTAATGTGCTATGCTAATGAACAAAGATGCCGTTTTCATCTTGGTGTAAACAACAGTTGCATACTTTAGATTAATTTAATGTGATAAAAGTTAAATAAAAGTATTAATTATGAATTAAAAAAAAAAAAAAAAAAAAACTTTTTACTGACCCCAAACTTGTGAACAATAGTCTATAATACATACACTATATGGACTAAAGTATTGGGAGACACTTCTTAATTATTGAATTCAGGTGCTCCAGTCAGAACCATTGCTACAGGTTTATAAAATCAAGCATCTAGCCAAACATTTGTGGAAAAAAACTGATCGTTCTGAAGAGCTCAGTGTATTCAAGCGTGGTACTGTGATAGGATGCCACCTTTAATAAGTCAGTTTGTGAAATTTCATGCCTGATATAGTCCATGGTCAACTGTAAGTGGAATTATTGGGAAGTGAAAGTGTTTAGATACAGTTTAGAAATGTATGACATTTTTATAATTCAGCCTTGAGGATCATAAAGTGCTGTTGCTTAAAAGTTGCTGGCGCTCTACTGATTCCATGGCTGAAGATTTCCAAGCTTCCACTGGCATTAATATCAGCACAAAAACTGTGGCGGGAGATTCATGGAGTGGGTTTCCATGACTGAGCAGCTGCGAGCAAGCCTCGCATCACTGAGTACAATGCAAAGCGTCGGATGCAGGGGCGTCACTGAACTCTAGAGCATGTTCTGTGGACTGACGAATCATACTTCTGTCTGGCAGTCTGATGGGCTGACTCTGAGTTTGGCAAATGCCTGGAAAACATTACCTGCCTGACTGCATTGTACCACGTGTAAAGTTTGGTAGGGGAGGGATAATGGTATGGCATGGGGCTGTTTCTCAATGTTTGGGCTTTGCCCCTTATTTCTAGTGAAGGGAAATCTTAAGGCTTCAACATACCACGACATTTTGGAGAATGCTTTGCTTCCAAATTTGTATGGGGATCAAATTTAATCCAGCATGACTGTGTTGCACCCCAGTGCACAAAGCAAGGTCCATCAGGATATGATTGGATGATACTGATGTGTAAGAACTTGACTGGCCCGCAGAGAGAGCCCTGACCTCAACCCGTCGAACACCTTTGGGATGAACTGGAACAGAGATACCAAGTCAGGCCTTCTCATCCAACATCAGTGCCTGACCTGGAAGGATGGGCAAAAATTCCCACAGAAACTAAAGCTATTATAGCTGAAAAGGGTTGACCATCTCCATATTAATTTTTGTGTATTTAAAATGCAATGTCATTACAGTCCCTGTGGGTGTAATTGGTCAAGTGTTCCTTAACTTTTCTCCATATAGTGTATGTGTATTCATATATATATATATAATACTTTATATATTACACACACAAATGTTATCAACATTTCTTACTTTTTTGTGTTCCTTTAATTTAAACATTGCAGCACTTTATGTGCACTAAAAGGAAATGGGCTGCTCGAAATGACCTCAAGCTGCAGGTTACGTTTCGCAAGTTTATCATCGTACGTCTGTCATTACAGCTGAATTTATGATTGTTATTTTGAATGGCCTGTGATTCTGTTGTATTTGTGTTTCTGTTCTATGTTAGGTCAATAGTGCATGTGCAGTATTACATTGTGCTTGTATATCCCATCAAACCTGAATACACAACTTATCGAATACGTAAAGTGCCATATCTCACTAAACACTCATACACTCCACTATATATGTAATGTCTAAGTTGTTCCTGCATAATTTTGACCAGAAATCTTTTTTGTTTGTGCAGGAGGCATCAGCAGATGTTGCAGCTGAAGAGGAAGTTTTTTCAAGCTTTAGGAAACCAGTCCAAGAATCAGGGCAATAAAATGGTTTTAGAACTTGTTTTGTATCAACATAGTTGTTTCTTTGTGTCATTGACTTTTAAAAAAAGTCAAACATATTTGTTTAGATTGATTTGATTGAAGTAAATCTTCTCAACTATCCTTAGATAATAAAGAGTCTAATAAAGGTGCAGGGTTTTAATAAGCGTCCAATTGTATCACTGGATTTGGACGTTATATTGGCATCTACTGGCCAGGATGTATGAAATCTGTTCACTATCTGCTGATGCTTAAAAACGGTTTATATATTATACTTGTATTGTGTTTACTGTTTTTTCCCCCATCTTATCCATCACACATTCATAATGGTGACTCAGGCTTCATTGTTGTGTCATTAATGTATTGGTTTGTTTACATGTATTTTTATGATTATGTTTGGTAAAGTGTTTTGAGCACTGGCTGAAAGCACTGTATAAAGTAAACATTATTATTGTCATCATCATTAACCAGGTAAACTTTTTCTTGGCGACTAGCATGTCTGGAATCATCATCAATTGTGGGTTATATTTATCAAAAGTGTTGTTCATTTCTTTGGGGGAGAAAAACTGTTTTAACTGAGTGCACTTTCAAGGTGACCTCAGAAATAAGCTCCAGCTTGGAAGTTTGGAAATAAGCTCCAGCTTGGAAATAAGCTCCAGCTTGGAACATTTTTACCTCACTGTGTTCATTTAAAGCATTAACAACTAATTTTCTGTATTAAAACTGGTGTATGGTCTGTGTTTTAAATTGAGACCTTTTTAGTATACAGTAGAATACAGAAATTAATAATTCATTAATTAATTCACACACACACAAACCCAAAACAAAACATGCCAAGAAACGTGAGTGTATAAACCATTGATACATTAATCAAAAAAAGTGTATATTCATTAAAAAATATGATGTCTTCCTTGCTTTTTTTATTGACAATTTTCTCCAAACTGGTGCAATAGTTTCCTGAAGGAAATGAATACAATTTGGCTTGGATCCTGACCATTTCTTCTTGTGTGACATTTTTTCCAAAAAACAAAAAAACATTGGAATAATACATATATTATATTGCCAAAAGTATTGGGACACCCCTTTAAATCATTGAATTCCGCTGTTCCAATCTGTTTCATGGCCACGGATGTATCAAATCAAGCACCTATAGGCATGCAGACGCTTCAACAAACATTTGTGAAAGAATGGGTCGCTCTCAGGAGCTCAGTGAATTCAAGCGTGGTACCGTGATAGGTTGCAACCTGTGCAATAAGTCCATTTGTGAAATTTCCTCACAACTAAACATTCCACGGTCAGTAAGTGGTATTATAACAAAGTGGAAGCAATTGGGAACTACAGCATCTCAGCCACGAAGTGGTAGCTACAGGCCATGTAAAAAACAGAATAAGCGCATTTTTACACAGTGCGCAGAAGTCTCCAACTCTGCAGAAAGCTGGAGACTTCTGCGCACTGTGTAAAAATGCGCTGATTCTGCTCTGTGATTTTACAAAATGCAAAGCGTCGATGGCAGTGGTGTAAAGCATGCCTAATATACCTGCTGGAACTCTTAATGCTTTAGCATACTAAGACATTTTGGAGAATTTCATGCTTCCAACTTTGTGGAAACAGTTTGAGGATGGTCCCTTCCTGTTCTAGCACGACTGTGTACCAGTGTACAAAGCGAGGTCCATAAAGACATGGATGAGCGAGTTTGGTGTGGATGAACTTGACTGGCCTGCTCAGAGTCCAGACCTCAACCTGACAGAACACCTTTGGGATGAATTAGAGCGGAGACTGCGAGCGAGGACTTCTCGTCAAACATCAGTGCCGGACCTCACAAATGCATCTTGAAGAAAAGTCAGGTTTTTTTTGTGCGTTTTTTTTTTTACAAACACACTCCTAGACCTTGTGGAAAGCCTTCCCAGAAGAGTTGAAACTGTTATAGCTGCAGAGGGTGGGCCAACTCCATATGTAATCCTACGGATTAAGAATGGGATGTCATTAAAGTTCATGGATGTGCATGAAGGCAGGTGTCCCAAAACTTCCGGCAATATCAAAATGATTTAATTTAGATATACCATTTGTTTTCCTTCTAATTAAGTTTCCACATCCACCCAAAACATTTCTGTGTTTATATAATAACAAAACACATAGATAAGATTATTTATTGAACAAAAGTCTTTAACTAGCCTAAATTAAACCTCTCTAGCATACTTTTAGCTAGATATAGCATGTAAAAATGTAAATATAACCTTGTTTACCCAGTATGCATTACAAATACACTAAGCTTTATTCCAGTTTATATTTCTAAATATACTAGTCCACAATTAAGCTTTTATAAGTAGCTGTTTCACCTGTTATAATATTCCTAATATTATAAGTACTGTACAACTGTGTATCAATGTCTCCTAACAACATGCTGTCTTTAACATATTGCCTCCACTTTCTCTTCCACAAGCTCTTACAAAATGTATAACCTGAGGTACGGCGTGAGACTCTACAGCAGTTCCTCAATCAAACCTTTGTGACGTTTCTCAAGTCAGTGAACGAGCAAGTCACGCCCATCGGGAAACCTCCTCGCTCCCGATTGGCCAATGGGCGCTGTTCGACCTGTAGCAGATGTGACGTCGAACGCGAGGCTATTTAGTAATTTAGTGATCAAGATTCAAGAATCGCTTTGGGCTATGAAACGCGTTTTCTGTTTCAGCAGATAGCAAGTGCCATGGAAATGTCTGAGAGTTACTGTCACGGCGTCAGGGTTGACATGTCAAGGTAAGTTTGACAAAAGGTTTTATTAAAATCTTTATTGTTTTGCATGATAAATAAACAACTATAAATTCAAAAGTTGTATTGTTTTAATGTAGGATTAATAATATACACGACACCGCAGAATTTGAATATTCTAACTGTGTTTTTGCAAAGAAATAATTTAAAAGTGAACTATCTTGTGTGTTTTACTCTTAAAGTCAGTAGGCTACACTATGTCAATAACCCCTCTGTCAGTGCTGTTGAGCTGACAAACAGAGCCTTGGACTTACACCCGTGCACTGGTAGTGCAAAGTTTTAGCAATTATTTATAAAGGCTCAGTTAAAATTTTAAGAAGCGTATATTGAGCAACTTATTTCCCTCCCTTTCCGCATTTGTTCATTGACACCTTCTATCTTCCTCTTCCTAAACAGAACTCTGTCACATGGGTAATGTGTCACAAAGTTGATTTATCATCTGCTTGTGCTCTAATACATTTTTGTAACATCACAAAACACTTATCAAACTGAATGTTCAGTAGGATATGCATTGTTTTCCACACATCTGAATAAGAAGAGTATATTATATTAATTATATGATAGAACATCTCAAATATATCCATGATGTATGCGTTTAGATCTTGAAGACGTGTGTGTGTGTGTGTGTGTGTGTGTGTGTGTGTGTGTGTGTGTGTGTGTGTGTGTTTCCTGTCAGATGTTAAATAGATGTTTAGAGAATGTATTTAAGATGTTTATGATTTAGAATGTATGGAAAATTGACATCTAAAAGACGTTTCTCAGATGTTTGCACACAGCAGATGCTTTTCAGAGATATTGCAGATGTATGTGTGCTATCTAATAATATTGTATAGCAGTTTTTGGACAAATTTCAAATTTTATTTACTATTTTACAATTTAGAATAATGAAATGGGCACAGAAAAATAAATAGCTACTTTTCCTAAACCTACTTATCCATTTCATAAATTAACAATTGTGTTTTCTGCAGAATTTAGCTTCAATCAGATATATATTGTATATTTTAATATAGCATCTCTACATCCATGTCCACTGATCCCGTGACAGAAGAGATACTGAGAGATGACCTGAGGTTTTACTTCATGAGCCCTTGCGAGAAGTACAGAACACGACGACAGTTACCATGGAAACTAGCAGTGCAAATTTTGAAAATATTCATGATTACACTCCAGGTATTTATAGTCTTATTACCTGCTTGCTTAAAGTTGAAATGTGTAATTGTGTGTTTGATATTTAAACAAAAACTTTTGTATACCAACTTGATATGTTGAGACAAATTGTTAAGGGGTTTATTAAGTCGTTACCAACAATGATCAATGGAACTTTTTGCGACCTGTAGTTGGTTAACAATGATTTTGGGAAACGCACCCACCCTAGTGCACCAATATTGTTTCAACCAGTTGTGTCAATTGGGGGTGGGGCAATCTGTTTGCTCAACCAATTGAAGGCAACCTGTTTGAACACAGTCACTATTTTTGCAATTTCATTCGGTGAAGCTAGGAGTTTAAAAATTACACACTTCAGCTTTCGATGTGAATGTTCTCTGAACTTTTAAGGATTTGTCATTATGTGACCAAACATGGTACTTAAAGGGTTAGTTCACCCAAAAATGAAATTGATGTCATTAATGACTCCCCCTAATGCCCTTCCACACCCGTAAGACCTCCTATCATCTTCGGAACACAGTTTAAGATATTTTATATTTAGTCCGAGAGGGTATGAAAGTGTATGCACACTATACTGTCCATGTCCAGAAAGGGAATAAAAACATTATCAAAGTAGTCCATATGTGACGTCAGTTAGTTCATTAGAATCTCTTGAAGCATCGAAAATACATTTTGATCCAAAAATAACAAAAACTATGACTTTATTCAGCATTGTCTTCTCTTCTGAGTTTGTTTTCAGTCCGCAGACAAAGATTCAAACGGTTATGAATCAGCAGATTGATTCATGATTCGGATCGCCAATGTTACGTGATTTCAGCAGTTTGACAGTTTTACACGAGATCCAAATCATAAATCAATCTGCTGATTCATGACGATTTGAATCTTTATTTGAGGTTTGAAAACAAACACGGAAGAGAAGACAATGCTGAAAAAGTCACAGTTTTTGTTATTTTTGGACCAAAATATATTTTCAAAGCTTCAAGAGATTCTAATTAGCCCACTGAAGTCACATATTTATTGGACGTTGCAAAAATTTCATTACCGGTTGGACTACTTTGATGATGTTTTTATTGCCTTTCTGGACATGGACAGTATAGTGTGCCTACACTTGGATACGCTGTCTTAAACTGTGTTCTGAAGATGAAGGTCTTACGGGTGTGGAACGACATAAGGGTGAACTAACCCTTTGACATAAAAGTTACATACAAATATGGAATGTTCCACCAGCCAGAATGAAAACACCTCTGTTTATTCCAAAGCTCATACTGTTTGGACTGAATAACCAGCTCGTGGTGTCCTACAAGGAGGAGAACCTGATGGCCTTTAAGAATCTTTTTCTTATGGGCTACAGTGGTGTGGATGAGGATGACTACAGTATTGCTGTCTACACCAAACAGAATGTATATGATAGCTTGTACTATGTCATAGATCAGGTTTGTATTTGCTTTTAATATATCTTGCTTTTTTTCTCCACGTTTATTTAAATTTCCATTACATTATTAGCATTAATTATATCAAATGCAATTTTGTTTGTTGCGCCAGTCAGTTTTCTTTGTCTTAAAGGGATAGTTCACCCAAAAATGAAAATTCTGTCATTTACTCATCCTCAAGTTTTTCCAAACCTGTGTATGAATTTCTTCTGCTGAAAAAAAACAAGAAGGTATTTTGAAGAATGCCAATAACCAGGGTTTGACATTAACACCTGCCAACCTGCCAATGCGGGTGTATTTCAGCAGTGGCATTCACTGGCAGTCACTTCGAGTAGCCAGTTTGGCGTATTGAATTTGATATATAATATAGCCTATACATTTTTTTTTTCAATTGTAGTCTTTTAAAAAGGAATCTGAAAAAATAAACTGCATTGCAATGGCTTCATGAGAGGTGGCTTTATGTGCGGACACTTATGCACAATTTTATTCTTTCCCAAAAGTGTGTGCACATAAAGCCGCCTCTCAGTACTACATTTTTTTCACATCTTGTTGCGCTTAAACAGTCAAATACACACAATTTTTTTTCAAAATATCGTTCTTGGCAAATATTCATGTAAACACAATTATGTTTTAAGTTAACGGAAACGGTTTAGAAAGAAGACGCGTGTGTAACAGTAAAATGGATCTATGTGTCAGGTCTTAAAGTGACAGCATCCTAATATACCTGCTGCTAAATTATGAAATAATATTGAAAATATCAATATGGAAGTTTTCCCCCATGGTATCAATTGTCAAAATTGTGGCCAGTGAAATTGCTGAGTGGCTAGTAACTTTGGCAAATGAATAGCTGCAGTGGCTGGGGAGCAAAAAAATTAAAGGTACAATATGTAAGATTTTTAGATCAAAATGTCAACAACAAAAAAACACTACAACAATGTTATAAATTTTGTCAATTTGTGTACTTGCATTATCCCAAATGTTTCCAAGAATGTTTAACCAGGACATGGACAATGTCCTTGTGTTGTTTATCAATGACATCATACCTGCTGGGTTACTCTCAAGCTCCGGTTATTTTGTAGAAACTATGGAAACACCAAAGACGCTGTAATATTATGTGTTTTATTAGACAGGTGAGCTACTGTTTGGATACATTCATAGACAGAAAATGAATCAAAGTTATATAGCTCAACACAGTTAGTCTTATTGTTTAAATCTTCTTTTCTTGATTTAATGTGTGTACCATTTTTTTTCATGCCTAAATTTGATCTAACTTACTGCACTGTGCCACGTGTCTCAAAATAGTTGCAGAGCGAACACACAGCAGCCTTATAATATAACTTTCAGCACACTCAAGTGATGTGTCTAACATGATAAAACAGCGCTCTGTATGCATGACCAGAAAAAGCGGAAACGGTCGTCTGCGACAAAAAGTTTTGTGAAATGCAGGCGTCATCAAGCTATGCCTTTGTTTTGAATAAGCGACCTCTAGTGGCCAAAAATGTACATATTGCGTCTTTAATGTCAACCACCTGACCACTGGAGATTAATTTTGTTGATAGTATTGCCATAGATATCTGAACGACATGTGAATTCAGTATTAGGCCTATACTGACACCTAGTGGTTTGGATGAAGCATCACATGAAAGCAAACGGTTTTAATCTTCTTTGTAAAAAAGATTCAAAAGAGTTTGCCATGAGAAAGTGTCTGATGATGGGAAATCACTCAGTTTAAGTAAATGGTATTAAGTTCGTTATGTAATCTCAAAATATCTGCCCGCATGAAGCAACACACACCATGTACAAATATAATGGCTTTTATTAGTCTTCTCATATCATGCAAGTGTACGCAATTTTAAACATATTTGTCAAATGGGCTGTATGTGAGGCAATTTAAAGTTAAAACCTACTCGATGTAACATTTATCCATGTCTTCAACAGTATTCCCAGTTACGAAACCTGTCTGTAGGACCCGTAAATTATGCTGAGGAGAATGAAATGTATCTGCCCATGATTATCTGTAAGAAGAGCTACATAAGAGGCAGCGTGGGATCGCCTGAGAAATCCTATGATATTGATGCCCAGCTTGAAACAGGTTACACATTTGACAAAAAATGTAAACATTGTATCCTATAAATCATATTTTTTGTGCGTAACTGTACATTCGTGTCTTTTCCAGTTTGCTTGGGTCTAGAGCCAGAGTCTGCTGCAACATGGAGAATGAACAACGCTTCATTTTTTGAGTTGGACTTCTATAGGTTGGTAAACCTAAATTCTATAATCAAAATATTAAAAAAATGGTCTAATTTATCACCAAATATTTTTTCAATGGCCTATGGTTTTGTTTGAAATACAGACTTGTTGAGATTGAGATCACTTTTGCGCTCAACGGAATCAATTTGCAAAGCGTTCGTTCGCATGAGCTCCCTGACTGTTACACGTTTTTTGTGAAGGTAAGGTCCATTTAATATCTTAAAAATGATTTATTATGCTTTTTATATTTTCAGCTTATTTTAGTTTGAAATATTGCTGTTTGAGTACAAAATAGGTATGCAAAGTTACAAATTATTGTTTGTATCAGTGCACAATGTTTCTGAACTCAAGCGCTTCATTTATATAGTCTTGAGTTTTCTTCTGGGAATGAACACATCACAATATTCGTAATTCCCGCCAAAGGCATATGCGAAAAAGTGATGAGGCCTGGTTAGTTAGCAGTGTGTTGAAACCATAGACTGTAAAAAAATATGGATGTCTGTAAAAAAATAAATAAAAAAAATGGATGTAGTGTTTGTGACATCACCCATAGGTTTTTTGAAGAGCGTTTCTGAAGCAAGAGCGGCCGTTGCCATCTTGGCAGCGCGTCACTGCACGCCATTCCCGGAAAACTGAAAGTGGGCAAAGAGGAGCTAACAGGTGGAGTGGGCTTAGCTAACAGACAGCATACAAAGGCAATCCACTTGTCAATCAAATGACCACGCCTTTAATTATGCAGAACTTTACGGCGTAATATAATTTAAACAGAAAAAATCACTAAGGGCAAAATAAGCCTGAATTTTTACCAGATTGTAAACATGTTTTTTTTTTGTTTTTTTGGTAAAGTTGGGCATTTTAACATGGGACTCAATGAGATTCTGCTCCCTTCTGGAGCCTGTCCCTAGTGGCCAGTTGATGAATTGCAGTTTTAGTCACTTTCATATTGGCTTCAAGAGGAACTGAGTGAGGTTGCTGCTTGGTTGAAAGAAACTTGTGGTTATGGTAAGGAAGCTGGAAGAGGTTAACCAAAAACAGCCCACTTGTCTAGCTGGCCAATCAGAGCACACTGCGGTTTTCAGAAGGAGGGGCTGCATAGAGACAGGAACTAAACAGGTCGTTACAGAAAAATAGAGCTGCAAAAATGTCAAATATGTGTGAAAAATAGTAGTCTGAAAACAAAATTAAGACTCTGTAAAAGGGCATAATAGGTCATCTTTAAAAAATATTATCCATTTTAGCTTGAATTACTGAAGGAATTAATTTTGATTCTTTGCAGATTGTCTTTGATAACAGTTGCCATAGTGGGAAGATGAAACTGACTCTTGATTTTGATGATGTTAGTAGTGTGTGCAAAAACTGGAAGATTTCAGGAACTGGTATGTGAAAAACCATCACCCACAGTGAATGCTTTAAGGGATAGTTCACCTAAAAATTAAAATTAGCCCATGATTTCCTCACCCTCAAGTCATCTTAGGTGTACAGTGGGGCAAAAAAGTATTTAGTCAGCCACCAATTGTGTAAGTTCTCCCACTTCAAAACATGAGAGGCCAGTAATTGTCATCATAGGTATCATGAGAAAATGCGGAAAAAAAATCCAGAAAATCACATTTTCTGATTGTAAGGAATTTAATTGCAAATTATGGTGGAATATAGGTATTTGGTCAATTATAAAAGTTAATCTCAATACTTTGTTATATACCCTTTGTTGGCAATGAGAGAGGTCAAACGTTTTTTTGTAAGTCTCCACAAGGTTTTTACACACTGTTGCTGGTAGTTTGGCCCATTCCTCCATGCAAATCTCATCTAGAGCAGTGATGTTTTGGTAGTCACTGGGCAACACAGATTTTCAACTCCCTCCAAAGATTTTCTATGGGGTTGAGATCTGGAGACTGGCTAGGCTACTCCAGGACCTGGAAATGCTTCTTATGAAGCCATTCCTTTGTTGCCCGGGGCGGTGTGTTTGGGATCATTGTCATGCTGAAAGACCCAGCCATGTTTAATCTTCAGTGCCCTTGCTGATGGAATGAGGTTTTTACTCAAAATCTCATGATACATGTCCCCATTCATTCTTTCCTGTATTCATTCTGGTCTCTTTGCAGAGAAACAGCTCCAAAGCATGATGTTTCACAGTTTCTCATTCTTCACAGTATGTATAGTGCAACTCAGCATTCTTTCCTCCTCCAAAGTTGAGTTTTTACCAAAAAGTTCTAATTTGGTTTCATCTGACCATATGACATTCTCCCAATCCTCTTCTGGATCATCCAAATGCTCTCTAGCAAACTTCAGACGGGCCTGGACATGTGCTAGCTTAAGCAGGGGGACACGTCTAGTACTGCAGGATTTGGGTAGTGTGTTATTGTAGCCTTTTTTACTTTGGTCCCAGCTCTCTGCTGGTCATTCACTAGGTCTGGGATTTTTGCTCACCGTTCTTGTGATCATTTTGACCCCAAAGGGGGAGATCTTGCGTGGAGCCTCAGATCAAGGGAGATTATCAGTGATCTTGTACGTCTTCCATTTTCTGATAATTGCTCTCACAGTTGATTTCTTCACACTAAGCTGCTTACCTAATGCAGATTCAGTCTTCCCAGCCTGGTGGAGGTCTACAATTTTGTTTCTGGTGTCCTTTGACAGCTCTTATCAATGTCTTTCAAATAGTGGAGTTTGGAGTCTGACTGTTTGAGGTTGTGGACAGGTGTCTTTTAAACAGATAATGAGTTCAAACAGGTGTCATTAATACTGGTAATGAGTGTAGGACAGAGGGGCATATTAAAGAAGAAGTTACAGGTCTTTGAGAGCCAGAAATCTTGCTTTTTTTTGTAGGTGACCAAATTATTATTTTCCAACATAATTTGCAAATAAATTCTTAAAAAAATCAATGTGATTTTCTGTATTTTTGTTTCTCATTCTTGTTTCTCATAGTTGAAGTGTACCTATGATGAAGCAATAATTTGATGGTTATAGACCTCTCTCATCTTTTGGAGAACTTGCACACTTGGTGACTGACTAAATACTTTTTTGCCCCACTGTATATGACATTCTTTTTTCAGACAAAGAGTAGTCTCTCGTGAATGCGCGTATGACAGTTAGCCGCAGTTAAAGTTTAAGTTTTAAATATGGATATTTTTCTCGCACAAACCCATCTTCCATCACTTCAGAAGGCCTTTATTAGCTGTGTGGAGGACTTATTATGGGTAGATGCACTTTTATGGACTTTAAAACAGAAACCGCCATTAACTGCCATTATAAAGCATGGATTAGCCAGGACATTTTTTAATAACTTTATTTTTTAATAAAACTCTGGTTTTACTCATCTGAAAGAAGAAGGCCATATACACCTAGGATGGCTTGAGGGTGAGTAAATCATGGGGTAATTTTCATTTTTTGGGTGAACTATCCATTTAAGGTCAATGATTAGTTGTGAGAAGTTTTTCATGTTATGTGGACTTCAAAAGGTTTGCTATTGTCTTTTTCAGCTCAGAAGAACACACACTATCTCCTGATCTTTGATGGCTTTGTTATCGTTGTCTGTATGATATCTGCAGTGCTCTGCACACGCTCCATTATACTTGCTGTGAAGTTACTTCAGGTAAAACAGCCTGCAAATCAGTATAATCAGCATATTACTGTATACTGATGCATCAACATTATAGTTATTTTTGATGTTCTGTTAAAGTGACTCAATGTGAACTCATGGCGTTCTGATATGTTTGTGCCCTGTCATGTGTCACTTCCTTCCTCTCCAGCGGTTTTCTCGCTTCTGCCTTGAGATTAATAATCATAAAGTGTGTGAAGATGACCAGAGGGAGTTCTTAAACGGCTGGTACGTCTTGGTGATCGTCAGTGATGTTATGGCCATCATTGGATCGATACTAAAAATGGAAATACAGGCTAAGGTGCTTTTCTTTTTCCAATGTGTTTGATCACCACATAATCTGAAATGTTGCAGAGAATATTGTAGTTCCCCAAATTCAGAAAATGCTGACGGTAATAGATGCTGTTAGTGTGTCTATGGGGGAATTTACCAGCCAACCTCCAGAATCAAATGAAATTGTCATTACTTCTACTTGATTTTATTTAAATAAATCAAATAAATAATTTTAATAAAGACCTGTATTAAACACTTTAAAAATTTAAATGTTTTATTTATTGTTTGTTTGTAAAGCAGTTTAAATTTGAAGGGGAAATATTTTAGGGTAAATTATTAGTATTTTTGTATTAATTAATTTATTTTAATTTAGATTTTTGGGGAAGTTAATTTAAATTTGGATGGTAAATGTGCTAAATTTTCATGAAAATATATATATATTTTTTAGAGTTTTTATGTTAGTTTTATTTATTTAAAATATTTTTTGCAAAGTACATTTTGTGGGGAATGTGCTTAATTTTCATAAAATCATTTGATTTTGGGGTGTAATATTAGTATATTTATTATTTTATTTATTTATTTTTTGGTAAATGTTTATATTTAGAGATCAAATGTGCTTATTGTTTGTGAAAATTATTAGTTTATTGTGTAAACAAATATTAGTATTTGTATTTATTTTGTTGCTTGTTTATTTTTTTTACATTTGCAGAGTACATTTGAAGGGGAAATGTGCTGCTTTTATAAAATAAAAATAGATTTTTGTGCAGAAATATTAGTATTATGACATTTGGAGGGGTAATGTGCTTATTTTTCATGAAAATATGTATGGGCAGAATTATTAGTATTTTTAATATCTTTAATATCTTATTTGTTTGTTTATTTGTAAATTATTTATTTAAATATTTTTTAAAGTACATTTAGAGGGGAAAGCAAGTACATTTAGAAGAAGCAAATTTATTTCAAGGATTTAAAAAAAATGGAGGGGGGGGGGGGGCATTTACTTAATGTTCATAATCAAAGTCAGTTGATTAGTTTTTCGTTTGTTGGAAACTTAAAAATACAAACATTCGTGTAAAATGCTGCACAGAGTTTACAGTTCTGAGTTTTTGAGCAACACACACTTAGTAATCAATGGACTTTGGTTCTGTGCTGTAGGGTAATTTATTTTTAATAACTATTTTTGTGTAATGTTTACTTTGTACTTGCATGGAAGTGTAAGTTTGGCCTATATTTACAATACTAAAAAGTCATCCCTGTTCATTTTTCCTTCCAGAGTCTGACCAACTATGATGTGTGCAGTATCTTCCTGGGAACATCAACTCTAATGGTCTGGGTGGGCGTCATAAGATATCTGGGATACTTCGAAAAATACAATGTAAGTCAAACTGCATACAAATCACATTAAGAACACCAAAATAAATGTAATGCATGCTTACCACGGATAAGTACTTGTGCACATTTATTGACCCCAAGTTATATAACAGTGCTGAGTGCGCAAGACCAATAATATAATATGGCCCTTTAATGTTTGTTTTAATTTTTATCATGATAACACAGGTGCTTATCCTCACTATGCGAGCTGCCTTACCAAAGGTCTTGCGTTTCTGCTGCTGTGCAGGAATGATCTACCTAGGCTACACCTTCTGTGGATGGATTGTTCTAGGGCCCTACCATGAGAAGGTACCAACAGAGAGTGAATACATTATATACAAAAAAAAAACAAAAAAAAACACAAAACACCTGTAATTGTTTGTAGCCTGTATTGTATACTTTGACGTATGGATATATTGTGCCTTGATTTGAGATTTGTAGTCTTTCTTGTGAACAGTAGATGGCAGTACATGCCTGCTTATATATTTAAAGAGCCATTTATTTAATAAATAAATACACAAATGTATTGATTATTATATATAATACATTAATTTAATATAATAGTAGTATACTATATTAAACAGTTTATTTATTATTTATATTATATAAAACATTATAATGCTTAAAATATTTATAATTAATGAATTAAATTAAACCGTGTCCTTGATTTGAGATTTAAGTCTTATGAACAATATATGGCAGTACATGTTTGCATATATTGCGCACACACCAAGCAGGCATAACATTATGATCTAATATTTCTAAAATTGTGTTGGTCCCACTTTTATTGCCAAAACAGCCCTGACCCATCAAGGCATGGAATCCACTAAAAGATGTTAGCAGCAGATTCTTTAAGTCCTGTAAATTGCAAGGTGGGGCCTCCATGAATCAGACTTCTTTGTTCAGCAAATCCTGCATCCCTCATTGTTGTGCTCCTCAAACCATTCCTGAACCAATTTTGCTTTGTGGCAGGACATTATTATCCTGCTGAAAGAGGCCACAGCCACCAGGGAATACGGTTTCCATTAAAGGGTGTTCATGGTCTGCAACAATGCTTTGGTAGGTGGTCCGTGTCAAAGTAATATCCACGTGGATGGCAGGACCCAAGGTTTCCCAGCAGAACATTGCCCAAAGCATCACACTGCCTCCGCCGGATTTCCTTCTTCCCATAGTTCATCCTGGTGCCAGATCAAAAGTATAAACAATGCAGATTTATGTTTACAAGCATCTTTGATCTATTTGCCAAGGGTGTTAAAAATCATGACCACAACTATAAAGTAAAAAAAAAAACTGGTTATAAACATTTTATAGTAAAATATAACTACATGCTCTAATAATAATGTATTTGTATATGTACAGCCATGTGAAAAATAAAGTACACCCTTTTGAATTCTATGGTTTTATGCATCGGGACACAACAAAACATCGCCTGGTCATTAGCAGGTCCTAAAATTAGTTAAGTACAACCTCCGATGAAAAATACATGACATGTAACACTGTACATTATTTATTTAACAAAAAATAACAACAAAATGGAGAAGCTGTGATGGAAGTGTGGGGGAAAAAACACTTTATGATCCAATAGCTTGTAGAGCAACTTTTAGCAGCAGTACGTTGAAGGAATTATTTTCTGTATGACTGTGTGAGTCAATTTTGGCCTGCTCTTCTTTACAACATTGCTTCAGTTCATTAAGGTTTGCAGGCATTTGTTTATGCACAGCTTTCTTAAGGTCCGGCTGCAATATTTTAGTCAGGTTGAGGTCTGGACTTCAACTGGGTCATTGCAACACCTTGTGTCTTTTCTTTTTCAGCCGTTCTGTTGTAGATTTGCTGTTCTGCTTGGGTCATTGTCCTGTTGCATGACCCAATTTAGGCCAAGCTTTAGATGGCCTCATTTGACTCTAGAAAGCTTTGGTATACAAGGAGTTCATGTTCGACTCATCAGTGACTGCATGGTGTCAGCAGGTCCTGTGGATGTAAAACAAGCCCTAATCATCACCCCTACATACTATGCTTGACGGTTGGTATGAGGTGTTTGGGTTTGGTTGTCTGTGCATCATGGTCAAACATCTTTGGTGTCATCATTCAAAAGGACATTGTTTCAGAAGTCTTGAACTTAGAACTTAAGCTGTGCTGCCATGTTCTTTTTATAGAGAGGAAGCTTTCTCCTGGCAACCCTTCCAACAAGCCATACTTCTGACTGTACTGCCATGAACTTTAACATTTTTACTGAGGCTGAGGGGTAATTCTTGAGTGTTTTTTGCGATTTCTTTGACCATGTGAATTTGCTGGGACGTCCACTCATGGGAAGATCAAAGACATTTGATTAGCAGCGCCTGACTAATACTTACCCTCTTAATTCCTATGTTAACAGTAAGGGTGTATTTTGTTTTTCACCCACGGCTTTTCCATTTTGTCCTAGTTTTGTTCCGTAAATAATGACACAGTGTAATATGTCATGTGTTGTATTTACCCAATTTGAAGTCCTGCCAAAGACCAGATGATTTTTGTATTATGTCCTGAAACATAAAACCTTAGAATTCTATAGGGTGACATTTCTTTTTCACATGACTGTGTGTATATATGCACGGATCAGGCATAACATTATGACCACTGACAGGTGAAGTGAATAACACTTATTATCTTTTCACCACGGCACCTGTTAGTGGGTGAGGTAAATTTGGCAGCAAGTGAACATTTTGTCCTCAAAGTTCATGTGTTAGAAGCAGGAAAATGAGCAAGCATAAGGATTTAAGCGAGTTTGACAAGGGCCAAATTGTGTAATGGCTAGACAACTGTGTCAGAGCATCTCCAAAACTGCAGCTCTTGTGGGGTGTTCCCGGTCTGCAGTGGTCAGTATCTATCAAAAGTGGTCCAAGGAAGGAACCGTGGTGAAGCAGCAACGGGCATGGGTGGCCAAGGCTCCTTGATGAACATGGGGAGTGAAGGCTGGCCGTTTGGTTTGATCAGACAGACGAGCTACTGAAGCTCAAATTGCTCAATGTAACGACAATGACTCATGAGTTTAATGTCTCGGGGAATAATTAACTCAAAAGGGATTTAATATTCAATATTCATGAATTTATGAATATAATTTGCCAGTCGTTCATTACGTATTAAAATTTTCCGATAGGGAAAATTGTTTAATTAAATACAAGTAACCCTTTACGGAATTGCTTGAAATTATCCTACTAAGTTTGTCCTGCAAATTAGTTATAGACTTTTCAAATCAATTCTCAATAAGGGATTACTGCTTTACGAGCGCATAAGAAACATTAACTTTACTGATCAGGACAAGTTCAATATTTCAAATGGTCATACAGTTTACTTTACTAACATAGTAGCACAAGCAGTTAGGTAACGTTAGATCGTAAGTTTCATTGACTTTGTGTATGTGGCAGAATAACAGATTCAACTCATTAAATGTCTTTTGGAGGTTTAATAAACACAAACTAAAAATAACACTACAATTCACACAGAAAGTACATACTAAATATGCATCAAGAGAGTAGAAGTATAGATATTAACGAAAGAATACATAAAGAGAATAATGAATAGACTGAAATTAGAGAGAGATAAAAGAGAGAGAGAGAGAGAGATGAGAGAGAGAGAGAGACAAAGAGAGTGGGGGGGATAAGAAGCAGCTTTCCTTCAGTTCATCAAATACAACCTTCACGGAGTTAACTTGTCCCAACGGGAAAATAACACACCCTCTTTACAGCAGTTTGAATTTGGAAGATAATACTTGCTCTAGTTGTGGCTTCTCGCGTGTGTGCGTTTGTTCCGAGTTCAAATGCCCTGCGTGTCCGGTGGTTCTTTCCGAGGTCGAAAGGGAGCGGCTGGTTGCTTTCTAGAGACGCTCCATGTCCTCCTTCTGAAGAATGCCCTTGGGGCTAGTAAGTTGATGACTCAGTAGGGAAGCGAGGAGAACCAGGGAAGAGGGGAAGAGAGGAAGAGCTGGGGCCTGCTTGGAGGGCCTGCATTGGTGGCATGGCTTAAGTGCCAGCCACCGTGGGTGTTGGCTCCCACAGGGAGAGAGTTGGAGAAGTAAGAGAGCGGAGATTGTCTCCACTGGTCTTTTAAGGTCTGGGGTGGTAGTCCCACCCTCCAGGGTTAGACTTAACCAATGAGAGTGTTGGGATTTCCCGGCGGGAAATTCCTCAGCAGATTTTATGGCTCTTTGTTCCAAGGCTCGAATCAGTGGGTCTCTGACCATTCATATTCTAATTAATGCAACAAACACACACTGCATTTTCTGAATAAGTGATATACATGGAAGTGTAAGTCGTGAAGTGAGCATTAATTTGATAGGAGTCATGACATATATGAGGTTATCTGAACTAGTAATTTGTTAAGAGAAAGATAGAAAAATGCAAAATACCATACAGAAGAAACATTTTACAAAACAGTTATGTGTTTACATATAATGTCCTAGGGTGCATGTTCATTTATAGATGGTTTGTCTATAATTTGAGGCAAAAGCTCTGTGTCTTAAACTCTTTGTGTCTGAAACTTCATGTGGCCAAATTATTTTGGGCCATAAAACATCTTATCAGATGGTTTCCAGGGTAACGAAGAATCTTTCTCTGTTGTGTTGGGGGAAGGTCTGTCAGTAAGCACAACGCTTTCAAAAACATATTTGTTAAATGTAACTGGCGATTGTGTGTTTGATTCGCCTGAGTCGCTACATCAAGAAGTTAATGCTGGTTCTGATAGAAAGGTGTCAGAATACACAGTGCATCACAGTTTGTTGTGTATGGGGCTGCATAGCCTTAGACAAATTAGGGTGCCCATGCTGACCCCTGTCCATTACCGAAAGTGCCAACATTGGGTACATGAGTAGCAAAACTGGACCATAGAGCAATGGAAGAAGGTGGCCTGGTCTGATGAATCACTTTTTCCTTTACATCACGTGGATGGCCAGCTGCGTGCATTGCTTACCTGGGGAACACATGGCACCAGGTTGCACTATATGAAGAAGGGAAGCCAGCGGAGGCAGTGTGATGCTATGGGAAATGTTCTGCCAGGAAACCTTGGGTCTTGCCATCTATGTATATGTTACTTTGACACGTACCACCTACCTAAGCATTGATGCAGCCCATGTACACCCTTTCATGGAGATGGTATTCCCTGGTGGGGAAACTCTTTCACTCTTCTGCCACAAAGCAAAAATGGTTCAGGAATGGTTTGAGGAGCACAACGAATTTGAGGAGTTGACTTGGCCTTCAAATTCCCCAAGTCTCAATCCAATTGAGCATCTCTGGGATGTGCAAACAAGTCCGATCCATGGAGGCCCCCCCTCACAACTTACAGGATCTGCTGATAACATAATGGTGCAACATACCACAACACACCTTCAGGGTTCTAGTGGAGTCCATGCCTTGACGGGTCAGGGCTGTTTTGGCAACAAAATGGGGATCAGCACAATATTAAGAAGGTGGTCATAATGTTATGCCTGATCTATGTATGTTTGTATGTATGTACAGTGCATCCAGAAAATATTCACAGCACTTCTCTTTCTCCACATTTTATGATGTTACAGCCTTATTCCAAAATTGATTAAATATATTTTTTTATTCTACAAACTATCCCAATATTGACAATGTGCAAGGTTTTCATCAATGATGTCTCTGTACATTGCTGCATTCATCTTTCCCTCGATCCTGACTAGTGTCCCATTTCCTGCTGCTGAAAAACATCCCCACAGCATGATGCTGCCACCACTATGCTTCACTGTAGGGATGTTATTGGCCAGGTGATGAGCGGTGCCTGGTTTCCCCCATGATGCTTGCCATTCAGGCAAAATAGTTTAATCTTTGTTTCATCAGACCAGAGAATTTAGTTTCTCATGGTCTGAGAGTCCTTCAGCTGCTTTTTGGCAAACTCCAGGTGGGCTGTCATGTGCCGTCTGGCCATTCTACCTACAGGCCTGATTGTTTGACTGCTGCAGAGATGGTTATTCTGGTGGAAGGTTCTCCTCTCTCCACAGAGAAACGCCGGAGCTCTGTCAGAGTGACCATTGAGTTTCTAGGTCACCTCTTTGGCTAAGGCTCTTTTGCCCGATCGCTCCATTTAGTCAGACGGCCAGCTCTAGGAAGAGACCTGGTGGTTCCAAACTTCTTTCATTTACGGATAGTGAGGGCCACTGTGCTCATTTAAACCTTTAATGCTGAAGAAATTTTTCTGTACCCTTCCCCAGATCTGTGCCTCGAGACAATTCCTTGGGCTTCATGGCTTGGTTTGTGCTCTGACATGCACTGTAAACTGTGGGACCTTATATAGATAGGTATGTTCCTTTTCAAATCATGTCCAGTAAACTGAATTTACCACAGGTGTACTCCAATGAAGTTGTAGAAACATCTCAAGGATGATGAGAAACAGGATGCACCTGAGCTCAATTGTCATGGCAAAGGCTACTTATGTAATTTTTGTTTGTTTGTTTGTTTGTTTTTATATATATATATATATATATATATATATATATATATATATATATATATATATATATATATATATATATATATATATATATATATATAATATATATATATATATATATATATATATATATATATATATATATATATATATACATATACATTAGCTTTGGTGTCATTGTGGGGTATTGTTTGTAGAATTGAGGAAAAAATAAATGAAATGAAACTATAAATTTTCGTTCATGAGATAGAATTAATTATTTTTTTTCTCTTTCACCTTTACTTGTTTCTTTTAATAATGTCTGAACATTATTGTATTTTTATTTCTCTCATGTTCGAAAATAAACAAATAAACTCAACTAAAAAATAATGAATTTAATCCATTTTGGAATAAGGCTGTAATATAACAAAATGTGGAAAAAGTGAAGCACTATGAATACTTTCTGGATGCACTGTATGTTTTTATGTGTTTTTTTTGCTTACGGCCACCTGTCAGTATTTCACACTGATCTCATACACACTCACTTCCTCCAAATGTCTTCTCCCTTCAGTTTGAAGGTCTGAGTCGTGTGGCAGAGTGTCTCTTCTCCCTAGTCAACGGGGACGACATGTTCCCTACGTTTGCAGAGTTTGGGCAAAAGAACACAATGGTGTGGCTGTTCAGCCGGGCATATCTCTACTCGTTTATTTCCCTTTTCATCTATATGGTGCTCAGCCTCTTCATCGCCCTCATCACAGACGCTTACGAGACCATCAAGGTACCATCAACTTGATAAAAGTTTTTTTGCAATTTGCATGGTTTTGTGTTATGGTCAAATTCAACATATTGTGAAATGGAATCAAGAATACATCATTTCCTAATCTTGTTCCCCTTCTTCATTCGGTTGTTTCCTAGCCGAGTTTCCTAGTTTCCTATCCAAATTTCATTAAAATCTAAAATTCAAAAATCTAAAATATCAAATAAGACTAATGATGATTTTAAGATGTAGTATCAACAGTGTAAGTAGTGTGTTTACACTGAAAATTCCATACCGAAGAAGTGCACTTTAAAAATCCTGATGAAAGAAATGTGGAATGTTTCAACCCTTTTGGTTTTCTATGTTTGGTTGCTTTGCCTTTTGTTTTGCTTTACTCTTTTGTTTGGTTTTGCTTTTTTTTTTTTTTTTGCTTTTTTATTAGTTTTTTTTCTTTTCTTTTCTTTGCTTTACTTTTTTTTTAAACTTTTTTAGTTTGCTTTGCTTTTTGTTTTGCGCTGCTTTTTTATTTGGTTTTGCTTTGCGTTTATTTTGCGTTGCTTTTTGCTTGGTTTTACTTTCCTTTGCTTTTTGTTTGACTTTTTATTCCAGCAGAATTTGTAGTTTTAGTCTTTCACCCAAAAATAAGTTTGAACAACATTAAAGTTGGTATATTGTGACATTTAAATTTCTAGATGAACCTTCCTTTAATTTAATATTATATATTATATTATAGTCTACATTACACTTAGTAATATTCAACAAAGCAAGCCATGCTATACTTGTTTGTAGCGCTTCATATCAATTTCTTCATTTTGCCTAGGGTTACCAAACGACAGGCTTCCCCATGACAGAGCTCCAGCGGTTTATGATGGGGCAGAAGGAGGGCTTCCCCCTCCAGGGGCAGGAGTGCGGTGAAGTCGAGAACATCCACCCTTCTGTTATGCTGTGTTGCTGCAGAAGGTACAGTATATAATCCCAGACATCAGCTGCAGGGCAGCAGTGTTTCCTCCAGAGCTGAGGTCAGCCCACTATGGCATGAGAAATGGAATTAGTGGTGGGAGAGAAAGACGGACACACCCAGCAAAGTGCTGATTACAGAGAAATGTTCTCTGTGGGGGAAAAAAATCGAGAAGGCTTCCCCTTGCCTTGCAGAAACGATAAACAAATGAGAGTTTAGAAACTCTCCATGATGCCATTATTGTTCTGCGCTTCTAATCCTCTGGCAGATTTTGCCAGAGCTTTTTGTCTTGGTAGTCTCTAGCTGTTTTGGGTTGCAATGCGAGAATGCGAAACTGTCTCCACAAAAAGCATTCATTGTTTGCTTGAGTGTCAGATGTGAGGGGAAGCCCGGCTATAATTTGATGCTGTGTCTAAATATCAGGTTAAAAACCACTTGTGCTGCACTGAGTGGATTTTAGCATGGACATTACAGTACATTTTGACTGAATTGGTTTTCATTTTATTTAATTTTTTTAACTGATCTCTTTAGATTAGAACAACTGGTTCCTGCTCTACATGTGCAAGATAATTTCCATATCTTTTCATCTCAGAAATCGGAAAACTTGTTTTTTTGTTGGCTGTGAGGTTCAGACTATATTGGCTTATTTTATCACCCCTTTTATAAATGTCATGTATAATTTTTTTTTTTTAATGCTGATCAAGGCTACATTTAATAGGATTAGAAATACAGTAAAACCTCCTACAATTTCAAGTAACTGTTTTCTATTTTAATATATTTTAAAATGTAATTTATTCCTCTGATGCAAACCTGAATTTTCAGCACCATTACTCTTCAAGTCCTTCGGGGACTTTACCTAAAGAATTTACCTAATTTAACATGAAACTAACATGCAAAGTTCTCTTCGAGTTTCTTTAGGAATCTTTGCTTTCACTTCCTATTGAAACTGCAACCAAACACGTTTATATACAGGTTGCAGACTGTGCAACCAAAGTCTGCTCTGAAAAACTATTACAACTAAAATCTGTACCTTTGAGTTGGTTTAAAGATGACAGAAACGCTTTCAAAGACTGTTTCAGAACATCTACCTGCACATTTAAGAGCCGTTTCCTCAAAGGAAGTGCCTCCTCCCGCCCAAAAAATGGATGAGAAAATCCAAATGAAAAAATTAAACAAAACAAATATTACAAAATGTGACATTAAAAAGTGCATAAATAACTCATTTTTCTAAAGTAACACTGTCCAACGGCAACGCCAGCAGGTGAAGTTCAAATGAGACACTGCGTGTCTCTTGCCTCCCCTGAGCCCATTGACTTTTAACAGACCTCCTAAAGTGTGCAGTGGGTTTTGTGTGGGGTGATTGAGAATGAATGGGGAAAAGTCACGTGATAGGAGGCAAAATCCCACCTCTTGTTTTCGTGAGCGTTTGCGAATCTGTCTTAATGAACAAAATTAGGCTGTTAATGATAAGGCTAATGGAAAAGTGGGTAAACTTCTCAGCCACGTGGCTCGGTCACGTCAAAATCAAACTTGAAATGACCTGAAAACATGGACTTTTTAGTTAGCAATGAGTTTGGTGAAATGAAAGATGCATATTTACTGAGCTTGATGACTGATGATCTGAACATAAGTTAACTATTAAAAAGAACAGCTGAAAATCAGTTCATAAATAAAATATTTTGTTTCAATTGTTACTGCCTTATTATTTTGGAATAATGTAAAAATGCTTAAAACACTAACTTGATGAGATTTTATACTTTTCAATAGACATTGATTGCATTGTTCAAACAAAAATGAAAATTAGCCCATGATTTACCTACCCTCAAGTCATCCTAGGTGTATATGACATTCTTCTTTCTCATGAACACAGTCCATCCCTAAATATTTTACTTTATAAAGTTTTAAATATGGATATTTTTTTATCCCTACACTTCAGAAGGCCTTTATTAACCCCCGGAGAAGTATGGCTTACTTTTATAATCGATGGATGCACTTTTTGGGCTTCAAATTTTGGCCTGTCATTATAAAGCTTGTAAGAGCCCAGAATATAACTTTTTAATATATTTTTTTAATTTAACTCTGACTGTATTCGTCTGAAAGAAGAATGTCATATACACCAAGTATGACTTGAATGTGAGAAATTATGGGGTCGTTTTAATTTTTGGGTGAACTATCACTTTAAGTGTAACTGGGACATGAATTTACATTTGATTTATAAAACAACACAAAAAACTGAGGACTCCTGTAACTCACGATATACTTCATTTGTGCCCTCTTGCAGGATTCCCAAAGACGACACCATCATTCTTATCAGCTGATCTCTGCGAATAATCGAACGATTCATTGTTGAATCTACTGAAAACTGCAATGGATTTGCAGCTTAATCAGGGAAAGATTGTGTGAAAATGTTTACCGCTCCATGTACATGTTTCATGGTTCATGTACTACACAGGAAGCCACAGCTTCGTGCACATGTCAATTTCATTAGAAACCGGTAAGACCTGCATTAGCAAACGGGTAAATGCCGAAATTCATATCTGCCAAAGTGCACTACAATGCAATTAAGAGCAAAAAAAGAGGGTCAAATTGCAACCACAGAAGATGTTTGAAGCATCTTGATGTGCAATCAGTAAAATTATCCCTGTTTAATATTGTAAACTAGAGGAAATAACTTTTATGGTATTATTTATGTGTCATCTGGATTGTCTGCTCATGTTTTACATTAGAGAATCGCCTCAAATTACACATTTGTGTTTGATTTTTATATCCGCCCTTTGGCATGTTTCCTCAAAGGCATTTTGAACATTTGCAGCTAAATAGTTTTAAGATAAAGCCTCTTATTATTGTGCTTCAAAAATGTGAAGTGCGTAAGGAGTGATTGCGCCGTGTACAGTATGTGCAGCACTGGACTGCTAAAAATGCTTTGTTCACTCATAGCCGAGGTAACTTTTGCCTTCGTGGAAATGGGTTTACTTTATGAAGCGAATCACATCTCATTATGTCTATCATCCCACAATTAAGGCAGACGAGTTCCTACGTGACTTGCTTGGTAAGCAGTTGCTCACCGGGAGAAGGGCCTGGGGTGAGGGAATGAAAGATAATAAAAGAATATTTTGTATTTGCAAACTGAAAGAGGTCCTTTATGTGTGTGCAGTTTTATTGTTTGGGTTTCATTGTTGGTTTAGTGAAAGTAGATATTAAATCAAGCTAAAATGCAACCTAGAAACATGCTGACAGGCTTTGTTGGTCTGTTAAAAGAAAGACTTTTGTGTACAGTGCTTTTTTTTTTTTTTTTTACCTAAACAAACTATTAAATCAGAAGCGCTTGGTTTTTAGGATGGCTTCACTTCTTCTTTTTATAAGAAATGAAACTCAATTCCTAACCAAACATGAATTCTGTAATTTACCTTGTTTATCCATATACTGATATATATATATATATATATATATATATATATATATATATATATATATATATATATATATATATATATATATATATATATATATATATATATATATATATATATATATATATATATATATATATATATATATATATATATATATAAAGTATTTATTTTATTTCTGTACTTTTTTGTAGAACATCAAAGATTTACGTACAGTGGGTACGGGAAGTTTTCAGACCCCCTTAAAATTTTCACTCTGTTATATTGCAGCCATTTGCTAAAATCATTTAAGTTCAATTTTCTCATTAATGTACACACAGCACCCCATATTGACAGAAAAACACAGAATTGTTGACATTTTGGCAGATTTATTAAAAAAGAAAAACTGATATCAGTATTTAGTAGAAGCACCTTTTTAATCTAATGCTGCCATAAGTCTTTTTGGGAATCCTCTGCCATTCCTCCTTGTAGATCTGTTCTGTCAGGTTAGATGGTAAACATTGGTGGACAGCCATCTCCAGGTCTCTCCAGAGATGCTTAGTTGGGTTTAAGTCAGGGCTCTGGCTGGGCCATTCAAGATCAGTCACAGTTGTTGTGAAGCCACTCCTTCATTATTTTAGCTGTGTGCTTAGGGTCATTGTCTTTTTGGAAGGTGAACCTTCTGCCCAGTTTGAGGTCTTGAGCACTCTGGAGAAGGTTTTTGTCCAGGATATCCCTGTACTTGGCAGCTGAAAAACACCCCCACAGCATGATGCTGCCACCACCATGCTTCACTGTTGGGACTGTATTGGACAGGTGATATGTTTCACATACGTCTTAGAATTAAGGCCAAAATGTTCTATCTTGGTCTCATCAGACCAGAGAATCTTATTTTCACCATCTTGAAGTCATTCAGGTGTTTTTTTTTTTTTAGCAAACTTTCACGTGTCTTGGACTGAGGAGAGGCTTTTGTCAGATCACTCTGCCATAAAGCCGACTGGTGGAGGACTGCAGTGATGCTTGACTTTCTACAACTTTCTTTCATCTCCCGACTGCATCTCTGGAGCCACAGTGATTTTTATGTTCTTCTTTACCTCTCTAACCAAGGCTCTTCTCCCCTGATAGGAAGGGTTCTGGTCATCCCAAACGTCTTCCCTTTAAGGATTATGGAGGCTACTGTGCTTTTAGGAACCTAAAGTGCAGCAGATTTTGTAACCTTAGCCAGATCTGTGCCTTTGACCTTATGATTCTCATAGAGTGCCGAAGTCATGACGTCACTTTGTAGGCCAAGCCGGAAGTTAGCGGTGCATGGGTTCCCTCGATCAAAAGCCTAAGCATTTTCCCCATAGACCTTTGGACAATCGCCAAAAATACAATCTGTGTTCAACAAAGATTTATGACCCTTACACGTTTGTCTATCAAGATAAGCTGTACAAGTGAATCCAACATGTATACCGTTTGAAGCCTAAATAAAGCCGTCAGATATAAAATGCTAACGGTAGGCTATAAACGGACTACAGCACACAGTCGCGGATCTACGTCATCATCAAGTGTACTCAAATTTTATTTAAAAAACGCGTTCGCTCATTATGATCTGCGCTGTGTATGAACACTTATCCACTTTTTCATGAGAAATATTGCCCATTCGTTTTTTCCCAAAAATGTTAGATACTAATTGGGTTTATGCGTGCCTCTCAGATTTGTTTTCTCGTTTGTTATTTATTTATTTATTCATTTATTATTTTGTTAGTTTATATAAAGCTTAATATTATTGTCTTTGTGATTAAGATTAGGCTATTATGCCTGATCCTCGTGCCCCAAATAGACTTTAAAGATTATCTTTCACTCTATTATGTTGGATTGTATGTTTCCATACCATTTGCTAATTCGCCAGAAAAAAAACGTGCTTTTACCACCTCAGAAGCACTAACGATGTAAGCTATAGCCGTATCAATTTACAATCGTATGTCATTTTCCTTAGACGATTGATCATATATCGAGGAGAGAACCACTATAAATCTGGACATGTAGAACAGTGCAGCTTTCAGTCGACGATTTGTGGTTCCATCTTGGGACAAAACAAAACACTACAAATGAAGAATTGGTAATCGGTTACCTTAATATCACAGATTTCTGTGTACAACAATATTTGGAAACACCACTATTTGAAAGGACTAAATATATAACTATGTATATTAACTGAAAGTTAAACTTCTAAGAACGTGAGGTTGAAACGCAGGCTAGTTTATTTTATTTTTATTAAACATTTACTTACAGAATTCAAAAGTGAATGAAATGCAGGCAAGTGAGATTTCCTGTTTGTCACTATGACGTCTAAAGTCCCGGCCAAAGGATGTAGAGCAACTTTTAGCAACCCTTTTAGCAACTTGTTAGCAACCACCTTTAATAACGGTGTAGTGGTGTAGAACTAGTGTGTTTTATGTCATAGATCAAAACGTGAAAATATTTAGAGGCTTAATGTACATTAATGAGAAAAAAATGAACTTAAATGGTTTAGTAAATGGCTGCAATATAAAAAAAGAGTGACAAATTTAAGGGTAGTCTGAAAACTTTCCGTGCCCAGTGTATTTTTTAAAATCATTTACAATGGACTAAGTAACTATTATGGTCCATCTAGGGTTAGACCGCAATAAAAAATAAATAAAAAAGATATGACTCCCCGGCCCAGTCGTCAGACCAAAAAAAAGAACGAAAAGAACGAAATTGCAAAAATAAAAGGGCAGGTCAACCCTACAAACATCCATTATCCAAAACAATCAAGAAATAAACATAAACTAAATTAACAAAATCGAAAGAATCCATAATGGCGGTCTCACGGCTGGAGAGGAGACAGGAGATGTGCGACCGGCCCGGAATCGCAACAGCTCGCCGACTGGAAGCGGAAAGGATGGTTTTAAAACCTCATCAATTACTACAGTCCAATCCCCACAGGAAGAGGTGGACCTTACCGCAACTGGAAGTCCTACATAACACAAAAACACAAAGCAAACAAACAACAACGACAAAAGCATAAACATAAATATATAAAAAACCGGAATTACACATAATTCCGTAACCCCCCCCCCCCCCCCCCCATAAGAGTCAACATCATCCCTATACATCTGCCAACACATTCTCTTTACCTTTCTTATAACAAATTTCAATATTGAACTCTTGTACAATCAATGCCCACTGCATAATGCGTTGATTAGAATTTTGCATCTTTGCAAGAAAAGTTAGTGGATTATGATCAGTAAAAACTTTCACTGGCAACGAACTGGAACCCACATATACTTCAAAGTGTTGAAGAGACATTAACAGCACTAAAGCTTATTTTTCAATAGTGCTATAATGCAGCTGATGTTTTAAAAATTTCTTTGAGCAGTAACACACTGATCCATACTGTGCTCGTCTTCTTGCAGGAGCGCAGCACCAGCTCCGTTAGCACTGGCATCCACATCTTAAAAGGCAATAAAATTTTTTGGCCGCTGTCAACACAGGGGTGCTACATAAAAACTTAACTGAATCAAATGCGGTTTGACAAGTCTGAGTCCATAGGAAATCTTGAGTTTTACTCAGCAAGTTCGTAAGAGGCAAAGCGGTATCTGAAAAATTCCGGCAGATTCCACGGTAATAACCCACCATGCCTAAAAAAACGTCTCAGTTCTCTTTTTTTTTTTGGCACTGGGAATTTTAGAATCGCTTGCACTTTAGCAGAAACTGGGCGAACTTGTGCCTGACCAACCTGCTTTCCTAGGTAAGTTACCGTAGCTTTACCAAATTCGCATTTTGCGAGGTTAACTGTAAGTGAAGCCTTTTGTAAACGGTCAAAGACAGTGTAAAGGGTTTTCAAATGCTCATCCCAGGTGGAGGAATAAATCACAATATCGTCCAAATATGCCTCACATCTTTAAACACCAGATAATACAGAATTCATAAGGCGTTGAAATGTTGCCGGGGCATTTCGAAGGCCGAAAGCCATCACAGTGTACTGTAGTAAGTTATCAGGAGTGAGAATGCGGGGGTTAATGGTACCTGCCAGTTCCCAGTATTACTGGGAACAGCGAAACCATTATCAAGAAGATACTTAATCTCAGATTGCATTAATTCACGCTTAGTTGGATTTAAACGATAAGCATGTTGCTTGAACGGAGAATGATTGCCTACCTCAATGTCTTGATAAGCAGCAGTAGTACGAGAGAGCACATCTGAAAACAGAGCAGGATGAGACTGAATTAACTCACATACCTCCCTTTGAGATGAGTCAGATAGATGTGACAGAAAAGATGCTAAATTCTGCAATCGCACACCCGTAACAGGAATATTTCGTAAAGTCAACCCATCCTCAACTGGACAATATGTTGAATGCATAGGAACAGAAGCAACGGGGACAATAGGGTTTTTAGACTCTTTGTCATCATCTCGCGTCACATGCGGTTTCAACATATTAATATGACACACTCGAGTCTTCCTCTTCCTGTCACATAGTCCATTTCACTAACCTTTGATTTGACAACATAAGGACCATGGAAACGTGCTTGCAACGCAGATCCCAAAATTGGGAGTAAAACTAATACTTTTTCACCTTCATGAAAACAGCGAGGAACAGTGTCTTGATCAAAATGGGTTTTCATTTTCTCCTGGGTAGACGACAACGACATACGAGCCAGATCACAAACTTTATGCAACCGCTCACGGAAGGAGCTCACATAATCCAACACATTAGTTGAAGGAGATTCCTTAGACATCCACTTTTCCTTCAAAAGCTTAAGTGGACCTCGGACAGTGTGTCCAAAGACTAAATCTGCTAGACTGAATCCCAAAGATTCTTGTGTGGTTTCACGTATCGCAAATAACAAGAGCGGTAAACCCTCATTCCACTCTTTCGCTCACCTTTCTCAGGATCATTCTTTTCTCATTTAAGAATGATCCTGAGAAAGGTGAGGGATCAGTCCAGAACTACAGGAGGAGCTTGTTAATGATCTCAAGGCAGTTGAGACCACAATCAAAAAACATTGGTAACATTGGTAATGCACTAAGCCACAATGGATTGAAATCCTACAGCGCCGGCAAGGTTCCCCTGCTCAAGAAGACACATTTGCAGGCCCCTTTGAAGTTTGCCAATAGGCATTTTAATGATTCAGAGAAGGCCTGTAAGAAAGTATTGTTGTCAGATAAAACCAAAATTGAGCTCTTTGGGTCACGGATAGGTCTTCCAGCATGACGATGACCCGAAACATAGCTCCAAGGCAACAAAGGAGTGGCTCAAGATGAAGCACATTAAGGTTATATAGTGGCCTAGCCAGTCTCCAGACCTTAATTCTATGGGAAATCTGTAGCCTGACAAGCGAGACCCACATCAAGATGTTTGGTCTGGAAACTCACCATTGACAGCTCAATCCGAGGGGCAGGATAAACGGTTGTCTTTCAAACTCCCTCTGCACGCGATAGGATAGCGCTACAACCAACCAGAGCAACGAAGGTGAAACAGAGCTTGTTGATAGATTAAATATTCGCTGTATCCGGTCGGCAAAACTCAGAACACATCTTCCCTTTTTAAGAACGACTTCAGTGCCATTCTTTGTTCTTTTCTCAGAGAAAAGCTTAACTCCAAGTCTTCCAGAGTCGCGGTCAAGGCTGATTCGAAAGACCGCCGTTCGTCAGTTTCTGTGTTTACTAGAAGCACCCAAACGCAACTCTGCCGTCATTATGTTAAGCCCCGCCCACCACTCTATACACAATGTGATTGGCCCGATCACAGTTTGGGGTTTACAGCGCAGAAGTGTATTGACAGTTGCTAGATGACAGTTGCGGCAAATTAGATTTGCTGCCGCTCGGGTGCATCTAGGTTTCTAGGCTAGGAAATCTGTGGAGGAAGCTGAAAATTCGAGTTGAACAGTCATGAAACCTTGAGGATTTTGTAAAGAGAAGTGGACCCAAATCCCTCCTGAGATGTGTGCAAACCTGGTTACCAACTGCAAGAAACATCTTACCTCTGTGTTTGCCAGCAAGGGTTTCTCCACCAAGTACTAAGTCTAATTTTGCTTGGTGATCAAATACTTATTTCCCTTACTGAAATACAAATAATTTTAAAACCTTTAAATGTATTTTTTTTGGTTGATATTCTGTCTCTAAAGTATAAAGCACAGACCCTTTTTTGTAAGTGGGTAAACTTGCAAAATCAGTATCCCCCCCCCCCACTGTATACAAATATGTAAATGTGTATATAAATTATTATTATTATTATTTTATTTTTTTTGCAGAACAATGCGTTTAAGTTTACAATTGCAATGAAGTCTTTTGCAACATAATGAAGTGGCATCAAAATGTAAAAAAATAAACTTACTTTTTGACTAAAGATAATAGGCCAGTAATTTCATAAATATATATTTCAGAAAAAGCATATTTTCTCATTACCTTCATTGTTACTGTGATTAAATATTAAAATGTTCAAAATTTAAGTCAATACTGAGTATCAGAATAAATTATATATTTCAATGATCCTTGAGATAAGGCACGAAACATGTTTTTTTACGTAAAAAATAAAAACTAAAACTACATTATTAAAAATTTGTATTTTTTACATTTAATAAATACCTTCACCTTTAAGGTGTAAAATAGGCTACTGTTGGAGTTTAGGATACTGACAGTGTTGTCAAAAGTCCAGCTGGGGCCAAATATACAAATAGAATCATAAAAAACAGAATTAGAAGAATTCCCCATATGCAAAAAAAAAAAAAAAAAACCTACAAAAACAAACAAAACAAAACATTAAATCACATTATACGTTTTTTTAAGAGCACCTGTCAACTGTCATTCATAAAACCTGATGGAGTTGACAAAATGTATTTTTTTTTCCACCATAACCACGTGTTCTACAGTAGAGCAATTTTGATTTCTTCCCCCTCAGTTGGAGCTGCCTTAATAAACAAATCAAAAAAGCAAGATTTATCCCACAACTATTTACAAAAAAACTATTACACTGCGATGACGGAGTTGTTAATGACCACAGAGACTTAAATATGGCTTGTTTAAAATATTTAAAAACGTACAACTTCCAGTGTCCTACTGTCTGTGAGATCCACATGAGCAGGAAATAGTAAATGCTCCTCAGAGTTAAAGCTGCTAATGGCACTACCTTATGTATTCAGAATAATTTAAAATCCTGATGGATTTATAGCTATTTTGTAATGGAAAATAATTCAATATTTACTTTTTATATTTTTTGATATCTTTTTAACGCCTTTTAACGTTTTTATTATTATTTTTTTATTAAGTTGTTGCATTTGTAAAACACTTTGTTTGACAGTTTTACATTGTGACCTCATGCTGAAGACAGGCTACAGTGTGCTTTTAAAATAACACTAAATTAATTATTTAAAAATATAAGCAATGCATGTCCTGAGTATACGCATTTCCTTGAGATGTAACTTTTAAAGTATTTTCTAGTGTGTTGATACTCTTACTTTTTAACATAAATAGGGCTTTTGTGTTTGGGACATGTTTTGTTCCTTATCTCAAGGATGTGCTTTATCAATGTATTAAAGACTGAAAGACATTTGGTCAATTTACAGATGTTAAGTGGTGTTGTTAAGCGTTACGCATTTTCATTCAGGTGTGTGAGGTCCTTAGTTTACCTCACACCTGAGTAAAATTGCGTAACGTTACGCAATAGAGGCTGGCAAAGAACGACCGACTCATAAAACGCGTCATTTATCTACAAACTTTTAAACACAATTTCGCTTCTTCTCTTCAAACTCGAACAATGTATATAGTTCTTCGGCTCATGATGAGATGAAACGCATTATTTCACTAAATGTAGGCTATTTACTTTTTGTGCACACTTGAAAGCAGCAGCATAGTTTCACCAGTGTGCGCTGACCACGCCCACAGTGACCATCTATGATTCCCGGTCTCCTGCCTACTCCCTAAAACTCAAGAGCAAACTTCAGCAGATACTTCACCGAGAGTCGCCTAGTGTCTGTGGAGTCACGCCGGATTTGAGCGATAACATTACTTCGGACTACTAATGGAGAGTGAACTGAGAACCTGACGAGTCTATCACTGGTAAGAGAGCTTTATATCACTGCACATTATTGTGCGAGTTTCATAAATTGAGTCATGCTTTTAGGGATATAGTACAGTTACTGCTAAAACTTGATTTCACGTGAAATTTTGATTGATTTGATTTGTTTTGGTAGTGTCCTGAGGTGTAACATGCACGTAAAACTATTTGACACAGCACCTCAGGAGCTTATTCTAATCGAGAGACTAAAATATAATGTAGAACAAACGCGTGAAAACAAAATGTGAGTAAAATGGCCATAAAATAATGGACCTTAGATAGCCTAAACTGCAGGAAAATGCTTAAAACATACAAATGCCACAGTAAGAACTTAGAGAAGTGCCCCAATACCCCTGTATTCACCCTGTTATGAATTTAAAGGTTATACATTAAACCTGAACTACTTTATCGTTTATTTAATAATACAATACATTTATGGTAGAATTTTTTTTTTACATCAACTTATTTATGTGAATAGGAACTGAAGCTAATTTATTTATTTACTTTACCATGGAATACAAAAGGTAGGCTAATTGTGAAATATCTTTCACTTCCCACTTCTAAGTAAAAAAAGTCAGAATTGCAACATATACACCCAGAATGTATTTATGTATGTATGTATTTATGTATATGTGTGTGTGTGTGTGTGTGTGTGTGTGTGTGTGTGTGTGTGTGTGTGTGTGTGTGTGTGCAATTCAAGAAAAGTCAAATTGTTAAGTTTCAATTGCCATTTTTTTATTTCATGGTGGAATCAAGCTCCCATAGAAAGAGTAATCACATTTATTTTAGTTTTATTGAAAAAGATAGTCTATCGGTGATCAGTTATGTACATTTAAGTGTTTATGCTGCATTTTATGTTTAGTATTGCATTTGTTGTCTGTTACCCTGATGGTGTTTTGTCTTTGAATTATGGGTTTTCCTTTAAATGACTCATAAGAAAAACAATCTGAAATAATTGAGCCATTATAGTCCCAGACAATACACTTATTTGTTGTTTTTCTTCCAGTCATAGTGGGTTTTTGTCTAAAGATGGCAAGTAATAACACTTGCTACCATGATCAGCCCATGGCCTTTTTCTACAACAACAGCAACATAACCTCAGATGAATGGGACCAAACACAGCTCATCCTGGTTCAGTGTTTTGGATCCATCTGCTGTTGCTTCATCCTAGTGGCCAACGCCATGATCATTGCAGCGGTGGTGACGAACAGAAGGTTTCACTACCCCTTCTACTATCTCCTCGCCAATCTTGCCCTCTCAGACTTTCTCGCCGGGATCGCTTACGTGTATCTCATGTTCCATACAGGGAAAATATCTCGTGATCTAACCGTTCAAGGCTATTTCTTTCGGCAGGGTTTGCTGGACACGAGTCTCTCAGCATCCCTGACCAACCTCCTGGTGATCGCCCTCGAGCGCTACATCTCCATCATGAACTGGAAGGTCCACAGTAACCTCACCAAACGGCGAGTGACCCTGCTGATTGCCCTTGTGTGGGGTATATCGATATTCATGGGGGCCGTGCCTAGTTTGGGCTGGAACTGTATCTGTAGTCTGGACCTGTGCTCCAAACTGGCTCCCATCTTTAGCCGGAGCTACCTGATCTTCTGGTCCATTTCCAACCTGGTGCTCTTCCTCATTATGGTGGGTGTATACTTGAGGATATACTTCTATGTTATGAAAAAGACTGTCGTCATGAAGTCGCACACTTCTGCATCTTTAAACCGTAAGAGGACGCCCGTCAAACTCATCAAAACTGTGATGACCGTACTAGGTAAGTTCTAGAGATGTTCCTTTAGATTTGGGGATAGTTTATCCAAAATGAAAATTTGTTAACATTTTATTTGAATCCTTGTTACAGTGAAATTATACATTCATATATCGAGTAATAATAGTTAACCACATGTACTTATGGTAGGCTTAGGGTTTGGTTTAGGGTTAGTTGCATGTAATTATGCCTAATTTTACAGTTATCACTACAGTATGTTCATGTAACTTATGTAACGAGGACACTGTACACAATTTCCAAAAATTATCATGTCGTACCACACCAGTTCTGTCCTATGATTTTCTTTCTTCTGTGGAACACAATAATTTTTTGAATGTCAATGAGGTTCAAATGTGGTTTTGGACCCCATTGACTTTCATTCTTTTCATTTTTATTTCATTTTCACAGTTAAAACATACATAAAAACATCTTCTTTTGCATTTTTCTCTATACTTTCTCTGCATCTTCTTTTGCATTTTTCTCTTTTGCATTTTTCTCTGTATATAGATACATTATATATTATGAAATGTCAGCAACTAAAGATATTTCAAGAATTGTCGTAATGGTTTTGGAAGGCTGGATGATTCTCTGATGGCTCATTTTGTGCACACAACATAGATAAGCTACAGCCAGGTAAACATGTCAGCAATGTGGACACAATTTAAAGTTACCAGATATGATGCTAGATTAGCAATATGTAAAATAGCTAAATAGCTAAAATATCGAGAGATGATAATTTGTCAATTTTGTGTTCCACAGATGAAGGAAAGTCATACAGGTTTGGGTCGACATGAGCATTTTTTGATTTTGATTTTTATTTTTTCACTTTATTTTGAAGTGTGCATGTTACAGGTACTTACTGTAATAATAACGGTAAATTATACATTGTCCTTATTATATGTACTACTATAATAACTAATTACCATAATTACAAGCAACTAAGACCTGTCTACAACTGGATTTATTATACATGCTGAAATGCATAAAGAGTAAAATTACCCAAACTTAATTTTTAGTATTATTATTTTTTTTTCTAAATTAAAAATAAAAAAAAATTCTGTAAGCATTTTTTGGTAAGTTCTAGAGATATTCCTTTAAATTTGTTCTTGTGAAAGGAATAGTTCACCCATAAAATGAAAATTCTAGTTGTACCAAACCTATATGACTAACTTTCTTCTGTGGAACAAACTGTTTTTGACGCCATTGACTTTAATTTTATGGTTAAAACACTTGAAACATTAATCAAATATGGCGCAAGTAATGTATACACTACAGTAGTTGTCAGCATTGTGAACACAAATACTGGAGAAAAAAAAAACTTGTTCGCTTGAAATATCCAGAGACAAACTTGTTAAACCAACATTTAATTGTCCAATGTTTACTTTTAGTTTTGGTTTTCGGCTAAATTAAAAAATGATAAACTTGATAACTTGATAAACTTTCGGTGCATCCTAATGTTTTGGAACGACATGATGCTGATTAAATTATAACTGAATTTTCATTGGTGAGCTATTCATTAAGAAGTCTACATTAACAAGCAGCCTGACTAAATGGAAAGTGAATTCATTGCAGCATGTTGATTCACCACATGCATTCCAGAATGATATGTATCAGTCAGAATGTATCATCACTCCTCAGTCACTCAAAGTTCAATGGCAATTACAGTATATGTTGGTTTATAGTTTTCCCACAAACCTTCGTAGCTCTGATGAGCTGTCCAAAGTCCACGCCTTTGGTCTGTAAGCATGATAAACGCTCCCAGCCTGCTGAATAGGTTAATTTAGCTCACACCAGAGAACTGCGTGGTCTGAAACATTTCTAGGCAAGCTCATAACCCACCCTAGTTTGGGCGATGTGGGACAGTGTGGGTAAATATTTTTGTGAATTTTTACTGCCATGGCAAATATTTAGATTAGAAGGATGTGATATCATATCCTGTTAACCACGAGCAGGCATGTAGTATACATATACATCTTGAGAATTTGAGAACTTGATTGAGGAGATGTAGATGAAAAACTGGATAGTTGATGTACAATGAGACACAAGTGTTCACAATGAGACACAAAACACGAAGCTTCCCACCCTTGAATTAGCTGATTGCTATCAGAAGTTCAAAGGTTGGGTTTCTTTTCCCTTTGTTTTTCTTTCTTTCATTATGAATCGCATGTTCAAACAATCAACCAGACGTTTTGTCTGCAAACAGGCCAATGATAAAGAAGAGAGCACTTGATAGAGAGAGAGACAATTTTTAACTGTCAAGTTTTTTTTCTAGAAATCTGCTCTTTGTGTACATGTAAAAACTGATAACAGGTTTTCCTTACACCCTGAATGTCTGAGATTGAACACATCTTAATCATTAATTTAAATGTTTAAAGGTTTAAATGAATGCCATGACAACTCTCTGAGTGTCTGGTATGGTAATCGATAAGACAATGCTGGTATGTTTGATCTTGGAACTGATCTGCTACGCTGCTTTTATTGCTGCTCCTGAGCAAGTACGGGACTTGCTACTGTCAATACATACACAACACGCTGCTGTGAATAAAACATGCGGCTGGATAATATAGCATACATGAATTACCTGTAGCAGATCTATACAGGTGGAGCTGGGGAAGGTGGAGAGTTTTTGAAAAAGTATTCTGCAAATACTACAGCAAATACGGACCGAGCTCATTTGCTACTGATGTTGCAGGAACCAATCAGCTGTGCCCTATTGAGATTGATGTGATTGCAAGCGGGTGAGGGCCTGTGCCATCTGGAGTTTCATGACAGAATGTATTTTATTCTATTATTAATCATTAATTAAAAAAATATCTTTGTAGAGATGCACCTCATGACATTTTACATCCTGTTAAACATGTCATGTCTACATATGCAAATAATGTATTATCTAATTAAATATGCACTGATTTGCAGACAATTCTAGAACAAAATCCAGGGGCCGTATTCACATAACATTTTATCTTACCACTAAGAGTTCTCCTAAATGGCAGTAAAAGTTCTTATTTAAGAGTTTTCTCTTAAAACCCACTCACAAAGCTGCTGAGAACTAGCCTAGAAATGTATATGCACCCTAGCGGCAGCAAATCTAATCTGCCCGCGAGTGTCGTCTAGCAACTCTCAATACCCTTCTGAGCTGTATTCCCCTAACTCTTGCTGGGCCAATCACATCGTGTATAGAGTCGGCGGGCGGGGCCAAAATGACGACGGCCGAGTTGCGTTTGCGTGCTTCTAGTAAACACAGAAACTGGAGAACGGCGGTCTTTCGAATAGGCCTTGACCGCGACTCTGGAAGACTTGGAGTTAAGCTTTTCTCTGAGAAAAGAACAAAGAACGGCACTGAAGTCATTCTTAAGAAGGAAGATGTGTTCGGAGTTTAGCCGACCGGATACGGCAAATGTTTAATCTATCAACAAGCTCTGTTTCACCTTCGTTGCTCTGGTTGGTTGTAGCGCTATCCTATCTCGTGCAGAGGGAGTTTGAAAGACAACCGTTTATCCTGCCCCTCGGATTGAGCTGTCAATGGTCAGTTTCCAGACCAAACATCTTGATGTGGGTCTGGCTTGTCAGGCTAGCTGAGAACAACTTTTACTAAGAAACAGAGACGTCTTAAGCTAAGAGAAAGAGTGGGGTTGACCTCGTTGCTATGGATGATGTTAACACGCTTACTGATAGGGGATAGGTTGCGCCAGTTACGCTTTTTACGTAAGTTGAATACAGAAGCTGTTTGTCGGAAGGTAGATATTTTACTTTATAAAGTTTTAAATATGTTTGTTTTTTTCTTACAAATCCCAATTGATTCACTTCAGAAGGCCTTTATGAAACACAGAGATGTGTGGAGTAAGTTTAGGATGGATGGATGGATGGATGGATGGATGGATGTGCTTTTTTGAGCTTCAAATTCAATAGACCCCCGTCATTGCCATTATAAAGCTTGGAAACATCAGGATATTTATTATATAACTCTGATTCTGTTCATCAAAAGGAACAAAGTCATACACCTAGGCTTGAGGATGAGTAAATCATGATGCAATTTTCATTTTAAGGTGAACTCCTTTAAGGCATTATTTACTTTAATACTTTACCACCCACCACCCCAAAAGATTCAAGCCATTTTTGTAAATAATAGACATGAAAAAAATAGAACAAGAAAATAGTACATGTAATTGACCCAAACATATTTGTTAAGAATTGCTGTTTAAGACCCTGTTTAAAACCACCAGCTAGAACAACCAGAAAGTTGGTTTGTGCTGGTCTAAACTTGTCTTTTCTAGAGAAATTCAAACATTATGTCAGACCAATGCATGTCCCAAAGAAGAAAAGCTGGTTTTAGGAGTATCTCTTCAAGTTGCAGATAGGGCTAAAGTGGAGGAGTCATCTCTTCCCAGCACAACAGGCTTCCTCCAGGCCTGTATAATTATCTTGCACAAGGTCGCTCTTTACACTGCCTGGCATCTGAATCAAACCACCAGCATGAGTGGCCTGTGGCCTTGGAGAGAAAGAATACAAACCTCATAGTAGATGCGTGTCTCTCTTTCAAACCAATTGCTCACATGTGTGAAAACCCGTTTTTGGTCAGACGAGTTTGCTTTGAAGATATAATAAATGTGTCTGGGAGACATTCTGAAGATGTGTGAAGATTCACAGCCCAGTACTCAGTTATTTTCTTGAACGAACTGCAGATAAAAGCAGACGTCTGCATTTCAGAAGCACTACATTCTTGCTTTTGTTGTTTTGTGTTATCGTTGGAGGTAAAGGTTACAATAATCTGTTGCGCAACTCTTTTGAAAAGGGAGAAATTCTTTGTTTAAAAATAAATAAAAGGTAAGTACAACAGTGAAACTATATTTTTCTTTCTTGTAAATATTAACTTTATCATAGCTATATATGCTTACATTCTGTGCAAATGTTGACAGATCAAGATGTTTTGTTCTTTGGTTTGTACAGAGATCAAAATTACAAGCATTACAGGATCATTTTATGAAAAAAAACAACCAATTTTCAGTCTGTGCACACTGAACGTGAAACTGCTGTGTGATGTGACTATCACCGCCAATCAGAAAATATTTGAGGTTTAGTTATGAGGAGCAGGATTCTGAACCAATGAGATTTCACAGTGGGCAGGGCAACCCAGCGATATATTAAAGCGCTCGTCTTGTGTGTAGACTGCACAGAATCACATCATCACAAGAGATTGCCTTTTATTTAACAAAACAGACTAAATAATGCTCTGCAAGTTAAATGGAGATGTTTTTTTTATTATTATTAGGTAGGTTCATCCGTGATGTTTCAAAAAGTGATGGGGACAATATCGACCCTTGCAAAAAGTGGGTATCCCACCCGCAAATTACACCTATGGTCATCCCGCTGTTTTGTAAATTAAATTTGCACAAACGACTTTCACATATTGTTTTATTAGTAGGGAAATATTTGATTTCAGATATAAGTGTGAAAGTATGCATGGATATTTAGCAAAGTTCATGAATATGAGGCGAGAAGGTTACGTTTAGGATTGTTTTTTGTGCTAAACACTCTCCAGAAATATTCTGTAATGTTATGTAGCTGTGCGTTATCTCACTGTAGCTGTATTAAAAAATAAATTATTACACGGCTCTGTTAAACACTTGATTCTGATTGGCCAATCGCGACATCCAGGCAGGTTTTTGAGACCGCAAGTTACGACTTCACTTTTTTCCAGGTAAAGTCATGCCAAACTGCCTGAGCGCGAGGAATTGCACTAGCTAGATTTAAAGGAAGTGTATGTAAGATTGTAGCCAAAACTGGTACTGCATTCACTTTCAAATGACTGTAGAGCAGTCTCCCTCTCCCCCTCCCCCTGACTCGAGGTTGCCAGATATACTGCAGGATCCAACAGGAACGTTTGAAGCTGCAGCTGTGGTAACTAGAGCAGAGCTGGCAACCCGGATGCAGAAACACTACTGACTTCGTGATTAGTAGATAGGTGGAGGGTTGAGCTTCAGGCCAAAACACAACATCAACATCAGTGGAGGGCTGCAACAACAACTTTTAAATGACAATATCCTGGCCGGACTATTGTTGTCAGTGATATAAGTATTTAACATGATTTCTTAATGTCTAGTGACATATCAGGGCCATTTTATGATTAATTGAAATTAGGGCTGTCCTCGACTAAGGATTTAGACAATCGAATCAGAATTGTCGAATCTCTCTATGGTCGACTGATAGTCGAATCATCTGTGTGTGTGAATGGGTTGGGAGGGGCACGACACTGTCAGCAGGAGGGTAAAACAATTTTTATTTTCCTTTACACACTGCACACAGCAACAAATTTTAATAAAGCGACCAAAACTGCCTGCCAACTGACAGACGAACTGACAGTGGCTTTCTAATTTAGGTTTAAATAGCCTCTAAGGTAATGTGGTGGATAAACATTAATAAACCGTTTTCTCATAACATGTTAAAGCCGCGATCGAAATACAGAACATCACACAAATATATAAAAGAACATTTTGATAAATAAACCTAAAAAAATACCTGCCTAGAGAGGAAAATAACATTTTGAGTGTGTTTACATGCGCGTTCTGAAGCCGATCGTGAAGGACGCGAAGCCCAGCCCCGCGCCTCAGGATCTCACACCGTCACCTGACACGCACATTATATACACGTGATCTAAATTTTGAATTGACTGACAGATGAGCTGCACGAAAGCGCTCTGTGGTGCGGCAGGATTTTAAACAACTTCCCGAGTGGCCGCAGACAGGTCTCTGAATGCTGCCGCCGGTGTGTGTACACTCATTGAACGTGTTCTAATTTTAAAGGCGTGGTGCGAAGTTTAGCGCCCTTAAAGGGGCCGCACACCGATGCTCAGCTCAGCTCAGCGCCGCGACACGTCTTTAAAATATTGAGCACCCCCATATTGCCAAAATGGTATGATCCTCATTTCATAACACCCACGAAGATTCGACCGTGAGATCGGTGGTCGAATCAGGGTCCACATATCGATGCATCGAATCTTTGACTATTCGAGGTCACCCCTAATTGAAATACATTTCTTACATACTGTTCCTTTAAGTAAAGCATGGCGGACTGGAGCCTATGGGGCTTATGGTCATTTACAATAATTTCTATTGCCAAAGGTGCTACTCCTTATTTGAGGCAAGCTGAGGCGAAAAAATGGTGCATAATGCAAGAAAAGCTGTGTACCTTTTATTTTTACGTTATTGGTATATTTGGAAATGTATTTGGTACCGTATCCATAGGGGCTGAAATTGTTATTTTTCGCGGGCTATGTGACGTCAGAACTGGGAGTATATCGGGTACGATCTAGTTCCCTAGTGGGAAGTCACAGGTTTGACTGCCGTTCCTGTGCACCTTAAATGATTTGTGGTTAAAGAGCTAATTAAATATTTACACTCAGATCAATACTTAATGTATAATTATTTACTTATGTGGCAAGCATACCTGTAATAAGCATGATAATGTTAATAGTTGTTATCGGTTATTATTCATCCAGCCGGTTGTTATAAACCCGTTCAGGCTGATCCAAGACTTTGTGTCTGGGTTTATTCTTTGATAACAAATGGCTGTATCCCGCACTCATATTTATTTTTAATAGTTTATACCTGAATGGTGCTTCATCTGTAGCAGTGCTGCCATTAAAGGGTTCTTCACATACTTTCAAAGTCTTCTTTTAAAATAGTTGTGGCCCTGTGGTACCCGGCCCTTTCACCACTGCTGTTCATTATGCTTGGAAAACATGCTGTATAATAAATCCATACATGCAAAGAGCACTTATAACACTGCACATCTGCAGGAAACATGGTGTGCCGTCCTCCTCCAGATGCTGTTTAATATGATTAAAGAGAAAGAGTGTTCCTTGAATGGCGAACTTCCTAGAAACCACAGAGGAACCCCCATTTGATGAGGGTTTGTCATAACCTCTTCATGTCCTTCTGTAGCAAGCGTTTCTGGAGCCAAATAAGCACATTTATCACACTTTTAACCTTACAAAATCACACATGTATGTTTTAAGAATGTTTCAATATTTGTACTATTAAAAAAGATAAAATAATGATTAAGAAATGCACTTTTCTGTAAAACAGGATACAGGTTTTCAGTAGAAGCTCTGCTATCTGGAAAACAACCATCTCCTTTGTTCATTATAGTCTGCGTGAGTGTTTTCTGATCCTGAAAGACGTGCCGCTACATGTTCTCCACCTGAGATCCGTCCTGTTTGTCTAAGCTTGTTTTGCGGTGCAGGCAGGATTTCATGTTAACTTGAAAGAATTAAGTGGAACTGCGAATAAAGGCAGGGTTTGTTGGTGTGAGTCACTCTATCAAAGTTTGAAAAAGGGTTATTGAACATGTTGGGGCAGAAACGCATTCTCTAAATGAAAAAAAAACAATGATAAAAATCGCCGCAGTGCAGGATGCAATATATCTTAGGGGTGCAGCAAAGCCATATGAGAAATTGTGGAACCTGCTTGCCACTGGGAACCAATGACAACTTTCTCTGTTTTCATTTCCTTAAAAAAAAAAGAAATATCAGTACCTTTTTGTTTTTAACAACAAGGCTAGTAAGTTAACCTATAAACCTAAAATAATCATCTTTATACATGATTTATTTATATATTATTTAAACCTGCCTCCCCTCGCTCATTGCTCATTTGTTTCATTTGCTCCGGCTGAATAGCGTTTCAAGGTGTTTCATGTCTTGAATTTCGGAGTAGGATTGTGTGTATTGCGCATCACTTTACTCAATCCTGCAGATTGTGCTCGCACATAAAGTCGCCTCTAAGTACAAATGTAGTTATTTTTAAAGGAAGTGTATGTAAGATTGTGTCCAAAGCTGGTACTGCAATTACTTTCAAATGACTGCTGAGCGGTGTATCCCCCTCCCCCCGGATGCCAAATCACTACTGACTTTGTGATTGGTGGAGGGTGGAGCTTAATGTGGTTATTAACGTTACTGTAGTGTAGAGCGGAGCAGGACCGAGTGTTGAGGAGCTGAGCACGTCCGCTGGAGTTATTGTTATACAAACACACGTCTCGCAGGTATCGGGACTTTTATTATGACGGGACGGGACACAGTCGCCAGGCGCGTGCACTTCCACTTTTTCCGGTCATGATTATAAGGTAAAGCCAGCAGCTCTGTTTATCATATTAGATACATTTAAGTGTGTTTAAAATGATGTTATGACGTTCCTCTGTGCGTTCGCTCAGCGCTGCTGTGACATGTTCACACTGCTAAGAGAAAAGCGCTTCTGCAGAATAAAACAGGGTAACGCAGATATGACGCGTTTGACAGGCGACTCGCTCAAACGCTATGCTGAAACGTGCTGGTCCTTAGTTAAAATAGCAATTTTCTCACAATTTACAAATAGTTGGAAACATTTGGGATATTGTAAGTACTCAACTGAACAAAATATATAACCCTGGCCTAGTGGTTTTTGGATATTTTACTGCAAAAATACTACATAGTGCACTTTTAATTGAAAAACATTTATTACATACAGTTCCTTTAATGTCTATTGCACTTAAACAGTCAAGTACACACAACATTATGTCAAATGCCAGCCATGGCGAGTATTCACATAAACAAAGTAGGCTCGCTGCGATAGTCAGTGTTGATGCTGTTATCACTGCCCCACCGTCGTCTTTTTATAGTAATAAAATAATTTAGTTACGTTAGAGAACAGACAATTTAAAACGGAACATGCTTAATACAGCGAGCCGAACGATAGTCGCAGCACAGACCAGCAGTAGGATTCAGATTTCATTCATCACGAGAGGATGACAAGATGACAGCAGAAGATTTGGTTTTAAAGCGAAATATCAAAGCGCCTATTGAAGTGAGAAAAAAAACATAAACGATATATATATATATATATATATATATATATATATATATATATATATATATATTACCTAAGGTATGCATATGTACACATTTTGTGTCTAATTGTTTGTGATGTACACAATTATACATCTAGTTCAGTCATGAAATTCTAGAGGACTTAGGTCTGCAAGCAATCGTATCATTACTACATGGCAAGCTGATTGGCCTCTGCTTATCCTGCAGCCAATGAAATTTCTTGCTCCACATTTGAATAGCCTGGTTCATTGTTTTTTGTAAGCATGTCCTGCAGAGCACTATCAGTTCCTCTGAAACCCTCCACCACCTCCAGCTCCACCTGCCTAGATCTGCTACATTACTTATTTACATGCTTATTTAAATGTCTATCTGTTAGCAGTAGCAAATCCATATTAGCCGATCTAGTCCACCAAGACCAAATACATTAACATTGCCATATTCAATATCATACTAAAACTATTTTGAGAGTTTCATGATTGAAATATACAGTGTTAACATGAAAAAAACTGTGTATGTCTTTTCAGGAGCGTTTGTGATCTGTTGGACCCCTGGACTTGTGGTTCTGCTCATGGATGGCCTCAAGTGCGAGCGATGCGAAGTCCTGAAATTCAAGCGCTGGCTGCTGCTCCTCGCCGTCCTCAACTCAGTCATGAACCCGATCATCTACTCCTACAGAGACGAGGAAATGTGGACCACCATCAAGAACCTAATGTGCTGCATTCGCAGTGGGACGAGGCGACAGAGGTCGTCCAAGGCCAACATTCAACGCGGCTCCGGTCGGGAGACAACCAGCAGCCTGAAAGAAAATACAGCAGAGGACAGCAAGGTCTCCACACAGGAGATGCTGAAGTCTTGAAGGTGGACCGGACTCTTTTTTTTTTGACTCCATGCAAACCATTCTTAGCACCCTGACGTGCCATTGCTCTGAAATTCTCCTGCAGACGGCTCTCAGCGACGAAAAGTTACACCAGAACTCAAAGGGAATTAATTCCGGTACAAAGCAATGCACTTGCTTGTGCAACTTTTATTGTTAGTCACCCACATATGCGCCTCCGTGCAACATGTCCGAGCATGTGCACCACCCACCAGGCCACATCTCCAATAGCAATGCACTTGTAAATTTTCACTTTACCTCATTATTTTAGATTTTTCAGAATCCTCAGCGACTCTGTTGATTACTTCCTACGTTTACTGTACTGTTTAAACGGAGTCTTGACATTTAAAAAAAAAAAAAAAATCTTAAAATGTATGTATGTAGTATGTAGATCTGTTGTAGATATTAATGTAAGCATTTGAGTGATTTCATGTGTACGAATAATGACTTTTTTTTTAAAGGTTTGTACTGTACTTTGTTTGTACTGTATATTGTCGATTACTATCATGATTATGTGGTCCTACATGATTAAGTGGTCAATTATTCCAATGTAAATACATAGCGGTACTTTGTATTTGTGCTTTCATGAGTAAAAGATACATATTTCATAACAAACGTTAAAAGTAAAGTAGTGGTCACATTGGAGCTGTTAAGAAGTGCTCATGAGAGCATTTTAATGGAAACTCACAGAAGGAGAAAGTCTTCAGCAAATTCTCTTATTATGAACTTCATAATTTACTACAGTTATATAGATGAATCCAAATGTAAATTATCTGTATATGATTTCCTCGTGTTCCTGAAGTAAAATACAGTGCTATTTAGGAAAAAGGTTAGGCCTATGTAATTTATTTTATGATTGTGTTATGGAGGTCTGTTTTTTGTAAGTCTGTAATTGTGAAATTGTGACCTTATATCTCACAGATGGGACCAGTGTTACTATTGTTAACTAAACTTAAACTATTCAAATTTATTTTTGGTAACTGAAATAAAATTCAATATAAAGATAAGAATAAAAAAAAAAAACTTAATCTTAAATTATTATTATTATTATTATTTTTCAATTTCAACTAAATTAAACAAGTTTAGGTTTACATTTAAGGGATAGTTCACCCAAAAATGAAAATGATCTGATAATTTACATATCCTCAAGCCATCCTAGGTGTATATGACATTCTTCTTTCAGACGAACATATCAGAGTTATATTAAAAATCTCCTGGCTCTTGAATTGTATGTTTAATTGTATGCTTTAATAAAAAGATGTTTGATAAAAATCTCCTGGCTCTTCCAAGCTTTATAATGAATGGCAGTCCAAAATGTGAAGACCAAAAAAGAATTGCTTCCATCCATTATAAAAGTACATGGCTCCGGAGGTTAATAAAAGCCTTCTGAAGGATATATATGGATAACTTTATAAAGTAAAATATAAAGCTGAACGCTTGCTTGTCCGATGTAATACGCTGCCCCAATTGTGCTTTTTTCGTAAGTTGAATATGGAAGGCAGTCTGGCAAAATAGATATTTTACTTTATAACGTATTAAATATGAATATGTTTTCTTACCAAAACCCATCGGTTTGCTTCAGAAGGCCTTTATTAACCCCCCGGAGCCATGTGGAGTACTTTTAGAAAGGATGGACACACTTTGTTGGGCTTCAAAGTTTGGGCTTCAAAGTTTGGGGTGCCATTTACTGCCATTATAAAGCTTGGAAGAGCCAGGACATTTTTTTTATATAACTTAGATTGTATTAATTTGATAGAAGGTCACATACACCTACAATGGCTTGAGGGTGAGTAAATCATGGTGTAATTTTCATATTTGGGTGAACTATCCCTTTAAATCCGAATGTTTTTTTTTTTTTCAAAATAAACAACATTATTAAATTAATCAAAATTAACTAAACTTAAAATGTAAACTGAACATATATAATAAAAATACATTATAAATATTAATTAATTTTATTATAGTATATAATACTACTAAAATAACACTGGTTGTGATTTCCATTTATTTTTTTATTTTTTAATTAATGTTTCCCCTTCATTTTTATTTTTACTCTGAGGTGGAAACAAATGTATCCCTGGGTAAAAAACAATTGAAATAGTAAATGGTAAACATGGTTGGGTTCTTATTGAAGTTTTCATCTATACAACCACTCCCACTGTGATATGCTGAAATACAAACTGCTAGGTCAGGGGTACATAATAAACCGGTTTCCTTTCTTTATTCTTTGAAATCGCCAGATATTCCCCTTCTTACGCAATTCTGATGCAAGTGCAACGAGCTGCTACACATCGTCTCACCTGAGCTCCAGCTCCTGAAGTTTCGCCACAGGCTAATTAAAGCATGACGAAACAAACCGTGCTTCAGTTTGAGAATCTTGGGAAACAAGCTTTTCCTGTTGACACTTAGGCAAAGACGTTCTTAATGACCACCTGCAGGTCCTTTTAAAAGTCACATATTCAAACACAAACAGGATGGTTTATTCTTCCAGTCTGGGCACTGATTCCATAAAGATAAACCACATCAGTTTCATGTCATGTCATGTCACTTCACTGCTGTAAACAGGAAATGTACAAATCGTCTATTATAGCAGTTTTTGTTTTAGTGGCTCATAACACTTAGGCTAAAAATTGCTTATTTCTCTACTATATTGGATGTGAAAAATTATTAAGCTGATGAGCCATACAATGAAGTTGTAGGAAAGAGTAGCGGAAGCAAGGCTAAGGGGAGAAGTGGACATTTGTGAGCAGCTGTATGGTTTCATGCCAAGAAAGAGCACTACAGATGCATTATTTGCTTTGAGAATGTTAATTGAGACGCACAGAGAGGGTCAGAAAGAGCTGCATTGTGTCTTTGTAGATTTAGAGAAAGCATATGACAGAGTGCCAAGAGAGGAGCTGTGGTATTGTATGAGGAGGTCTGGAGTGGCAGAGAAGTATGTTAGAGTGGTCCAGGATATGCATGAGAGCAGTAGGACAGTGGTAAGGTGTGCCGTAGGTGAGACAGAGGACTTCACGGTGAAGGTGGGACTGCATCAAGGATCGGCTCTGAGCCCCTTCTTGTTTGCGGTGGTGATGGACAGGCATGATGAGGTCAGACAGAAATCTCCATGGACTATGATGTTTGTGGATGATAGTGTGATCTGTAGTGAGAGCAGGGAGCAGGAGGAGGAAAGTCTAGAGAGGTGGAGGTTTGCTCTGGAGAGGAGAGGAATGAAGGTCAGTCGCAGCAAGACAGAATACATGTGTGTGAATGAGAGAGAATCAGTGAAACAGTGAGGTTACAGGGAGAAAAGAAGGTGCAGGATTTTAAGTACTTAGGGTCAACAGTCCAGAGGAATGGGGTGTGTGGAAAAGAGGTGAAGAAGCGTGTGCAGGCAGGTTGGAATGGGTGGAGAAAAGTGTCAGGTTTGTTGTGTGATAATAGTGTACCAGCAAGAATGAAAGGAAAGGTGTACAGGACAGTAGTGAGACCAGCGATGTGGTATGGTTTGGAGACAGTTGCACTGAGGAAAAGACAGGAGGAAGAGCTAGAGGTAGCAGAGCTGAAGATGTTGAGGTTCTCTTTGGTAGTGACGAGGATGGATAGGATCAGGAATGAGTACATCAGAGGGACAGCACATGTAAGATGATTTGGAGACAAAGTTAGAGAGGCAGGTTGAGATGGTTTGGACATGTTCAGAGGAGGGAGAGTGAATATATCGGTAAAAGGATGCTGAGGTTAGAGCTGCCAGACAGGAGGTCAAGAGGAAGACCAAAGAGGAGGTTTATGGATGTAGTGAAGAAGGACATGAAGGTAGTCGGTCTGAGAGAAGAGGATACAGAGGATAGGACTAGATGGAGGCAGATGATTCGCTGTGGCGACCCCTGAAGAGAACAGCCGAAAGAAAAAGAAGATTGTATGTAAAAAACAGTATGTGACAAAATAACCCCTCCAACTCATTCAATTCAGGCATTCCAATTACTTCCATGGCCACAGGTGTATAAAGTCAAGCACCTAGGCATGCAGACGCTTTTACAAGCATTTGTGAAAGAATGAGTCGCTCTCAGGAGCTCAGTGAATTCAAGCGTGGTACCATGATAGGTTGCTATCGGTGCAATAAGTCATTTCATGACATTTCCTCACTACTAAATATTCTACAGTCAAATGTTAGCTCAAGAACAGTTTGTAGAGAGGTTCATGGAATGGGTTTGCATTGCCGAGCAGCTGGACGCAAGACTAACATCACTAAGTGCAATACAAAGTGTCAAGGCAGTGGTGTAAAGCACGCCACCAATCTAGAGCAGTAGAGACGTGTTCTCTGGAGTGATGAATCACGTTTCTCTGTCTGGCAATATGATGGATGAGTCTGGGTTTGATGGTTGCCAGGAGAATGGTATGAATGGAATACCTGACTGCATCTTGCCAAGTGTAAAGTTTGGTGGAGGGGGATTATGATGTGGGGGTTGTTTTTCAGGGGTTGAGCTTGGCCCCTTAGTTTCAGTGAAAGAAACTCGCAATGCTTCAGAATACCAAGACATTTTGGACAATTTTATGCTCCTAACTTTGTGGGAACAGTTTGGGGATGGCCCATTCATGTTCCAATATGACTGCGCATCAGTGCACAAAGCAAGGTCTATAAAGACATGAATGAGCTAGTTTGATGTGGAGAAACTTGACTGACCTGCTCAGAGTCCTGACCTCAACCCGATAGAACACCTTTGGGATGAATTAGAGCAGAGACTGTGAGCAGGGCCTTCTCATCCAACATCAGTGCTGGACCTCACAAATGTTCTTCTAGAAGAATGGTAAAATTCCCATAAACACACTCCTAAACCTTGCAGAAAGCCTTCCTAGAAGAGTTGAAGCTGTTATAGTTGAAAAGGGTGGCCCTCCTCCATATTAAACCCTAAGGATTAAGAATGGAATGTTAAACTTAATGTGCATGTAAAGGCAGACGTCCCAAAACTTTTGGTATTATAGTATATGTTCGAATTCACAACACTATAATGCTGCCTTCATGTGCTATCGGAAATGTCCTACTTCTCACTTCTAAATGCTTGTTGCATTCAAGTGCTTTGTGGTCGGAAAGAACTGGAATCAAAGAGGACACCAGGAGTATTCTTGCCTATTAATTGGGTATTCATACTATTCATACTATTTAGAGCATACTTTTGCAGCAGTCGTTAAGTAAATACTTATTCAAAATAAGTACCTATGAAACTTCGGACACAGCCCATGTTCAGGAAGATTCCACAGCTATTATCACAAATCACAGCCAATCAGAAGAGCGTGTGGGTGGCCTTCTCTTCAAGAGGACTGCACTAAATGGATAAAGGTGTATTCATGCTATGTTGTAATTACCATAATTACGAGGCTTTAACTTTAACTAAGAAGCATTCAATTCATCTTAGAGCTTGTAATAGAGTGATGCAGATCAACTGCTAGCATCACACTGGTTCCCTCGACCAAAACCCAATAGGATTTTCTCCTAGGCTTTTGGATTATCGCAACAAAAAAAACAAAACAAAAAAAACAAAAATCTAGCTCAGTGATCAACAAAAGTTGATATTTTCGTTTTGCCAATCAAGATGAACACAGCTTTAATGCATGTCGAAGCCTAAATGCAGTCACCAGAAGTAAAGCTAAAGGTATGCTATAAACGGACTAAACCACTTTCCCACGACGTCACCATAACTGAGCTTTAACAGCTCTTTCAGTTTTAAAACATTTTCTCAGAACATTTGAGTTAGAATAGTTAATAAGAGCACAATTATAAGCATAACGAGGCTGTAAATGCTAATTGAGCTTGTAGGTCCATTTAGCCACTTTTTAGCAACCACATTTTAAAGACACATAGCAGCTTAAAAATTCATGAGTGGGGTAATACAGATGTATTTTAAGTCATAGGATAAAAGTCACCGGAAAGTATCTTGAGCTTGTCTTGACCACAAACCTTATTTCAGCCATTTAACCAAAATCCCATTAAAAAAAAACATTGACTTGGGGACGTTGAAACCTTAAGTGCTAAAATGCTAACGTGTTTCTGCGTTTTGGCCTACAAAGTGATGTCATACACGCACCATTCTATTACAGCTTGTAAGAAATTTCTGAGAGCTCCTACTTTTACAACATGACTGCTGTACCTGACCACTGCAGATTTATTTAGGTGTGTTGCATTTCGATGAGGTTAACAGCTCTGAATGGAACGTCACATTGTCATCTCAAGACTACAGTAATTGTGACATTGTGTGAAGGCAGAGTAGCCTACATAAGTAGCCTTGTTTGTTTACATTAAGTTCACAGTTTTAACATTCATGTTTACGTCAATTTATTTTCAAGATATGAGGAGAATTACACTTAAAAAATCTTGGAATATTTTGTTGGGTCCTCAAACTGGGTTTAGACATAACAACCCAGTCTTTGTGTATTTTTTTGTGTTACTCAGATCCTGGGTCAGACGTAACAGGTTGAGTAATTTATCATGTTCTCAGCTCCGTCAAATAGGTGCGCACATCGGTCTTTTCGCGTGATGGAAACGCCTGATGCCTTTCATAAAAAGTCATGATTTTATTAAAAAAGATACAGAATATAAATACTTAGGATGTTAAACTGTTCTCAGTGCTGTTCATTGATTGTTTGTGGACAGGTTATGGAGCCAGTCACCGCATATTTTAGGTATGAGTAAAACGCAGGGCGGCGGTCTAGAGTTAGAAGTTTCCCTGCTGAAGTTGTACACGATACAAGCTCCAGCACGAGATCCAGCGGCGTAACGGTGGAAACAGGACAATACAGACTGGTTGATTACACTTGACTCACTAAATGTTTACTTTTTACTTTTAATAATTGCTAAACGAGCTTAAATGTACAAAAAAAAATCTGGGTTAAAAACAACCCAAGTTGGGATGAAAATGGACTAACCCAGCAGTTGGGTTGTCTTAAGCAAACATTTAACCCAACCATTGGGTTTAAACTACCCAATTGCACGGTTAAAACAACTCAACCACTGGGTAAAAACAACCCAATTGCAGGGTTAAAACAAGTCAACCGCTGGGTAAAAACAACCCAACTGCAGGGTTAAAACAACCCAATTGCTGGGTTAGTCCATTTTCAACCCAACTTGGGTTAAAAACAACCCAAGTTGGGTTGAAAATGGACTTACCCATCAATTGGATTGTTTCAACCCAGCGTTTGAGTTGTTTTAACAACCTATAGGCAATATGTATTAAAAACTATATAAAATATGCTATACTGTAAAAAATGATCGTAAATAAATGTTTTAAAAAGTTGAGGATTACTCCATAAACATTAATTCTTGTATAAAGTTAAAAAAGTTGGTATTATAGTAAAATGCTGTGTTAAAAAACAACACAATTTAATGAGTAATATTAACCCAACATGCATTCTGTCCTATATATACCCAGCCCTTGGGTTAAAAACAACCCAAATTGGACTCAACCTATTAAACCGTGTGAAATGTGCAGTGCTTTGCGCAATGTTCTGCTGGGAAACCTTGGGTCCTGCCATCCGTCTGGATGTTACTTTGACACGTACCACCTACCTAAGCATTGTTGCAGACCATGAATACCATTTCAAGGAAACGGTATTCCCTGGTGGCTGTGGCTCTTTCAGCAGGATAATGCGTCCTGCCACAAAGCAAAAATGGTTAGGAAAAGGTTTTCCGAGTTTGAAGTGTTGACTTGGCCTCTAAATTCCCCAGATCTCAATCCAATGGAGCATCTGAGGGATGTGCTGAACAAAAAAGTCTGATTCATGGAGGCCCCAACTCACAACTTACAGAATTAAAAGATCTGCTGCTAACATATTGGTGCCAGATACCCCAGCACACATTCAGGGGTCTAGTGGAGTCGATGCCTTGACGAATCAAAGCAGTTCTGGCAGCAAAAGGGGGGGGGGGGGGACCAACACAATATTATGTTATAATGTTATTAAGTCATAATGTTATGCTTGATTGGTCTATATTCCATTTATATCCCACATGGTTTTTGCATATGTGTTGACAATATACTCTAATCTACAAATGGAGGCTGAAGGTGAGTTGGATCTCCTTGGGAGAGTGTTTATGATTACGTGAGCTCTCCGACTGATTGAATAATTATGGGGCTATTGAGGCCACAAGAAAAGAAAGAAAGAAAGAAAAATAGAGGACAAGAGGCAGCCCCTTCTTACCAAGTCAGTCTACACAGTGCATCCAAACTGACAAGTAAGACAATATGGGTCTGTGGAAAACCTGCGCTGTCCTTTTGCTTATGGTAAGTGCATGATTTTGTGCCTTTACTTGGAGTTAATCAATATTCTAGATATAAGGAAATTATCAGATTATTTTGACAGTTTTGAAAACCTGACGCCATTCTGTTGTTTAAGATACCATGTTTTATAGTGATAGAAATGTAATCAGCTTTCCTGCCAAGAAACTGCCAGTGAATGGACTGGATCAGACAGCATCACGCTTGGCTTTTGTGAGCATGTCAGAAACACTTGTGTCCAGAATTAAGCGGTGAAGGACAGACCTGTGAATTCACAGAACTGAAATGAGGGACGTATTCGTTAGAGTTATATGTTTTTGTACACTAGTGCTATAGTTTTTTTTAACACACTCTCTGTAAAAATTGTACCTTTAGAGTTTGTCACTGGGGCAGTACCCTTAAAAGGATATCTTCGTAACCATTTCACCCTTAAAAGGTGCATATTAGTACCTTAGAATAGCACTATTTTACCCCGAAAGGCACAGGGTATATAACAAGGTGATACCTTAGAGCTACTGGAAACCACAACACATTCCTTTGTTTGTTTGTGCACATTTGGTGAATAAAATTAATTTCGATTCTCTAATATTAAAATTGACGTACATTGGAATATATGTAATTTTAGTCTATTAAATATGGGTTAAAAAGATTTAACATGCTCTAAAAATGTGTCACAGATAACATTTTACTTTATTAAATATGGGTTAAAAGATTTAGCATGGTCCGAAATAGTTAGCAAGTTCAAGAATAGATTCAAGTTTAACAGGGATTTTTTAAATTATTATTAATGAATCAATGTATTAATTTTTTATGTATTTATTTCATTTCACAGCATATATGTGCCAGGTTAACGCTTGTTTAAAGCAATTAAATAACTATGCTAACAGAAATGCATCAACAATAAGCAACTAACAATAAGCAATACATTAGTTACAGAATGTATTAATCTTTGTTAATGTTTATACAACATTGTTTGTTGTTAGTTAGCTCAGGTAAATTAAACAATATTTACAAATATCTATATTCCAAAATATACAGTGGATATACGGAAAGTATTCAGACCCCTTCTCATGAATGTACACACAGTACCTCATATTGACAGAAAAACAGAATTGTTGACATTTTTGCAGATTTATTAAAAAAGAAAAACTGAAATATCACATGGAAAGATCACATCACATCAAGTATTCAGACCTTTTGCTGTGACATGCATATATTTAACTCAGGTGCTGTCCATTTCTTCTGATCATCCTTGAGATGGTTCTACACCTTCATTTGAGTCCAGCTGTGTTTGATTATACTGATTGGACTTGATTAGAAAAGCAACACACCTGTCTATATAAGACCTTACAGCTCACAGTGCATGTCAGAGCAAATGAGAATCATGAGGTCAAAGGAACTGCCTGAAGAGCCCAGAGACAGAATTGTGGCAAGGCACAGATCTGGCCAAGGTTACAAAAAAATGTCTGCTGCATTTAAGGTTCCTAAGAGCACTCCATAATCCTTGAATGGAAGACGTTTGGGACGACCAGAACCCTTCCTAGAGCTGGCTGTCCAGACAAACTGAGCTATCGGGGGAGAAGAGCCGTGGTGAGAGAGGTAAAGATGAACCTAAAGATCACTGGCTGAGCTCCAGAGATGCAGTCGGGAGATGGGAAAAAAAGTTGTAGAAAGTAAACCATCACTGCAGCCCTCCACTAGTCGGGGCTCTATGGCAGAGTGGCCAGACGGAAGCCTCTCCTCAGTGCAAGAAACGTGAATGTTTGCTAAATAAAAACACCTGAAGGACTCCAAGATGGTGAGAAATAAGATTCTCTGGTCTGATGAGACCAAAATAGAATTTTTTGGCCTTAATTCTAAGTGATATGTGAAACATATCACCTGTCCAATACAGTCCCAACAGTAAAGCATGGTGGTGGCAGCATCATGCTGTGGGGGTGTTTTTCAGCTGCAGGGACAGGACGACGGTTGCAATCAAGGGAAAGATGAATGCGGCCAAGTACAGGGATATCCTGGACGAAAACCTTCTCCAGAGTGCTCAAGACCTCAGACTGGGCCGAAGGTTCACCTTCCAAAACGACAATGACCCTAAGCACACAGCTAAAATAATGAAGGAGTGGCTTCACAACAACTCTCTGACTATTCTTGAATGGCCCAGCCAGAGCCCTGACTTAAACCTAACTAAGCATCTCTGGAGAGACATGAAAATGACTGTCCACCAATGTTTACCATGCAACGTGATAGAACTGGAGAGGATCTGCAAGGAGGAATGGCAGAGGATCCCCAAATACTTGTGGTCGAAAAACTTGTTGAGTCTTTCCCAAAAAGACTCACGGCTTTATTAGATCAAAAGGGTGCTTCTACTAAATACGGAGCGAAGGGTCTGAATACTTAGGACCATGTAATATTTCAGTTTTTCTTTTTTAATAAATAGGCAAACATGTCAACAATTCTTTGTTTCTGTCAATATGGGGTGCTGTGTGTACATTAATGAGAAAAAAAATGAACTTAAACGATTTTAGCAAATGGCTGCAATATAACAAACAGTGACAAATTTAAGGGGGTCTGAATACTTTCCATACACACTGAATATATGGAACCATGGTGTTACCATAACTACATTTTAATTTAATATTTATTTTATTTAAATTTAATCCCACCATGTTATGCTAACATCGCTAACAGTATTGCTAACTGTTGTTTATCAAATTTAGCAATATTACATTCAATAGTATTCTATTTGAATATAAGATTGAGGACTAAACAATAAATCCTACTCAATGTGCACTTGGCAATACATCATTCTTAAGAGTTAGCAATTGTTATCATGGATAAAAACCCCAGTGGTTATACAATGGTTTCAGATTCTGACTGTTGGAGGATGGCATGACTTAGACAACACTGAATATGACTGCTGGCCCACAGTTGAGCCGAATGATTACAACATGATTAGCTGTGGCGGTAAGTGCTTCTTTTTAAGATAATCAGTCTAATTGGATGAAAGACTCAACTGATTTCATTGTAGCTGGTAATTCCTTAAAGAGACAGTTTAACCCAAAATTACATTTTTCTCATCATCCTAACATCAAACTAAACCAGCATGACTTGTGTACTATATTCAAAAATATGCTCCAATTCATGAACAAATCATTCCTTTGATTCAGATATTTTCAGTGAATCATGGATCAACCAGCCTGAATGATTTATTTATGAACGTTTTTGATGAACTGTCCCTTTAAGAATTGGAGATGAGACCTTAAATTTACAAAGCAACAACTTAAAGGAAGTTTCTAATCAGTAAGCCAACAAAATAAGTGCCTTTCACTTGAAAGTGGATTTAACTTTGTGTATATACCGTCTCTTAATTAAGAAGATAAACATTTGCTTTGCTAGATCATTTGGATATTTTAGTGTCCTTAAACACTTCACACCCATTTGTTTTCCCAGGCTTAGAAATGGCTTGGGTTCAACGTCCACCAGAGAAGGTCACTGATGGGGAGGAGTTCAAAGTTACCTATTCTGTCACGGCCACAGATTCCTTTTATGAATATGCCGTTAAAAACAAGATTTTCCAGTTCAGGTGAGCGCGACTCACAATGAAGGCCTTCTCAAATGTGCTCTATTATGTTGAGAAACCCCTTTTTAATCTATTGAACTTTTTGTTGTCACATTGAACATTGAGGTTTTCTTGAATGAAAGGTTCACAATGAACGTAGGTTTACACTATACACTTCCATTTCTCCCACAGCAATGCCTCAGAGGCCAAAAGATTCTGCCTCGAGCACGAATGTCCTGCGAACTGGAACAACGCCAATGAAGAAAACTGCTGCGTGTATCACGCCAACATTCACTCCTGTCCTCTTGCACTCATGGTCATTATCATTATGGTGGATGCAAATCCTACAGCAAGCGCTCTTTGATATAGTCACACTGGCGCTGAAATCTTTGAAATAAAGTGTTGACTACACATAGCACATATTGGCATGATATTGGAGGCCACAAAATTATAGTATTGGAATATGTAGACCAATTACCATTACCATAAATGCCCTGTGGCGTTTGCGGTATGATCGCATGTGTGAGTTTTAAACCTTTCAGGGAAAAGTTGTATACATTTTTACAGATATCATATTGTCATTATAAATCAATTAGACTTAAGCCAAAATTAAAATAATTATTACTTACATTAAAAGTACACATTTTAATTAGCAGTTCAAAAGTTTGGGGTTGGTGAGATTTATGTTTGTAAAAGAAGTTCGCCAAGGCATTTGATCAAAAACACAGTAAAAACAGAAATATCGTGAAATATTAATACAATTTAAATAACCTTTTTGCATTTTAATATATTTTAAAATGTAATTTATGCTTGTGATCAAAGCTGAATTTTTAGCATCATTACACCATTATAACATGATCCTTCAGAAATCACTAAAATATGCTGATTTGCTAATGACTATTAATAAAATATTTCTTATTATTATCAATGTTGAAAACCGTTGTGCTCTGTAAAGATTTTCTATGGAAAAATCAAAACATTATGGACAATTTTCCGGGACTTTTTGTAAAATGCAAGTTTAACGCATCCTTGCTGAGTAAAAATATTAATTTGCCAAATTGCAAAAATTTTGAACTGTAATGTATATTTTGATACAGTTGATCTATATAAACTATATAAAATATATTAAGAACAGTATAAGTCTTTGGTAGGTCCTTATATTTATCCGTGTGTGTGCATGTGTGTAAGAAAGTGCTGGAAGGGGCGGACGCTCATCAATGGGAAGTGGGCCAACCTTGATGAGCACTTATTCGAGTTCCACTTAAACCTGTGCCATTAATTGGGCAGTGTGGTTAGCTGTTATTAGAATTTGTGCATGATGTTTGACAGTCAATATTAGCCTTGATTGCTCCACATCCCAGTAAACCTTTAAACAGTCAAGCGATTGTATTTTGTCTGTTTAGAGAGCTGGAGGGATTTGTGGTCCCTGGATTCCAGACGATGGTGAAATTGTAACCCACACGGTATCTAAAGCTGGCAAGATGAGCCAACTGCTCTGGACGTCAAAGGTTACAAGCAAAGCTATGCAAATATAGGAGTTTCATTTTATTTTATATTTTATGGGAATTTTTATTATTTTACACAGGTGGTGCTGGTCCATTTAGGAGTTACATCGGTCATTGCCCATATCAAAGTGGGACAGATGCATGCAGCATTAGAGTCCAAGGTGCTAGTTATCAGCGCTCAAGGTTAGTATAACTTGCTTTAGGCATTTACGGAAAATATGTCTTTAAACAACTGGTACATCAAGGATATAGATTTGAAATACAATACACCTAAAGCAAAGTGTTTAACCAAGGCTAATTGTTGACATATTTTGATCCATTTGTGTCCTAGAAAAACAAAAGTAAGATTTGTCTAGGGATGTTTATGTGCACTTTCATTTGTGCATGTGTGTGTGTCAGTGTGTGGAGACGGCACCTGTGAGCTGGAGGAGACCTGTCTGACGTGTCCCGCTGACTGCGGTGTTTGTCCTATGCCTACATCCATCAAAGTGGCCATTGGGCTTCCTGTTGCTTTGTTCTGCAGTGGTTTCTTCTTAACATTGGTGGTGAGAATGCTGGTCCAATGCTTGACAAAATATTTGCTTATTTAAGAAACCCAGTCACGAGATAATATGAGCAAAGAAATTTACACTGAAGGAAGGAATAGATAAAATAGAGGCTTGTTTGACTTAATAAGCCAACCAACCAAGCAACAGTCCATATAAGTAACCAACTAACACCCCTGTAACAAGCTTAAAACCATTCAAAATACTAATAGCAATGCCCTAGCAACCACCGCACCAACTATACCCCATTATATGCAAATATTTCACAGGGAAGCACCATTCACATTCTTACAGACCACCTAAAGGGAAATGATGGTAAAATATGCCATTGGAGAATGATCAATGGTTTTGCGTTATTGTTGCATTCCCCTTAGCAATTTTGCATCATCAAATGTGTTCGCTCAAAATGCTTGTAACTGGCTCAGAAAACGTTTTCATTCTCTTACAAAAAGTATTGTATTCCCTCACATTCCTTTAAAGTTACATCTGGCCTTGTGGGTAAGGTTTATGAGGCAGTGTGTCAGGGCGGTCCGCTACCACACGAGTCCTGAAAAGTGAAGACAAAGTGTCTCGATTGCCCCTCTGTGACTGGATGCAGTATAGAGCTCCGGAGGTCTCGTGACCCATTCTGTTTATGACGCCATTTTGGCAGGCAAGAACAGTAGGCACCAGCTAGAGTTTCAAGGCAACGGAGTTCACTGTGCACTTTAATTCAAAAGACATAGACTTGTACATAGAAAAACTTAATAGATCATACAAAACACATCTAGGGCTGTGACGGTGGTAGCTTTTTTTTTTACCACGACGGTGGTCTAGGGCTGTGCCAGTGTCCGGTGAACATGACAACCACACCACCATGGTGGTAGAGCGCCACCACGGTGGCTGAGTAGCACCGGCAGGGGTCGGCCAAACAATAGTTTTTTTGTATGTAAATACTGTTTTACGTGAATATTATGACATGAGTGAAGCACAGCACTTTATTTACAAAATAAATAATAGGTCCGCAATTGTTACCACCCAGCCATGGAAACAACATTCCAACAACATGCAGAACGAAATACTCCATTTACGTCTCTCAAGTTTTGGGAAAATAAATTAGAGATTTCATGTCCAGTAGAATAAAATGAATTAAGCCTATTGTTAAATTCATGGAGAATTGAGTGACCAGATCGATTTATTCTACAAATAAAGGGTTATCTTTATGTTAGGTTAACACGAACCAAAACAGCGCGCTTTTTTTTCTTCTTCAGTATTTATTTATTGATCCTTAATTTAGTTTCAAATAGCCTTTCTTGATGTTATACATAAAAGCACTTATGTTATTTACGATTAAGTATTGAGATACTTTTATCATTATTTACATGAGGCAAAAGTAACGTTAGTTAAGAATGAAGAATAAACTGAAATTCACGGCATTCAACAACTTACTACGATAAAATTATTTCCCATTTGCTTTCTCCCACTTGTTCTGGCATCCTGGTGCACATAAGCTGTCCATCATGTTGAATAGTAAGGTTTAAACAGTCTGGTTTTAAATTATGTTATAGATACCAGTGCAACAGCCGCTCTAGCGCTCCCCTGACTGCCTGCCAAAATGGCGGTGCTTAGGCTGCGTGACGTCAACCTCCGGAGCTCTATAGGTCACAAACCTATACTGTAATGTAAAGTAATGTAATGGAACATAGGCAACGTAAACAATCAAATTTTGGGCCGTTTTTAATCATGCTGATGTTTGTTCAAGTCTTTGTTCTTTGGTTTTAATTAGTTATTTGATGCTATAAAAATGGGGAGGTAACTTTATGATTGACAGCAGAAATTGTCTAGCCTGGATGCCAGCCGAACTTAGCCCCGCCTGCTCAATTTTTAGGTCAGGCAGTTCGGTCTGGCCTCGCTCCATAGAGGAGTAATTATCGCTGAACAGAAACTGTTCGAACCAATGAAATCATCAGGGTGGGCTTTAGACGATGACGGACAGCTGATCAACAGTAACGTAATCATGCACGTCATCAAAGGGGATTATATTTGTTCAAATCTTGAACGGAGAGCTTGTTTGTATATGCATTCACCATCACAATTTCTCTCAAAAATGATTGAGATCGTTTAGATCGTTTATTTCAGCGTGCGTGCAGACAGGGTTGCCAAGTTTTTACAACAAAACCCGCCAACTACTAGACCTAAACAATAGCTTCTTGGGGGTTCTACGAAAAAAAAGTGTGTTTGGGGAGTAAAATGTGTTATTTTGACACGGTTGCCTGGTAAAATTCACACTCATGGGTCTATATATCACATAATAGTCGCTTCAACCCGCGGACATAGAAAACAACCCGCGGGAAAAAAATGCGGACTTGGCAACACAGTGCAGTTGAGCTCTGTTGACGTCGCTTCGTTGCTCTGATTGGCTGTAGGTCTATCCAATTGAGGTCTTTCCTGGGTCAGTTGAAACACACCCCATAATCACAGCCCAACGGAGCAGTTTCAGACTTATATTCTGACTAGAATTGAGTACGACCACGTCAGGCTAGAAACTGTCAGCTTCTCGGACATTTTTTTTTAGTATGCGTAACAGTCTGACCTACTGAAAGTCCTGGACTCTGGCGAGGGAGTAGACTCTATGTCAGACCTGGCTGTCCATGCCACAAAGCAGATGGCCTGCTCATCGGCTGTTGTGCTTCGTCTCTTCCTCAAAGCACTCTGAGGACTGCACCACTTACCCAGCCAACTCTAGTGTTTCCAGAGCTTTTGGTAGGGCTGGATGCAATCGTATCTCTCAGAGTCTTTCTCTCAATCCCCAATTCTCTGCTCCCAGGGGTTCTAGCCGGAGTCAGCACGTAGAGTTTGCCTATTACTATTTGCGCCTTTCTGCCTGGCCCGAGTGTGGTTTTATTGTTTAGTTCTCTCCCAGTGACTGAGTATAATATATATACCTATAGGCCCTAGATGTGAAAGCTGTGGTTCTGGTTCCTGCAGGTTACCAGCTCATAGAATCCAGTCTTTCAACTGAGGTTGAGACCATTCTAAAGGCTAGAGCTCTTTTGACAAGAAAACTTTATGCCCTGAAGTGGTGTCTCTTCGAATCATTGTGGTTCAACACTGTGTTGACCCAATCAACTGCCTGGTTGGTTCAATGCTGGAGTTCTTGCTGGAGTGGCTTTCAACAGTATTAACCCTACATTGATGAAGCCTCTGGGGAGGCATCACCTAATATCTTGCTTACTTCACAGTGCCAGATGTCTTAGGCCTTTCTACAGACCATGAGTTCCTTCCTTTGATCATTCCATTGTGGAAGGCTTATCAGAGGCTCTGTTTGAGCCCTTGGAGTCAGCCTCTGATATCCCTTTTCCACCAAGGCAGTGCTGATTCTAGTTCGGAGCCAGAGTCTAGTTTCAAATCGGTTCTTTTTTGTTTCTACACCCAAAGCACCAGCTCTGAGCCAGGAAAAGTGATCCTTAAGTAGCAACAAAACATTATTGGGCTAGAAGTAAGAACCGCTTGCATCAGCGGCGGGGGTGGGGTCAGCAAGATGAACACAAACTTGAGATCTGCCATTTTTTAATTAGCAGCTAATGAAGCTAATTGCTGCTTTTCATTTGTAATCACCGTCTATACTTATGGTGAACTGCATGAAGGCGTTGGATTCGCTGTATTTTGATGCCGATGATTTACAATGTCGTAAAGCCATGTGAATCAATAGTAACGCAACTTTCGCAATTGTTGATGAAAGGCTTGTTTGAAAGGCTTGTTTGAGATGCATCGGCGCTGTGCAGACCCATTGCCATATGACAACGAGTGCAGCGAGAGCAAATGACTCCTTATGCTTTTGATTCACTCATGCGTTTTTTTTCTATCATACTCAGGTCGGTTTGCGCAGCGTCAATGCATTAGAATATACCTGCTGTGTGTGTGCTTGTGTTTCCTGCTGCCTCCCTAACATTGCTGAGAAAGATGAGATGTATACAGTGACGTAAGACCTGGCTCTGTTGTGGCTCTTAGCATGTGGAAATCCAAATGGTTCTTAGAAGGCTCGCCAGTCGAACCAACTACAAACTGGCACTAGCTCTGGCTCTGAACTAGCACCGGTTTATTCTGGTGGAAAAGAGGTTTGAGACGTTTCTGACTCTCAAGGTGACTTTATTAGTAGGATTTACTTCGGTTAAGGGTAGGAGATTTGCATCAGTTGCCCCATCCTGCCTAGATTTCTCCCCTGGACTGGTTAAAGTTAAATTGCAATCAAGGCCAGGTCCATCAAACCTTATCTCCTCTGCAGTTTGACTTGCCGGAGCAAGAAAATATATTGTCTTCAGCCAGAGCCTTAAGGATTTATGCTGACCGCTCATGCTTGTGGCGTAAATCTGATCAATTACTGGTCTGCTTTGGAGGCTGTGGCAAAGTTTCCCCTGTCTCCAAGCAGCGTCCATCCCATTGTATTGATTACACAATTTCTTTTGCCCATGATGTGCATGAGTATGCTATGTGTATGGCTTCTTCTAAGGCACTAGCTAAGGGTGCACCATCACTAGATATCTGTGCTGCGACAGGATGGCCCTCTCCCCACGTATTAGTAAGGTTTTATAGTTTGCATATGGATTCAACCCTAGGATCTCAGGTCCTTACAGGTTAATCCTTCTTTATTGGTCGTAAGGTTTATAAAATCTCAACCTTACTGATCTGTCTGTTTATGAAGCACACAGCGTGCTTCGCCTCTAGGCATCAAGCTCACCGCTCCAGGAGTGTGGGTTCTTCTTGGCGCTGACTAAATGCCGCTTTTATGGAATGAAATATGACTCGCTTTTTCCAAGGATGCACCTTCAGTTCCTCTTAAGGCCTATGAGGTGCACCGCATGTTTCACCTCAAGGCACTGGGAGTGCTACCTCTTTGGAAAGGTATCATAAAAAAAGAATTTTCCCCTGCAGTATTTAAAGTTTACTGAGGGACCCGCATTGGGCTTCGTCACTGGGTAACTGCCAAAAAGGAGTATGCATCTCTTGGGAATGTATTTGCTTGTTTTGTTTGTGTTGGAGCTGGCTGGCCCTTTCCACACACAATCATTGATGTTATTGAATTGAATTGACCCCAGGCTTGAGTACATTGAATTTATCCATTCCATGCATTGCGCTGACGCAGTGTGACCTTACCACGCTGTTGGCCAATAGAACTGGCATGTTTCCACGCATGCTTCAGACACTGGCTCACGCAGTAATGTTCCCATGGTGTCAATGTCATGACGTAGTGTTAGCATAGGCATAATTTGTGGGTTGGATGGGTGGGAAACATCTCGTCACTTTTTGCCAGGATCGATATTGTCCCCACAACTTTTTTTGAAAATATTTTGTTGCACGGATATACATAATACAAATGAAACATATCCAGTTGACATTTGTTTTAATTAAGAGATAATCTGGTGCTGAAATGTGTTGTTTTTTAAATCATGCTGAGTGTTAATGCCGTTGGCGGACCATTCTTTTCGGCGAAATCACTAACAAAACGTATCTCTGCGTGTCTACTTGTCTACTCTTGGTATACAATTATTGATGAACATCTTGCATTTTAACGGAAAATAAATTAATAAAATATATACACTGTACGAGGGCGGATTCAAATCTGGAACCTCTGATATGCTTAACAAAACTTCTACCATCAGACCATTAGGGAATGCAAATAGTGAATGCATGGAACGTGTGTTTTATGTCGATACATTAAACTCAGTGTGCTTATTGATTCCTCAACATTGTAATGCTATTTATTTCTAAACTGTTAGTAAAAATAAATCCCCCCGCCCCCCACACACAAACCTGTCCCACAAACTTTTTAAATCAAAGTTACGCCACTGAGCGTTAGTAATGTATTATTCTGCCTATGTTGTACAGTTGTTACAAACCTTATGTATTGTTCTGTTCTATTATATTATGATTTTTTTCCTAGTGGCTGCAGTACCAAAAACAGAAAATGTTTTGGGATGAGAGCTGGATCATCAACTACAATAATATCATTTTTGGTAAAAGTTTTTAGACTCATCCACTGACTTTAAATATGTAACAAAACCAAAAATGTATTAATTAAACATGAGGCAGCAATTTACATAATTTCAAGTAATTTACAATTACTGTTCTTGCTTCAAAATGCATCACATTTGACCTAAATAAATTTAAAACTCTTTTTGGGCCTTAAAGGTAAATTGTGCTACACAGGTTTATGTAGCACAACAAGTCTTCAGACAGGAAAGAGGAACTCCAGTGTGAGCAGAGTTACAGATGTGACAGTCTGCACTTTAGTGAACGCCAATTTCAAACCACGCTTCATTCAAGCTGGCATCTAGTAAGTGTTTGCCAGTGATACTGCCTCTTGGGTATCTCTACTAAGGTTTTTTTCTGTACTAATGAATGTTTTTTTTTTTTTTTTTTTGTCTTTGTTTTTTTTTTTTTTATTCCAGTGATGGAAGGACTGTAGCGGTAAAACACATACAGAAGAAACACTTCACCCTGACTAAAACAATCAGAAAAGAAGTGAAAGAGGTCAGGTGAGTAGCTGTAGCCATAAATATGGGGAAATACATTAACCATACCCATTCATTAAATGCATGTGTTAGATTTTAACTAACATCTAAATTAAGATTTTCCCCAGCAGTTTCTTTTCTTTACCCAGGGAGCTTGATCACCCAAACCTCTCCAAGTTCATTGGAGGCTGCATTGAAGTTCCTTTCGTGAGCATTATCACAGAGTACTGTCCAAAGGGAAGCCTGGCAGATGTGCTGTTGAATGAGGACGTCCCCATCAACTGGGGTTTTCGGTAAATATGTCTTGTGGCATTGTGGGAACCCTCTTCAGAAGTTCAATGATGGAACTATATAAATGAACACTTTTGTCTACAGATTGTCTTTTGCTATTGATATTGCCCGAGGGATGGCTTATCTACACCAGCATAAAATCTTTCACGGCCGCCTTCATTCACGTAACTGTGTGATCGACGACCGGTGGGTCTGCAAAATATCAGGTACAAAATTCTAGATTTTCTAAAGGTGCATTTCTTACACATATTACAACAAACCCGATTGCAAAAAAATTGGGACACTACAAATTGTCAATACAAAAGGAATGCAATAATTTACAAATCTCATAAACTTCACAACAGAATATAGATAACATATCAAATATTGGCTCATTTTGGATTTCATGAGAGCTACACATTCCAAAAAAGTTGGGACAGATAGCAATAAGAGGCCGTGAAATTTAAATGTACATATAAGGAATGGCTGGAGAACCAACTTGCAACTTATTAGGTCAATTGGCAACATGATTGGGTATAAAAATAGCCTCTCAGAGTGGACAGTGTCTCTCAGAAGTCAAGATGGGCAGAGGATCACCAATTCCCCCAATGCTGCGGCAAAAAATTGTGGAGCAATATCAGAAAGGCGATTTTCAGATACATTTTTTTATCGTTATCTACAGTGCATAATATCATCCAAAGATTCAGAGAATCTGGATCAATCTGTGCGTAAGGTTCAAGGCCGGAAAATCATACTAGATACACTCTCAGAAAAAAAGGTACAGTTCTGTCACTGGGGCGGTACCCTAAGGTACAACAGTGAAATGGTACATTTTTGTACCTTACTTACCCCTAAATGGTACATATTAGTACCTTAAAAAGGTACATATCAGTACCTTTTCAGTTTTGTACCTTAGGGTACCGCCTCAGTGACAGCAATGTACCTTTTTTTCTGACAGTGTACCGTGATCTTCGGGCCCTGAAACTACACTGCATCACATACAGGAATGCTACTATAATAGAAATCACAACATGGGCAATACTTCCAAAAAACACAATCCGGTGTCCGGTGTCATATCCGGTGTCAAAAACACAAAAATTGTGTCGGTGAACACAATCCACCTTGCCATTCGCCATTGTCAACTAAAACTCTATAGGTCAAAAAAAGAAGCCATATCTAAACATGATCCAGAAGCACAGGCGCTTTCTCTGGGACAAGTCTCATTTCAAATGGACTGTGGCAAAGTGGAAAACTTTTCTGTGGTTAGACGAATCAAAATGCAAAGTTCTTTTTAGAAAACGCCATGGCATCCGGACTAAAGAAGACAAGGATAACCCATGTTGTTATCAGCGCTCAGTTCAGAAGCCTGCATCTCTGATGGTATGGGGTTACATGAGTGTGTGTGGGCAGGGGCAGCTTACACATCTGAAAAGGTACAACTCTAGAACAATATATGCACATACTGCATCAATTACAACGTCATGGCTGCGTAAAAGAAGGATCCGGGTACTAAAATGGCCAGCCTGCAGTCCAGATCTTTCACCTATAGAAAACATTTGGCGCATAAAGAAAAATGTGACAAAGAAGACCTAAGACAGTGGAGCAACTAGAAGCCTGTATTAGACAAGAATGGGACAACATTCCTATTCCTAAACTTGAGCAACTTGTCTCCTCAGTCCCCAGAAGTTTGCAGATTGTTATAAAAAGAAGAAGGGATGCCACACAGTGGTAAACAGGGCCTTGTCCCAACTTTTTAAAGATGTGTTAATGCCATGAAATTTAAAATCAACTTATTTCCCCCTTCTCCTTATTTGATATGGCATCTATGCTGTATTCTGATTAAAATATTGAAATTTGAAACTTCCACATTATTGCATTCTGTTTTTATTCACAATTTGTACAGCGTCCCAAATTTTTTGGGAATCAGTTTTGTACAACACATGTGAACAATTAAGTAAATTATGAAGACATATAAGACATATTTAATGATACAGATTACGGGCTGATGGCCTACCGAAAGGAGGACTTTGAGGACATTAGTACCAATTTCCAATGTCAAAATGTCTATCACATTTACTGCGCCCCTGAAGTTCTTCTGAGAACCAGCACTAGTTTCACAGCCACAGCCGATGTGTACAGGTAGGAGAAATGTATTTTTAACCATTTTTAATTTTGATATTTAATGATTTATCAAACTTATAGATATTTGGAATATCTTTATGTGAGTTTAAAAATCTGGATTTTTTTTAATAGGACAATTTTCTGTTCAATTATTTGTGACAAACAAACACAAACAAAATATATTAATGGATGTAATAACAGTTATGACCCTGTTTAAAAAAAATCTTTGTACACATGCAAATGCTTTTTTGTATATTATATATTTTAAAGATGCATCCCAGGGCAGCACACAACACAGACTCTCAGAAGCATGAAATAAACATTTGTCTTTCCTTCCCGTATCTCAAGCTACTCTATTATTTTGGTGGAAATTGCCACTCGCAGTGACCTCATTCCAGTAAGTATACAAAGATCAGGAAGGTTTTGGGATATTACACAGTTTTTTGCATAAGAGGTGATGATAAGAAGTACGATTATTGTCACATTAGGAGGAACAGGCAGATTCAATGAAGCTTGATGTCATGTGGCGCCCATCGCTTCCCAAACTGGAAGCTGGGAAATCAGACAACGATTGCCCAGATCCAGATGATTACTGTGAGGTTCGTATTGACATAACTGATGCATTGCACTTGAACGCTATTTACTTAAGCACATTTCCTTTTGTGGCATGTTTTGTTGAAGAACATTTACTTCAGAGGTTTGCTTTTGATTAGATAACTGGATAAATGAAAAGCACTCCGTGTTCATAGTCAAATTTCTTGCAGCTGATAAAGAGATGCTGGTCCCAAAATTTCACGATGAGGCCGACGTTTGAGCAGGTGAAAAAGATTCTTGATAAAATGAACCCGCACAAGGTCAGCCCTGTGGATATGATGATGAACCTGGTATGTATCTTGTCTAGTCAAGTCTTTAAAGTTTTATTCCAGTTTTGGTTTTAAAGTTGTCAAAATAACACCGTCACTGAAAGCACAATAATTAAGCATACAGTAATAATACGTTTTTTTTAGTCCATCACGTGTGTGTGTATGTGTATATATATATATATATATATATATATATATATATATATATATATATATATATATATATATATATATATATATATATATATATATATATACACATACACACACATCATACATTCCTAATATTGTTTTGGTCACTCTTTTGCTGTCAAAACAGCCCTGACCTGAGACATGGAATCCACTACAACCCTCAAGGTGTGCTGTGGTATCTGACACCAAGATTTTAGCAGCAGATCCTTTAATTCCTGTAAGCTGTGAGGTGGGGCCTGCATGGATCGGGCTTGTTTGTTAAGCAAACCCCAGAGACGCTCGATTGGATTGAGATCTGGGGAACTGAATTTGGAGGCCAAGTCAACAACTCAAACTTGTTGTTGTGCTCCTCAAACCATTCCTGAACCCTTTTTGCTTTGTGGCAGGCACATTATCCTGCTGAAAGAGGCCACAGCCACCAGGGTATACCGTTTCCATGAAAGGGTGTACATGGTCTACAACAATGCTTAGGTAGGTGGTACATGTCAAAGTATCCACATGGATGGTACGTCCCAAGGTTTCCCAGCAGAACATTGCCCAAAGCATCACACTGCCTCCGCCAGCTTGCCTTCTTCCCATAGTGCATCCTGGGGCCATGTGTTCCTCAGGTAAGCGACACACATGCACCCAGATATCCTCATAATGTAAAAGAAAATGTGATTCATCAGACCAGGACACCTTCCATTACTCAGTGGTCCAGTTCTGATGCTTACGTGCCCACTGTTGGCACGTTCATCGATGAGCCTTGGCCGCCCATGAGCCTGTCACCGGTTCTCCACTGTTCCTTCCTTGGACCACTTTTGATAGATACTGACCACTGCAGACCGGGAACACCCCACAAGAGCTGCAGTTTTGGAGATGCTCTGACCCAGTCGTCTAGCCATCACAATTTGACCATTGCCAAACTTGCTTAAATCCTTACGCTTGCCCATTTTTTCCTGCTTCTAACACATCAACTTTTAGGATTTTTATATATAAGGGTTATATATATTTTATATATAGGATTTTAATATATCTCACCTACTAACAGGTTCCGTGATGAAGAGATAATCAGTGTTATTCACTTCACTATCACTTCATAATGTTATGCCTGATCAGTGTATTTATATTAAATAATATTTATATTTTATTTGAGCTTCATTTCAATTAACAGAAATGTTTTAATAGTCTTTTTAAAAATTTATGTTACTTAATGTAATTACTTTTATTGGTTGTTGTTTTTTCTAGATGGAAAAGTACAGTAAACATTTGGAAACAATTGTAGCTGAAAGAACACAGGATCTTCTTCAGGAAAAGCAGAAGACAGACCGTTTACTCTACAGTATGGAAGTCTATATGTGTACAGAATGTGTGTATAGTGTAGATAAAACTCTAAGACATGAACTGTTGTCTAAATGGTTCCACCTACTGGATATTTAAAGTACTTGTGCTGTGACTGTTTCCAGCTTGACATTTTTGGTGTATATATATATATATATATATATATATATATATATATATATATATATATATATATATATATATATATATATATATATATATATACACATATATACATATATATATATACTTGTAATTATTATGTTTGTGTCAGGCATGTTACCAAAACCAGTAGCCGATGATCTTCGTCAGGGATGCACAGCAGAGGCCCAAACTTACTCCAACGCCACTGTATATTTCAGGCAAGAATGAAAGCTATTAATGACTGAAACTTTTAAGACTCGTCTTGTTACTTAGTGACATTTGGTTATATACAATACTGCTGCTGTAGTAAAAACAGTAATATTCAGAAATATTATTCTAATTGAAAACAACTTTTCTATCTTAATATTTTTTTTAATATAGTCAGAACAGCTTTTATTTGAAATAGCCATTTTTTCAACCTCTTTACTGTTACTTTTGAACAATTTAATGCATCATGCTGAATGAAAGTATATATTATTTTAATTGTACTGATCCCAAACTTTTGAACTAGTTAGCATATTATTAATTTTTTATAATATATTAAAGAATAAACATTATTTTGTGTTTCATTTGTCCAGTGACATAGTGGGCTTCACCCAACTCTCAGGCTCCAGCACTCCTCACCAGGTTGTGGATTTCCTCAACAAGCTTTACACCACATTTGATGACATCATCGACAACTATGATGTATACAAAGTGGAAACTATAGGAGATGCTTGTGAGTGCGGTTACAGACATCCTGCTTCCTTTGTTTGTCACATTTTTTTGCATCAAATTGCACAAAAATCAATAAAACCCACTCCCTCATCAGATATGGTGGTCTCAGGAGTACCGAAAGAGAACGGGATCAATCACGCTGGGGAAATTGCCAGCATGGCGCTGGACTTGATCAGCGTCTGTCACACGTTTAAAATCCCACACATGCCCACCACACAGCTGAAGATACGGGCTGGCATTCATTCAGGTCAGCATGGCTTCCGTTAATCATCTTTCCTTAGCTTCAAGCTACCATTTTAAACAATAATTGTCAGCTATGTCCTGTGGATGAGACCGTATTTTATGTTATCTTAGGCCCCGTTGTAGCTGGGGTGGTTGGCACCAAAATGCCCCGATACTGCTTATTTGGCGACACTGTAAACACTGCGTCACGTATGGAGTCCACCAGTGAAGGTATTTGGGCAAACACAGCTGTTTACACAATGTCAATTAGTAACTGATCCTGCCCAACATTTCCGGGCGATGGAATCTTGTAAATATTTGTCTTTGAGTTCTGTTTTATTCGATATAAAGGGATAAAAATGAATGTTGGTTATGCTTGGAACCAAATATTTCCCTTTCTTAAACTTCTGTGGAGATCGAATAAGCTAAAGCTACTGTATCAACCTACTGTGATATTATTACCAAAAGTCTCTAGAGTGTTATGAATCATTATAAAACGTTTTGAAAACCATTTTTGGCCATGTCATTTCCATCCCACATTGCTTTAAATTTCCTTTTGTTGTTTTATGATGCTCACAGCTTTAAAGATCCAGTGCAGTGGCTCTACAGCAGACCTTCTACACACACTTGGCGGATATGTGCTGATGTGTCGTGGGTCTCTCAATGTGAAGGTAGGATGGTCAGTTCAGAGCACTTGTTTGTGTATGGAAAGAAGCCACCCACAGAGCTATTATTTTGCCTGTTGTAAATTTAGTCTGGCAAAATTTTTTGTTCCCTCTCCCTGGTTGCCATGGCTAACTCAAAGAATCTTGCAAACGTTGCATACTTTGAAGCCCTAAAGCTTTATTGTGATAAAAAAAAAAATTAGATGGGAGGAAGGAAGAATGCAAAAGTTTTGCTCGAAAATGCAAAAGTCTAGGAAGAAAACGCAAAAGGTTTTTGGTGGAACGTTTTAGCAAGAAAACGCAAACGTTTCTCAGTGGAACACAATACTTTTGTGAGGGAACGCAAATTATTTGCAAAAATGCAAACGTTTCTCAGTGGAATGTGATACTTTTGTGAGAGAATACAAACGTTTTGCAAAAGAAAGCAAAAGTTTCTAGGTGGAACGCAATACTTAAGCAAGAAAATGCAAAAATTTCACAGTGGAATGCGATACTTTAGCAAGAAAACGCAAACGTTTAGCAAGAAAACACAAAAGTTTCTTGATGGAATGTGATAATTTTGTGAGGGAACGCAATCGCTTTGCAAAAGAACGCTAACGTTTCTAGGTGGAACGCAATACTTTTGTGTGAGGACGCAAACGTTTTACAAAAATGCTAACGTTTTTCCGTGGAACGCCATACTTTTGTGATAGAACAGAAAAGTTCAGCAAGAAAACGCAAATGTTATAATTTTTTTTTTTTTAATCGAATGCAAAAAAACTAAAAATAAATAAATAAGAAAAAGTCCCAGCTAATATTAAAAATGTCCCTTTAGGTGCTCTGTAGCACTCGCTTGACAAGTAATAATTTTCATTAAGTAATATTTATTTTTATTTTCATGATTTGTGTACACATCCTCATAATTTTTTCATATTTTTTTAATTATATATTATTGCTAATATGGTTATTAATTGTATTAATAATAATTATAACATTTATTTAAAAATAGTATTATACATTTTGAAATAATTTTTTTAATAATTGATATTTTTATATTATAATATTTATATTATTTATAATAGTTTTTTTTTTTGTTAATGAACTGATCTGGTATATTATAGATCCTTGTACCAAATCAATCTTCTATTGATGTTTTTCTTCCTGAGATAATGGTATATGGTCCCCAGAGGCTGAACTCAAGACCTCAGTTCAGCTGTGCCTCTCTATTAGGGCTCGGCCTCAGCTGGCTTTTGTGTCTTCACTTAAGTGCTATCTGTTCATTATGCACAAGCAAATGTACACCTCTGCTCTTGCTCCACTCTTTCTTTCTTTTGTATGATGCTGTCCTGCAGGCCATTGTGATTTACTGATTGTGACTCTTTGTTAAACAGGGCAAAGGCGAAATGACAACTTGGTGGCTGGAGGCCAAAAGAGACCCTTTGTCCCGGGAAGATGAACCTTTGGGTCTTCCCATTCCTGTTAGCAACTAACTGCTGCGGTCATATATAGGCACAGCCACGACAGACACTAACAAATAAATGTTTAGCTAAATGATTTCATTTAAATGTATAATTACGGTTGGTGTATATGTATGTGCAAATTTTTTAATTGTATTGCTGCTATGCTGAAATGTTGCTGCTGTCATTGTGTACAAAAACGTAGTATGTTTTGTCTGGAAGATGTAAAAATCATATGTGCCATAGGAAGGGCAAATGTGTTTGTAGAAACAACCTTTCATTAAAAAAAGAAGAAAAAAAAGAGTTAAAGATAAAATAACCACAAATTTGTGGTTATTTTATCTTCACCAGTGCATGATTTGTATATGCTGTAGTATATGCTGAAATAAAATGTGTTGATACAAATTTTTTATATGTGCTTATATAGTATTGCATTTTGGTAGATTGTTACTATCATATTTTAGTTTTTAGCACCTGCAGGCTGCATTGACTGTGACGAAGTCTATTGGTCTATGTTCCGCGGGGGTGCATGGGTTACAGCCAATGACACGCCCTCGTATTTGTTGCATGGCAACGCGTTTGCTTGTGACTGTTTTCGTTCAAGGTTGAGCTGTGTGAAGCGCGCCTGCATCAATGTAACTACGTGCCACAATAAAGCGCTATTTTGCGAAAACTTCACCGCGAAAATGTTTCAGTCTGTGCAAATGTCGGGAAATGAAGCTGACAAACATATTGAGTGCTCTTGAATGCCAAAAGATACGCGGTAAGTGAACCTCTGATGGTTTACAGGTTACAGTCCTCGATTGTTAACAATCTGTATGCTATTCCTTAATAGTAAAGATTTCGTTTTTATGTCGCATTATCATCATGTGTAACTCCAGCGTCCTAATGCAGACATCCTTCTTCTCACCTTAACCTACTTTAGACCTGATCATTTTGGTGTGTTGCCTACTATACTGAGCTTCTCATGGATTTCTGTGTTCAGTCTGTTAGTGTAATAACTTAATCTGTTTATTTTACATTTTTACAACTCAGTACTCACATTTATAATACATTTATGGATATTTTTTGAAAAGTAAACTGTTATCTTTTTCAAAATAATGGACATTGTTATAGCAATCACAAAATTATACATGTAATGTATGTAATATATATATATATATATATATATATATATATATATATATATATATATATATATATATATATATATATATATATATAAATGGGCAAGCGTAAGGATTGAGTGAGTTTGATAAGGACCAAGTTGTGATGGCTAGACGACGACTGGGTCAGAGCATCTCCAAAACTGCAGCTCTTGTGGGGTGTTCCCAGTCTGCAGTGGTCAGACGGACGACCGGGTCATGAGCCAAGGCTCATTGATGCACGCGTGGAGTGAAGGCTGTGTGGTCCGATCAAACAGAAAAGCTACTGTAGCTCAAATTGTTCAAGAAGTTAATGGTGGTTATGGGGCTCCATAGCTGCTGACCAGTCAGGGTGCCCATGCTGACCCCTGTCCACCGCAGAAAGCACCAACAGTGGGCACGAGAGCACCAGAACTGGACCACGGGGCAGTGGAAGAAGGTGGCCTGGTCTGATGAATCACGTTTTCTTTTACATCACGTGGATGTTTGGGTGTGTGTGCGCTTACCTGGGTAACACATGGCACCAATCGCTCCAGTTATCTCATTCCACACGAGCAGCTTTCAGCCCCACCTAGCTTCACACTAGAGTAATGCTAATAAATCTTTAATACATTAGCTCATCCATATGATTTCTGATAGGAATATGATTTCCCATCAGTTTCTTTTCCACCAGCTGAGGTGAAGACAACAAATTCTATGATTCTGCGAAATCAAGGTGTCATCAAGCTGTCTTTATTTTGAAAAAACGACCTCTAGCGTTGAAAATTTCATACTGTGCATTTAATATAATGTTTTTCAACAGATTACCTCACAATGGCCCTCATTTATCAAAAGTGCGTACACCAAATTTCCAGCGTACACCTTGCGTACACCCAAACCCACGGTGACTTTGAGATTTATCAATATGGACGTTGGCGTACGGCTCGCTCAAATCCTACGCCAGCTCAGGAGGTGGTGTACGCACGTTTGAGTTAGTGCGAAAATGCGCAGAAAAACAATTCCTAACACCACAAAACGCACTGACAAGATATGCTATATGACCCACTGTTAAAAACCACAACAACAACATTTAGTGTTTATTTTTGTGCAACATGAACGTCAATGTTTAATTTGTGTGACTTTACCAAAGCGTTTGATTTGTAGGCATATGTATTCCTCCAGTCGCGAGCCTATGGAGGGTCATTCTATCTATCACATCAATCTATCACAATCGCATGTTTCCATCTCATACGAGGACATAAACGCATGTCCGTCATCTGCCTAGGAAGGCATCAAAGCCAGTGTTAGCTTCACTTCCTGTCTCCTGAGAGATCTTCATCTGATTGATTTTTGAAGGCAGCATGTGTATCCGTATGACAGTTGAGCTATAAAAAAAAGATGGCTTCTGAAAGTTGTGGTTGGTGGTCAGTTTGTGTGTAAATGTAAGTTTTGACCAACGTTTTCCATTTTTGATGACATTTCTATCAAGAAATTTGTATTGTAGTAATCCAATATTTGCTTAGTTTTCACCAAAGCTCACTCTATTTTGTTGTAGATCCATAAAACGTTACGCTGCCTCAGAAGTCTGTCCGAAATCAGTTTAGTGAGGTACCTTGGTATGCAAACTCTGCCTACAAAGTCATTAAGTAAATAATGACAATGAGCTAAGTAGTCCTTTTGAATCAATTCCATTTGTCATATTAAGTCAATAGGACATAGGTGATACAAGTAACAGAGATTTCACAACGGTGCTCCAGATAACCAAAGTCTCGTGGGAAAAGGGAAAGATTAGAAGACTCAAAATACTGTGGAAAGTTATTTTAAGGACAAGTTCCCCTCGTAACCTCATTTAAAGCAGTATTCACATTCACTTGTAACCGTAACAGCATGCACAATAATCTTGAGAGAAATCTTCTAAAGACTATTTTTTTAATGTGGATTATTTTATGTATGTGTACATTTCTTGGTCTTTTCCAGAACACATTGACGAGAATGTCTCCGTCAAGACTCTACACAGCGTCTGTGATGCCTCCTCTTCCTTTAAGTTCTTTTAGTGTCTCAAGCAACTTCTGCACGGAAGAGAATATCTCTGAGTGCATTCTGTACATCAATCAGGTAGGTGCTCTTATATTTGTCTGTAGCTTGTTTTGTGGGTTCGAAGAAGAAAAATCTAGACAAGAACAAACTTGGACTCGCATGCCAATGGAATGTGTACTTCTGCCACTCTACATTCACAGGAGTTGTCGTCCCTGTGCTTTCCGCCAATTTTCCGAAACTCGGATGGCATTCGCGATCTTGATGCTGTGGTTGCTCTTAACGACATATATGACTTGATTCAGCTACACCGTCGAACTGTTGGAATGATGGAGGAGCTGGAGGTGGAACAGCTGAAGTCCAGCAGTGACCTCCACTACCAACACCTCACCAACTCCAGACTTAAGGTTTGTGTTTTTTATTACATACAAACAAATACTTTTTTTGTCGAAGTTTGTTTCATGGAATAAAAATGTAAAAGATAATTGCAACTTTTTATCTCACAATTCGTACATTTACATAATTCGTACATTATATGCATGCAATTCAGACTTTATAACTTGCAATTGTGAGTTTATATCATGCAATTCTGGCTTTTTTCTTTCTATAAAATAATTGCAAGAAATAAAATCAGTATTGCAATATTTCACTATCTCACAATTCTTTTCCCCTCACAATTGCAAGTTATAAAGTAAGAATTGTGGGATATAAACTTGCAATTGCAAGAAAAAAGGTATGAATTACACGTTTTTATTTCACAATTCTTACAGTTATAAAGTTACAAAGTCCAATTCTTTGGAAAAAAGTGTGACATTTTCCCACTGACTTTATGTCACGCGATCACGCGCAAAAGTCTGAACTGTAAGATAACAACTCGCAATTCTGGAATTTATAACTTGCGATTGCGAGGAGACAGTTGGGAGACAATTCTGAAAATGCAATTGCGAGTTTATATTCCGCAATTCTAACTTTATAATTTATAACTCTGAGGAAAAAGGTGTGGGGAAAAAAGTTGTAATTTGTACTTTTTTCTTGCAATTGTGAGTTTATATCCCACAATTGTGATTTTATAATTGTTATTTTGTATTCAGTGGTGGAAAAAGCTTCCATAGTTTTTCCACAAGCACTTTACAGTAAGGTTGTATTAGTTAACATTAGGTAACCTTCATGTGGTGTTCAAAACACTGTGGTGTTTCCGGTCAAAAATGACCGGCCCATAAAAAATAGCTTATAAATCACTCATTGTACCATATTTTCAACCAATCTTGGATTCAATCTTTTTGTCAACATGTTCTCTTTCAATTAGGACTGGTTTTATATTTTGATTTGCATCCGAATAATCATAGGCCTCATTTATTTGAGAGTAGGCATTTCATTTTTTGAGTAATTTTGTAAAAAAAAAAAAGTTGGAATAATTTTGGAAATATCAAATAAAATCTGAAGAAAATTGGTATTGTTGATCACACTAGTCAACGTAAAATTTTCACCAGGAATTTTGTTTTTAAAAACTTTAATTTTGTATAAAATGTTACATTGTCACACTTGTGGTGCTCATTTATCTGAGAGTAGGCATGGTCAAAAATGGGCACAATGGCCGACCATTGAAAGTGAATGGGAGAGACTGAAAATAACAGAACAATTTAGTTTTCAGGAGCATGTTCATTATTTTCATGTACACATATGAGCATATGTGCTTGCAAACATCGAGCCCTTGGACCTGTGCATGTATCGATACATTTATACACACGCTACCCAGACACACACACGTTAAAACACACAAACTTTGAGTATTACACATTCTTTTCCACAGAGAGAAATTTGATCCTACTCTAACCTTCATCTAATATACATTTATCCATCTGACATTGCCACACACACACACACACACACACACACACACAAACACAAATTGGCCGTGACTGCAGTGACCCGGCTTCAAAAGAATCTTTCTTTCATGTTCTTGTTTCATCACAACTTCCAGACAAAATATTATGACATTTTGTTTTGGAATTGTGAGGTTCTCACACAGAACTAGACTATATTTACAATTTATATATGTCTGTGCTAGCATGATGTATATTTGTATAAAATGGTACATAGTCACACTTGTGGTGTTGTGGTGTGTGTGTGTGGTAATGTCAGATGGATAAATGTATATTAGATGCAGGTTAGGGTAGGATCAAATGTATCTCTGTGGAAAAGAATGTGTGTAATACTCAAAAAAGTTTGTGTGTTTAAACATGTGTGTGTCTGGGTAGCGTGTGTATAAATGTATCGATACATGCACAGGTCCAAGGGCTTGATGTTTGCAAGCACATATGCTCATATGTGTACATGAAAATAATGAACATGCTCCTGAAAACTAAATTGTTCTGTTATTTTGAGTCTCTCCCATTCACTTTCAATGGTCGGCCATTGTGACCATTTTTGACCATGCCTACTCTCAGATAAATGAGGCCCACGATTAATCAGATGCGAACAGAAATATAAAACCAGTCCTAATTGAAAGAGAACAAGCTGACAAAAATATTGAATTCAAGATTGGGTGAAAATATGGTAATAATGAGTGATTTATAAGCTATTTTTTATAGGCCGGTCATTTTTGACCGGGAACACCACAGGTGTGACTATGTGCCATATTTTTTACAAAACAAAAGTTTCAAAACAAAATTCCTGTTGAAACATTAGAGTAGACTAGTGTGATCAACAGTAGCCATTTATTTCATTTTTTTCATATTTCCAAATTTACTCATAAATTATTTGTTTTTTACTCAAAAAATGAGATGCCTACTCTCTGATAAATGAGGCCCATGATTAATCAGATGCAAACAGAAATATAAAACGAGTCCTAATAGAAAGAGAACATGTTGACAAAAAGATTGAATCCAAGATTGGGTGAAAATATGGTATAATGAGTGATTTATAAGCTATTTTTTATAGGCCGGTCATTTTTGACCGGGAACACCACGAGTGTAACAAGGTAACAAAACTCCTACAAAAAAGTAAGAAAATTTCTCCCCCAAAAATGAGATTTAGTTATACCCTTTGGGAACAAAGTCACTAAGTTTCAGTCCAAAGCGATAACATTACCTAGTATTTTCGGGGAAAAGAAAATCTTCTCCGGGTCAAATTGACCCGAACACCACGTGAGGGCTAATGCATTAGTTAACGTGAACTAATCATGAACAACAGCTCTGTTCAGCATTAGTTAATCTTAACTCACACATTTATTAATGCATCTATTCACATTAACAGTGCATGTCATTAACATTAGTAAATACATTAGTTAACATGAACTGACTGTGAACAATGCCTGTAGCTTCACTGTTTTTTGTAAGTTTATCTTACTGTACATTTTTACATTCGTTTTCGTAGCAGTTGACACGCACTAAGGATTAACAGTTATAACTCACCATCTCACTCTAAAGGTAAAAATGCTGTTGTGTACCTTAGTAGTAAAAAACGAACAACTTTTCAATGGTTTTGCAGGACCAGCTTGAACTTTCGAAAAAGGAAAACATGCGCTTGCACGAGAGAGAGCGTCAGCTGGAAACTAATTTGAAGACTTTGCAAAATTGCCTAAAAGATACAAAAGAAGAGGTATGAAAAATTAATGAGAAATCTGCAAATTTGGACCTCATGCACTGTTGTTTTTTTTTTTCTTTTTTTTTTCTACTTTGATCCTCAGCCTTTAGTCAAATCAGATATGCTCTTTATTTTAATAGGTGCAAAGGCTTCAGGGTATCATTGCAAGCCGTGCCACTCAATACAACCATGACATTAAAAGAAGAGAGAGGGAGCACAACAGAGTAAAGGAGCGCCTTAATCAACTACTCATTGCCAAAAAGGAAAATAAACAAGGTAAAATTAATCACTTATTTCAACCAATATAAAATTAGAAATACATACTCACATACCGTTCAAATGATTGAGGTCTCATGATGTTTTTGAAATAAATATTTTATGCTCACCAAAGTTGTGTTCACACTTGACATCTTTTTTGACTAGAAAAAGTTGATGAGAGCTCTTTTCTTAAAAAAAAGCTGAGTTTAGTTCCAGTAGCAGCAGAGGGCATCTTTTGTTGCTATAACAACAGCTACAACAAGAGTGCTGTGTGGTGCAAAGATACAAAATGTCGTGAAAGTTGGCTGTTGCGTTGGCTTTTAAAGTAAACGGGGAGGAGAATGTTGGTTCACAACAATGTTTGTGGGTGCTTGACATTATACGGGGAAGAAAATTGTATGGTGCTTACAATAATTTAGTCCAGGAGCTCTCGTTATATTATTCTTATATATCATTGTGATCATATCATATATCTCTTTGTGCTCCGACACTAGCACAATTAGTCAATCTACCGTCTCCATTTTTCTTGTTGTTATGGAAGTGAGTCAGGTCTTGCTACTCGCTTATAAAACAGATGCTGGCCGCTTCAAAAAAGACGTCAAGTGTGAACACGCCCTAAGGCTCTATCTGTTTGATCAAAAATACAGCAAAACAGTAATATTGTGAAATATTATCATAATTACTTTACTGCTGGACTCTGTCAGGAATGGAAGTTTTGAATTATGTTGGGAGGTCGGATGGGAGGAGGTGTCTTTGGAAAACTGGAAAAACTGAATCCAGGTAAAATACACAATCCTTTGGGGTTTTTTTTGTTGCCGTTTTAATCGTTCCCCTACAGTATAATATCTTATAAAAACATTAGACATTATTATTTTTATTTTGTTTCAGACATGAGGGAGAGATGTACAAAACTCTTCTCAATGAATTTGATAACCGTCAGAGGGAGTTAATGATGGAAAACATAGAGCTGAAGAAAGTGCTTCAACAAATGAAACGAGAGATGGTGGGGGTTTTGAATTCAAAGAAGACCTGCCAAAAGGAAGCGAGACAGAGCAATAATGTGGATCAGGTTAGACTGTCATGTCCATAACAGCCATTAAACACTAAACACTTTTCTGTTTTTTCTGTGTTTGCTGTATTCGTGTTATTTTTTATTTCCATGATATGGCACTGATGAAGAGTTGATCCAAATGTTTTGCAATTTGCACTTTATAGCACCTTTTTGTATTTCTGTGGCCTCTGTTAAAGGGTTGTGAAACCTTAAAACAAATTTTTTGAGATGCGAACAGTTATGTACAAGCTGCACATAACTGAAAACACAGCCGTACGTCTGATCATGATCACAATGTTACGATGGCTTATTCTACAGGGGTTTTCTACAGGGGTTTTCTACAGGGGTTTTCTACAGGGGTTTCAAACTAGGGCTCCTCCAGAAGGTTCTAAGGGGTCCCCAGAAAATTTCAGAGAATAAAGACAAAGCAAAAATGGATAAAGTCTACCAAATATTCAAACTGGCTCATTTCTAAATGTTTCTTGCCATATACATTTCAGAATTGTATATGTTTGCTTTGAGTCTTTAGTGAGTTTTTCTCACTATAGTCCCCTTTATCTTTTACATTTTTTTCTTAACATAGTATGTACACTGCTTGCATGCATTTATTGTGAAAGTTGTATACAAATAATTTTTTAATTGAAAATGTTCTTCTTCTGGTTTATACATCCAACATTAATAGCCAGTTTAAGATGGAAAACAATATGTTGTATTTATAATGTCACACTTAATATTTATCTAACAGTTGAAACATTTTTTCGTACATAAAAATAGATTGATTTTAGGAAGAGGGTCCCTCAAAAGGTTTATCATATTTGGGGGTCCTTGGCATCATAAAGTTTGAAAACCCCTGTTCTAATACACAGAAGACAATGACATAGAGCGAAAATTCAAAGAAGAATGGGCAAAAAAGTAACTATGCCAATGTGTAATGCTCATAAATGTACTGAAAATATTATCAGATATTTAATTGTTCTACATCATGTCGTCCTCGTTTTGGCCGTTGATATTATAGGGATATATTTAAAAAATGCATCAAGGTGCCCTCAACCCTGTTTTTTGCCCCTCTGTGGTCATGTTTGTCCCTCCGCTAGGTCTGTGTTTTATTGGCTGTTGTCTCCCCTCTTCCTCCTCAACACTCCCGCTTTTCCACAGCTTTACACACCCATTTTTAGAGACTTTTTGCAAGTCTGATGTGTGAAGGGCCAGACTTAAACGGAAGTTTCATGATACTTTAAAATATAATAGATGAACAATTGGAGAGCTTTTGCCCTTTTCCTTTTTTCTACTTTTTGATCTATGCACCCAGTAAGTTATGTGCATATACATTTGGCTCTACACCATTTATTGCACTATATTTTTAAGATATTGACATTTTTTATGAAAAAAGTATGATTTTGATCATATTTCAGTTAATCACATTTCAGTCAAATCTGCAGACAAATTCAGATGACGAGGAACCTTTGAAAGGACCTTCTGAGATGTCCTGTGACCTTGCTCGGGAGAAACTCACCAACAGCATTCGTCAGCAGTGGAGGAAACTCAAACATCATGTTGAGAAACTGGACAGTCAAGGTAGAGGATGATGCTCACAGTCTTTTAGAACTATTGGCTGATTTATACTTCTGCGTCGAACCTCCTCCGTAGCTTCTATGCTGTGGGCTACGCGTCAGTTTTCATTTATACTTCTGCATGCTTTGTCCACGTTGACGTGCAATACACATGTATAGAGAGCATGTGTATTCCTGAGGGAGGTTCTGGCAGACCTATCACAGCGTAAAATCCATGTGTTGTTACATTTTTGAGAGGTTCATGTAAGGGTATGTTGTAAGTTACACGTGCAACACACAGCCTACGATGTTGGGCTTAGGGGTGTGTACATATATATTTTAGGCCCATTCACCAAGGAATATATATATATATATATATATTCCTTAGTGAATGGGCCTAAAATATTTTGGTCCGGACCAGAAGAACCATGAGAATTGAACTACAAGTGCAAAACACACCCTAATGCTGAGTTCACAATGCACAAAGTAGTCAGATCACTGTTCTTTTCGGCGACAGGGAATCCATCATTGGATGACTTTACAATAGGAAGAATCACTGACACCTCTGTCCGGTCCACAAACTACGTTTCACAACCAAACACACTTGTGAAGTGATAAGGAGATAACACAAGATCACGCATTATCATGCATTAAAAAAGACAACCTGCAAGAAGCTTGCAATACAAATTGTGTGTGTTGATTTGCACTGAAAAAGGAGAAAAATATTATTTGCAATGTCCTGCTGTTGTGGCTGGTCGTGCAAATGTTTGTACTTTGTTTCTGTTTCATAGAATTGTAAATCTGTTAAAATACTGATGTTCTGGTCTATAACTCCTCCCCGAACTTTGCGCTGCCCTGTATCTTGTTCTCTCATTGGCTGCAGGTCATCGCAGATATAATTTTCTGTCAGAACAAATTTCACACAGCAGGATTTTGAATCGCCGAAAGGACAAGATGTTTAGCATGGCAAATATTTCACGGGCATCTCATTGTCAATGCTCTCAAATCACATATTTGATCATTCACACTGCATGATTGTAACTCGTGTGAATGAGCACTGATTTGCTTCCGATTTCGGGTATTTTTTTGCGACAGTCCGCGAGTGAAAATCGGGGCTATAATCGTGCAGTGTAAACTCGGCATAAAGGCCCTTTCACACCGAACGTGTAACGAAAAAGCAAAGCGTAAAAGCTAAGCTAATATTTTGCATGCAAAAAGTTCTCGTCAAAACCCTTCACATCAGCCGCGACACGAATTTGCGATGTGTGGGCCGTTTCAGAGCTCCAACATTCCAAAACATTCGCGGCGAAAGCTGAGAAAACACGGACACTTCATCATCCAGTGAAGACGAGCTTTTCATTTTCTTTAAAAGACTGAAAAGAAGAGTTTGGGTGCTCCCAGTCCTAAAAGAACAGAGTCTGAAGGTGTGTATGTGAATCTTGTACAGGAGCCAAAACTTTTATCATGGCCGGTTCCGCAGTTTTGAAAAAGTCTGTGGGACAATTTGAGGAGCTCTTCCAGAGACAGTATAGTTAGCATCGCATCTGACGAGTCAAACCACACACTTCAGGGAACCAATCGATACGGAGCAGCTGTTTCCAGTTGAGTCACAATGTAAACATTTAAAGGGTTAGTTCAACCAAAAATTGAATTGATGACTGATGTTGTTCCACACCTGTAAGACCTCTGGTCATCTTTGGAACACAGTTTAAGATATTTTATATTTAGTCCGACAATGTATCTAAGTGTATGCACACTTTACTGTACATGTCCAGAAATGGAATAAAAAAATAATCAAAGTAGTCCATATGTGACCTCAGTTAGTTAATTAGAATCTCTTGAATTATGATCTCATGATCTGAATCTCTTGATTTCGGATTGCGTGTCAAACTGCTGAAATCACGTGACATTGGCAATCCGAATCATTGATCGATTCACTGATTCACAACCGTTTGAATCTTTATTTGAGGATTGAACACAAAGAAGAAGGAAAAGATAATGGTGAATAAAGTCGCATTTTTGGTTATTTTGGGACCAAAATGTATTTTCGATGCTTCAAAAGATTCTTATTAACTGATCCTTTAAGTGCCACAGACGTACTGATGGCAACCACTTTCCATAGTAGCAGACACAAGATTTAGAAAAAAATCAATACGTTTTAACCTTTTTTGTTACCGCTAGTGTAAAAGAAAATTGACATTCAAGTGAAAAATATATATATATATATTGTTTTTTCACCGCAGCACATTCGCGTTTCATCTGGAAGCACTCATTACACAAACAGCTGATTAAAAACGCTGATCGCTTCCAGTGTGAAAGGACCTTAAGTCTCACCTTTTTGTTTATCACCTCCTTTTCTGATGTGTTTCTTTTGTGGCTTTATCATCCAAAGCACACGACTTAGTAAAATAAATAAACAGATGCTGTTATTTTGTGTTGCAACATTAATGGTGCAAGCTGGAGACAGTGAAGAGATGATCGCAAAACAACTCCATGAAGAGGAAATAGAGAGGCTCAAACAAGAAATTCAGCAGTGCAAAGAGTTTATTCAGACACAACAACAACTTCTGCAAGTGAGTAGAGGCATATTTTCATTCAGTCTTTTCAGTCATTAGCTACGTTTACTTGGATCCTTACAATCCGATTGTAATTAGACTAGTAGCACAGTCTGAATTAAAGTCACATGTCAATCAGAATGAATTGGACAAATCCATTTAAAATTAAATTTGGATTGTAAGGGGTGGTTAAAACCTTTTCTAATCCGATTGAGAGGACATTTAAACACTTGATCGAATTGACAACCGAAACTGGAAAGTAATGTACATATGCAATGCCGTAGAGATGGCGTAATGTGATGTTGTTGTTGAATGCCATAAATTACTGTTTTTCTAAAATGTTCCTTTCACACATCACCTAGGAAGTCTGCTCTTTAGAGCAAAAAAGCTGTATAGGAGAATGGTTAGTATGCAGAAACTTCTTTATACATACATACATATATATATATTTTGTTTTTGTTTTTTTTGTTTACAGCAACAGCTCAACACACCCTGTGATGAGGAGACTGCAGCTGTTCTGAATGATTCGTACATGCTTGAAGAGAAGGAACGCTTGAAAGAAGAGTGGAGAGTGTTTGAAGAACAGAGGAAAAACTTTGAAATGGAAAGGAGAAATTTTACAGAGGCTGCCATTAGATTGGGCCACGAGGTTCTGACTTGTAATCAGCTTTTATGGTCTTCTGAATTCAGTTCTTAATTCATCTTAATTTTAACCAGATTATTCCATTCTTTCAGAGGAAGTCTTTTGAGGACGATCGTGCAACGTGGCTCAAACATCAGTTTCTGAACACCACATTTGCAGACCAGATGAAACCACAAAGTCGCACAGTGGAAGAATTTTCAAAGCGTGAGTGATTCTTTTTACTAGTGTAATTTCTCTTTAAAACAAATCTTGACATTTGTTTTCTGATTTTGCAGACTCAACTCATGAGGAGAAACTCATTTCAATTTCTGGAAAAGTCAGCAAATCTCATCTTTAGTCTGTCACCATATGGAACGGCTTGCAGATGAAGCTATATTTTGTTCCAATACAAGAAGAGAGATGCTTGGAGCCAAAGTGAATGTGTTAGCATGTGAATAAAGTTCACCCGTATCTTTATGAAGAATTTACAACATGCAGGTGCTGTTCATATAATTAGAATATCATCAAAAAGTTGTTTTATTTCACTAATTCCTTTCAAAAAGTAATAATTTACTTTTTGAAATAATAATTTTCTAATTTTCTGAGATACCTGAATTTGGGATGTTCCTTAGTTGTCAGTTATAATTATTAAAATTAAAAGAAATAAACATTTGAAATATATCAGTCTGTATGCAAATAATGAATATCATATACAAGTTTCATTTTTTGAATGGAATTAGTGAAATAAATACACTTTTTGATGATATTCTAATTATATGATCAGCACCTTTACAGATATGAATATTTAACAGATGGATAAGATTGTCAGAGACTTAAGTTAAGCCTGCTAAATCTTACAAGCCTCTGAATTTGTACGTTTTGAAAAATAAGTTTTTATTTAAATATGACCATGGTGACTTTTTGAAACATTTTGCATTTTCATTTAGAAAATCAATGTAGATTTTTATTCATATTATGTTTTGCTAGTAGAAATTAACTCTTGTTTATTGCATTAGTAACAGTTTTTTTAATGGCCTTTCTAACTCTAAACTAGGTACTTTATCGTAGGATAATCATATGCATCACTTTAAACAGTGTTGTTACAGAAACAACTTTTTTTTGTTTCTAAGTTGTAAGGAAAATGTATTTGAGTACTCTAGATCAAATAGTTGATATGTTTATTGTGCATTTGCATTTGATTGTACATTTTTATTTTATATTTTAGACTTTTTGTAGTTTATCAGTGCACCACCATTAATGTTTACATCAGCTCCAAAACCACGTTTTGATTTCCTGTTGCATATGGATAAAGTGCTTAATATAATATACTAGAATATAGGGACTGATCCTAAAATGTATGTATTTTAGATATAATACATAGGCTACTAAGGAATAAGCTTTGTTTATATAAAATGGCAAAGCTTACTTGGAGTAATAATATAGACAGTGTTTCATAATGCTTTAATTAATATTTGTTCAAATAAAGAAAGTAACTTATGTAAAAACGTGGGATAGTTACAATTTCATACAAAAGTAAAGTCAGCACCACCTGTTGTCTTAGAAGTCTCAACAACACAAAGCAAAATGTTCAAATACAATACATCTTACTAAGGGTGTCCCCGACTAAGGATTTACACATTCAAATCAGAATTGTTGAATCTTTCTATAGTCGACTGATAGTCGAATCATCTGTGTGTGTGTGAATGGGTTGAGAGGGGCACAACACTCGTCAGCAGAAGGGTAAAACTATTCTTCATTTCCTTTACACACTGCGCACAGCAACAACTTTTAATAAAGCGACCAAAACTTCCTTTCAACTGACAGACGAACTGACAATTTCAATTTCTTAGGTTTAAATAAAAGGTAATGTGGTGGATAAAAGTTCTTAAAACGTTTTCTCATAACATTTTAAAGCCACGATCAAAATACAGAACAACACACAAATATATAAAAGAACATTTTAATAAGTAAATCAAAAAAAAAAAAATCTGCCTAGAGAGGAAAAGAACAATTTGAGTGCGTTTACATGCACATTCTTAAGCCGATTATGCTTTAAAAGGACAACTCCGGTGAGAAATGAACCTAGGGGTAATTAACAGATGGTTACCGAGTAGATCGTTCTCTGGGATGCGTTTTCTTGAAAATCGAATGTAAAGAGTTTTATCTCTAAAAACAGATTAGCTTATAATGCTTGTCTATGGGGCACAGGGTAGACACAGGGTGGTAAAATTAAATCGCTAGTTAATACCACTAACAAGGCTCAAAATAGCCTCACACTAACACGGTAGCATAATGAGGGTCCCTACATGCAAACCGAAGCATTGAGAACTTTGTAAGAGTACAAACAGTTTAATAAGAAGATACGTTGTAAACATAGTGCCTTACGCGTTCACGGACAGGCACCATCTCGAAAAACAGTCTCGATGAATCGATCTACGAGCGCTGTTCTACGTGAGCTGGTCGATAGGAATTAAGTTTGTGAAATGTAATAACATGGACATTTTTATTTATTTATTTTCTCTGTTGTGTTCAGTGTTTTCTTCCGGAAACAACGGACCATATGAGATTCCAAGTCACAGTTCATCACTTAGCAGAGCTCTCGTCGCTCGATGAGTCGAGACTGTTTTCCAAGATGGCGCCTGTCCGTGAACACGTAATGCACTATGTTTATAACGTGTCTTCTTATTAAACTGTTTGTACTCTTACAAAGTTCTCAATCCTTCGGTTTGCATGTAGGGACCCTCATTATGCTACTGTGTTAGTGTGAGGCTATTTTTAGCCTTGTCAGTGGTATTAACTAGCGATTTAATTTCACTACTCTGTGCCCCATAGACTAGTGTTATAAGCTAATCTGTTTTTAAAGATAAAACTCTTTACATTCGATTTCCATGAAAACTCATCCCAGAGAATGATCTACTCTGTAACCATCTTATCACCGGAGTTGTCCTTTAAGGGGGTCGCACACCGGACGCGAAGCTCAGCGCCGCGTCTCAGGTATCTCACACTATTCTCCACATTATATACGCGTGAGCTCAATTTTGAACCGACTTCTGACACTTCTGACAGCTGAAAAGCAGAATGATGGATGTATCTTGTAGCACAGGGTGAAATCAGTATGTACAATGACGATTTAAGGGACATTTAATATAAAGTTAATATAAAATGCTTCGGTTACTTACGTAACCTCGGTTCCTTGAGAAGAGGTTACGTACATTTACATTGTGGACCCACACATACACACATAATGGTTCATTTCGGAGTAGACATTCACGCGAAATCACACACACACACACAATGGTTCGTTTCGGCATAGACATACACGCAAATAACTCAAAATGCATACAGATAACATGCCACTTGGCTTTAGAAAGCGACGTGCAAAGTCATGATGTCATGTTGCAAGATGCTAGATCTTATTTTCAAGCTTCTGTTTGAGAAAAACTAACTAGCGGCGAATGTTGAAATCCGGATGTTGACAACTAGCAGTTCAGCAGAAAAGGTGAAGAAGAAGAAGGGGCGTTCCAGTCTGCGAAAACGGAAACCCCCATCAGCACGATAACACCCATTTGTGGCCGCAGTTGGATGATATTGCAAATTCCAGACAAGAGGCGCTCACTGAGAGCGTGTGCAGATAACCCACTTGCTTAAATGATGCGATCGCTAGCAGAAAAGCGGTCTTGAGTGATAGGATCTTTAAGCTCACTGAATGCAGAGGCTCGAATGTTGAGCCCTTCATAGCATCCAGGATCGTGGACAGGTCCCATATAGGGACTGAAGGGGGGCGAGGTGGGTGCAGCCTTCTAGCCCCTTTAAGGAAGCGCACAATAAGATCGTTCTTCCCAAGTGACAGTCCATTCACTTGAGTGCGGTGCACTGCTCGGTCACATAGACTTTGAGCGGGGAGGGGGAACGACCCACGTCCAGTAGCTCTTGTGAAAAAGTGAGCACTTCTGACACTTCACAATTATGTTCTCCAGAGTGGGGCTATTAAAAGCACAGTGCATTTGCTCTCCCTGATCCTCTCTATGACCTGAGGTAACATTGAAATTGGGGGAAAGGCATAAAGGGAAAGGTTGGGCCATTTGTGGGCCAACGTGTCCTTGTGTTTGGATAAATATATTAGGTATTGAGCATTGTCTTGTTTGGCGAAAATATCCACTTTTGCCTTGCCAAACATGGCCCAAACTGTCTGAATCGTTTGTGGGTGAAGAGACTTTGCACCTAGACAGCATGTCATATGCCTGGCATATGAGTCGCTCTCAGCAAGCTCAGGTTGTGCTCGGTTGGGCGATTTATATAGGCTATATATCTGTGCCTAAAGTAGCAGTGCTTTTTTTATAGCTTAAAAAATCATGAGTGGGGTAATCCTGATGTGTTTTTTTTGTTAGAATAAAACGCAAACATGTCTTGTGCTTGTGTTCACTACAGACCTTATTTCAGCCATTTAAACAAAATCCCATTAAAAAAAACTCATTGACTTCGGGACATTGAAACCAGAAGTGCTAAAATGCTAACTTGTTTTAGCCTACAAAGTAATGTCATACCTGCACCACTCTTAGGGTTGGGCACGGCGACAGCTATTGTTAATGGCGCAAAGGAGTCTAGAGTTTGTGATTTGTATTGAAATATTCTTTTTGTGGTTTAATTTTTTACAGACACTAGTCTATATCACCAGATGTGTTCTCAGTTACTGAGTTGTGAAATTTGGTACTGATTGATTTAATGTGAATCTGTACTCGGTAGTACTGAAGTAATTCGGTCGGTGCCCTTAGAAGTACGGAGTTTGGTACTCAACCAACACCACTGCACACTGAACAAGAAAAAGACATGCAATTTGTTTTAATTTTTCACGTGTACAGTATGTCATTTGATGGTTTGTGTGTATAATTGCTATGCAAAAACAATTTTTTTAGAACTGTTAAAATATATTTAAATTTAGAGAAAAGGAGTCATATTTTGAGAACGAACTTTTATGCATTTAAAAAACAAATGTGTGGTGATCTGAAAACTATCCTCCATCTTGAAGTGGTTATTCTTGACAATATTGTTCTTGCTATCTTTGAGGTTATCCATTTAAGTAAAAATATTCTCTAATGAGTTTTCAGCTTTATTTTTCAATAAAATAAATAAATAAAAATGGTATGGTTTGATTGTGATTGGTCAGTTTTGTTACAAGGCAAGCCTATACGCTTTTATAAGAGCATTTTTTTTTAATATATTTAAAAATATACATTATTAGTGACAGTGTCATGAATTAGGAAACCTGTCTGCATGTACCACATTTTTGTAGTCTTTTACTAAAAATATATATTTTTTTGTGGAGATGTTATTGAATGTTTTAATTATTCGAAGGGTACAATATTCACTAGCACAATATAACAAAAAAGTATATACTTTACTGTGAAATTAAAGCAATCCACACATCAGTAACTTGCAGGGTGTTTATTAGTGTTACAACAGTGGTAAAATTAAATTAAACTGTCCTAGAACAATCATTTTCTAAAGTCTTATTCTTCCATGATCTGTTTCTGGATCCAGGAGAGAATGTCCTCATCGATTTGGACGGAAAGAGTTCCGTCTGGATTGATGGGAACAGCGACAGGAAGATGAATATCCATCCTAGACAGTGTCATCTAGAGAAGCAGGAACAGAAATAATTATTTGTATCTCTATGTATCTCTGTGTGAGTGAAAATTTAAAAAAATATTATTTCACCTCTGGAATCCTAGCAATGATATTCAAGGATCTCTGATTTGGCAAGGCCGCAGTCAGATCAATCTCTTTTTCACTGTTCGTTGCTTTTTCAAGTCTAAAGCCAGCCCGGAGTGCTGCTATAGAGATGTGCTTAGACAACCTAATTGTGAAGGGATGCACAAAGAAGAGCAGGTTAAACAAGTGACATGTTCTACTCTATGCATTTGTCATTCAGTGTTGCTGAAAATTACTTTTTGGCGTATGTGGTGGCAATAACTGGCAGCCTCTCCCATTCCAACTCTAGACGTGCAGCAGGGAATTCGCCCAGGACACCGGCTTCGGCTTTAGCAATGATTGCATACTGTTGGCATTCTTCACCCCAAGCAACCTTGGCCTGAAAAATTATATTTGTGTCCAAAGGATGGTATTGATGTCAATTATTTTACTTGAGAAATTCATTTAGGTAATTTTTAGAAAATTATTACAAAAAAAAAAGATTCACACAAGTTCCAGTCTTACAGTGACTTTGTGCTTGCTCAGCAGGGCACCGTCAGCACAGATCTTCATGTTGTCATTTTCAGCGATGGAGGAAATGATGATCTGCACTCTTGAGGTTGGCTTGTCAAAGTAAGCAGCAAGTTGGTAGCCCAGCAGCTTCTGGTCAACTCTCACAGCACGGGCAATGACAGCAAAAACAGGTGGACTCTCATTTCCGAGGAACTTAGCCTGGAACCATAATCAATTCAAACAGACATTAGCGCCAAATTTCATCTATGGATTTTATGTTATTATGAACAAACAAATGACACTAATTTATTCACCTGTTTCTGGATAGCCTCAAAGCTAGAGGCAGCGCTTCCACTGCTTTTTGCCTTTGAGGTGCCATGGTGTGCCAAATACTGCAAGCAAAAATCATTATAGACATGAAATTTGATGATCTAGAGAAACAAGATTTTTAATAGACAAATTTTAGAATAGTTACCCGATCTTTGTGGAACTTCCTGAAAGGCTCCATGACGGTGGCAGTCTGAAAATACATATAAAGTATATAAATACTAATTATATGTGTAAAACTACATGGAAATGAATATTTATGACAAATATTGGCTACCTAACCAACACAGTACAGTCAACATATCCTCACCTTAGTGACACGAGAGAGGGACATGGAAGAGCTTGAACTACTGCTGCTGATGATGCGACTGCTGCTGCTGCTGCTGCTTCTGCTGCTGCTGCTGCTTTCAGAAGAGACAGGCCTATTTTTATCTTCAGTCTCCAGGATTTCCCTCAGTTTCAAAAGGAATGCCTTCCCTTCTGTAGTCTCCTCATCAATGAGCCTGATTTGCTTAAGGAGCCTCTCAGCAGCTCTAGGACCAACTTGGACTTCAAGCTCCAGTCTTTCAACTGCAGGACCTTCAGCTACAGCCAAAAGGACAATTATTGTTTTGTCTGAAAATATTTGAGTTTAATCAATGTATTCTTCATTGAAATAATACCTCTTGTCAGTGCAGCACGGGCTGAGTGCTGTCCAATAATGTAGTAGAGAGGAGTATTTCTGATAAAAGCAGCATTGTGAGATTGCACCTCAATGCACCCCTTGATTTCAATGTATGGGACCGCAAGACAGAGAGTCTTGTTAAATGGAGCAGAAGATCTCACAGGAGTCTCATAGGTTTTTTCAGAGGACTGAAAAGAATAATTAGATATTATAACAAGTCTTGCTATTTTAAAACTCAGCATACTAACACATATCCATCATGTGTTCAACATTTACCGAATAATCATCACTCTGGACATTTCGCAATGCCATCTCGGTAACTAAGGGCACAATCCTCTCAGCGGTGGGCTCTTCAATGTTTCTGACCACAGCAACAGTTTCAAAGCTGTAGGAACAAATAAAGGTGGGTCACATTTTACTTTTAGAAATCTTTTGAATTTATGAATGGATTTATACTACACTGTCTATTGCTACACTGTCATGACTTTCACATGCTATCGGAAATTCCGTACTTCCCATGTTCATGTCCGATTTTCTTTTTTTAACTAGGAAACTAGTATTTATGATAATTCTGAAAGCATATGAAGGAAGCACAAGAGTGCATTACCTCACAACATTTATTAATTTATTTAAAATGTTTGATACACTGGTCTGACTAATATTTCATTACCTCACAGCAGCAATGTGTTCAGGAAGCTCAACAGGCAGAGCCTCCACCTTGTAGTTGCCCTTGAGAATGTCAGCTCTTGCAGCAACTTTTCCAGGGGCAATAGTACGGATTTTTCCTCTTGCCATAACAGCAGCTTGGATGAAGGCAGTGTTCACTCCCATCACAGCAAACGTCTGGAGAGCAACACTGAAATAAGAGTAAGGTTTTTAATTTTAATTGTTGAGATTTTTTGTAAAACTGTGTTGTGTATTTTATATCTCATCTTTATGAATGTAGCTGCAAAAGTGTACCTTGGTCTAACTTCAGCTTGGAGTTGAACATCAGTTTTCTTGAGCTGCTCAAGAGTCATAGTCTCAATTGCCTCTGGGAGAGGAGGTGTAATGGTGGCCTGAACTAGAATGATCAACAGAACAACTTTGAAGTGACATTATAATATCCAAGTAAAGGATAAACAATTCCAAGAAAAAAACATACCATTGACACTTGCAGCAGCGACAGCAGCAGTGTACAAACTGAGCTCCATGGGCAGACCAACTGCTGTTGGCAAGATACGACGCACTTCAGACGCAAGCAGGGGTTTGGCATACTGAATTGCAATTCCTTCCTGCAAAGCTTTAAGGGCAGCTTTCAATAGTTCACGTGGTTTGGGTCCAGTGGCAATCTGGGAATAGTGTTTATGCAAAACTTAATTCTAATTGTAAAAATTAGTTGTGAAACAGATCTAAAAAAAAAGAAAATATGGTAATGAAAGATGAGACATAAACTACAACACAATACCGGTATTGCTTCTTCAATGATGGTCTTGTCTATGTTGAAATAAGCCACTTCTTGTCCAAGTAATTTAACATAGGCTGAAGCCAATGGCTGATTGGTTGGCAAGTCCTTCCAGTTTGCGAGCTTGAGTTAAAACATTTTGAGTAGTTATATGCAATTTGTCTATGTATTAAATTACAAAATACACTGGCCATGAAAACTTACTGCTCTCAGTGTGCGCTTGATCTTTGTGATGCGGTCAACACTTTCATCTGCAGCAGGAGATTGCAGAAGAGCCTCCTGGATTCCTTCAGTTCTCACACCGATCTGTTTAAAAAGATCATTTGAGTGAAGACTGAAAATATTTTAAAAACAATGAATCTTTTAAAAAATTAAGAGTCTTGATTGTCCCACCTCAAGAACATCAGCAGCAGCTCCGGCCAGGTAAGCACGTGCTTTAGCTACAACAGCTCTGGGCAGAATGGTGGCACCATCATTGATCATGTAGGCACTACCAGCAGCTCCAATCATAAGAGGAGCTGCACAGGGACAGAGGTAATAATACATTTAATGCAATTTTATATCAGGACAATTTTAACACATATTAAGAAACACCCAACATAGCATTTTTTAGCTTCTAAAAATTGCAAGACTCACTATGATAGATGTCGAGCTGAAGGGCTCTGCTGAAACGGAGGCTAAGCCTGTCCAGCTTGCGGTTCATGAGCTTAATGGCAACATTAGCTGCACCCGCACTGAAATGGACAATCAGGTTTACCTCTGGCTTGTTCTCATTTGATGAGATAAAATTGAAACAATAATATATATATATTTTTTTTCTTACACAGATGCCATATCAGGTGCAGTGATTCTGGTCAAGGACTTGATGTGGGAATAGGCAAAGCTTGCGACATGCATGTTAGTCTCAGTCTTCAAAGCACCAGCAAGACTGGAGACGAGAGCCACTGAGGGCTTGGCTTCAAACAGCACAATACAAGCAACCATACGAACTTCAGGGTGAAGAGCCCTGTCCAACACAAGCTGCAGGGCCAGTGGCTGAACCTGAGGTAGGAAATAAGGTATGTAAAATAAGAATATGTGAATGTTTTTTCCCCCAACATATTTATTTACATTTATGTATTCCTACAATGTCTGACACTTACCAGTTTGGGCTCTTTCTTGGCAATGTTCCTCAGGGCCAATATGGCATCAACCTGGACTCTAAGAGGCAGAGAAGTAGCTGCAGTTCTCAGTCCAGGTAGGAGTTTCATGATGGGTTTAAGACTAGCAGGGTGACCTGCATTGCCCAGAACTTTCAGAACCAAAGTGATTTCAGGAATGTCATTCTTGGAAATGGCTTCTGCAGCAATGTCATGGATGGGCTGAGGAGTTTGAGGCACATGGAGTTAGAAAAATATTAAAGATGAAGTCCCTGACATAAGTTTAGGAGGGCTTGAGGTGTTTACCCTGAGGAGCTCAGCAGGGCACGTGGGAACTGCTACGCAGTGTTTGGCAATCATGGAACCGTATCCAAGCATGATGACTTCACGCAGAGCTGGGATTGTGGCAATTTTCTCATGGCTAGCCAAACTCTGTTTAGCAAAATACAGATAATTTCATAATAAAGATTAAATTATTAATTTGATTTAGGTACGATTTTGAGTATAGTAAGATGTACCCACAGCTATCAACTGAATGGTGTCCAAATCAGCAGTGACCATTTGTAGAGCAACCACAAGAGCCTGAATGAACTCAGGAATGGTAAGTTCACCAGCCAGGAACTTCTCCTTGATGAATTTTACAATGGCTGATGTGCCAACAGCAGGAAGAGCATCCAGAAGCCAGCGCCTAACAGATTCGTTGTCAAAAATATATTCATAATAAAACAAAATGCCCTGTAACTATATTCCAATTAACTTATTGCTTATAAATTTTACCTGTAAACTGGTTTGTCCTTAAACTGAGTCCAGATAGCCTCAATATTCTCAATGGTAGCAACACGCAGAAGCTGTACGAGCTCAACAAACTTAAGTGGAGCATCTTCATGGACCATGGCCACATTGTTTTCAACCAAGTGCTGTAGGACCTCGATAATCTAGAAAGAGTAAAGGCAATGCTCCATTAACATCTTCATTTTAAAACAAGGGTTTTGACTTGGAGATTTTAAAGATTTTTGGTAATGAATTATACCTGGGCTTGAGCATCACTGATCTTCAAGAGTTGAATGGGGGTCTGAAGAATCTCAGTTGCAAACTCATACTGCAGGGATCCACGGGCCAAGTAATCAGCTTTGATTGGAACAATTGGGGTCTTCTCAATCTCAACAAAAACCAAGGATTGTCTGAAAGAAATAATTATTTTTTTAGTTTTAATTTAAATTTTTATGAAAAATCTTTGGAATATTATTTCATAATTCTAAGAGAAATCTCATTGAGTATCTATCATACTTTGCTTCCATCTGGGCAGCCCCATGGATCTCATTGAAGGGTGAAAACTGATGTACTTCCTCAACTGTTGCTTCAGCGATCAATACACCGGCAGCAGCTGGTTTCATGATGTAGTTGTAAGCTGCAGTTTCAATCAGACTCTTGTCCGACTGTTGAGATAAAGGTATATGACCATTTGACTCTTTTCATTGTCATTATATTGTACATATCAACATTTTTCTCAGTCTTCTTCATTACCTCTGTGCATTCAGCACACTTCTCAGTGTATGCCAAGCCGATATCCTTTATGATTCTCTCATGGCAGTGGCTCAGATCCTTAGACTTGGTGACAATAATGTGATTTTCCTTTGGATCCTCACTGATGACATAGTGGGTCCTGCACACTCCCTGAACTCCAGCCTTGAAGGAAAAGGTATTCATTAGTAAAAAATTCAAAATAATGTGATTACAAAATTCAAAATAGGTCACAAACATACTAGGATCCATTTATTACCTCTTGCAGTTCATAGATGTTCTGGGTCTTCTTGAGGTTGAGCTGAAGGATGTTGAGGATTCCTCTGTGCAGGTTCAGTACAGTAGGGGAGACTCCTGCAGGGGCGAATACCTTTCCAACCACACCATTAGCATACTCAAACTTGATGGGAATCTGAAGCTGAGCAGCCAGAGCTGAGGTGAGTTTAGTGGCAGGAACAAATGGATCCGTGGGCCAAATGCCAGCATACTCGTGGAGTAGAGGATCCATGAGCTGTAAGGGAACATTTGAACTTTAAGGAAATTGTTCCTTTCAAAAGCCTGTGCTTGCTTACATATTTTTTTTTCTCTCTGTGTTAAACATCTACAATGTTTACAGTTCTTAATGGTCATTACCTTCATCAGGAAGGTGTTTTCTGTCACGGCACTGAGGTGAACCTTGCTGCTGACTTTTATACCTGCTCTAGCCAAACCTTCTTGAGGAAGACCACCCAACAGCAGAGCCTCATACTTGTACACATAGGTCTTATCAAGGGCAAACTCAGGAACTGAAAAGTGTACAGTATTTGTATTTGAGTCACTTGTTAGGGTCATTACTTTTAAGAAATGATGCAATCTAAATTACCAATTTAAAACTCATTTTCCAAATCATATTACTTACCAAGGTTGATCTGTTGACTCGCTGAAAGAAATAGAAAGAAACAGAATACATATTCTTTGACATTTTTTCCCCCAGATGCAATAGTTTATAATTTTCTAAACAAGTTTTTCTAAATAGATAAATAGAGAGACGAAAAAAATATATAAATATATTTTGACTTACCCACAAGGGCTACTGTCAAGGCAAGCACAACAGCTCTCATTGCTGATGGTTTGTGAAGAGCTCCTCAGAGAAACATACCTTTTATAGTAGTTTATTGCTGACCAAGTATTATTTTTTTAAATTAATTATTAACTTTTAATGTGTATCAAATTGTATAAGACTTCTGTCAACTTATTTGAACATAAATATCAGTAGAGGTTAGGTTACCCTGGCCTGTCATGCCATTCTTCAGACCAATGTCCACAGTGAAATCATTCAGATCATTTGTCTTTTATATTCAAAAAGGCAATTATTCTATCATATCTAAATAATAATAATAATAATAATAATAATAATAATGCTTAAGCAACAACATTAGAGTTATGTATAAATAGCTATGGAGTATATTTAGAAAACATTCAATATTATTATACATTTTATAAAAATAATTTTTGTTAACAGCCTTGACTTGGAGGCAAATTTTAGCTATCAGTTTTGGGTTAGGTTACCCTGGCCCTAAGTCTTAAACTTGTTAAAGTCCATATTAGTTTATTCATTTTATCGAAAGACTGATTAAATATCATTGGATGAACTTTGGAACTAGACATAAAGAGATTTGTTAATGCAAGTAATTTTTGTAAAACACATGAAGAAAAAATGAAAACCAACAAAGGAAAACTTCAAAGTATTGAATAGTAGACTGCATTGAGCATGCCACTTCATATTTAAAGGTCAATGGTGATAGAACCCTGGAAAAGTAGATTCAGTATGATTCAAATGTTAAATTATTTTTTTTTTACCGTAAATACAATATTCCATTTTTTGTTTTCTAGTGAAATCTAGATAGTGATAAACCAACTGTAGTACAGAACTTTTACATAAAAAAGGTCTCCAACTTACTGTGATTTTTTTCTTCCAACTTTTAAATCAACCACTGAATATTTTCTTTCAACTTCTGTTTTCTATTTTAATCAGCTAGTTAAATAAAATCCTATTATTTCAGGTTGTGGATGATTTTGCTGACATAAGTTCCTTTGAAAAATAAAAAACAAAAAGAAGAATTATTTTATTTAACATTCAGTATTATAGTTATGTATAGAAAATATATTATAATACAAATGTAAAATTTGTAAAATGAAATCTATGAAGGGAACATAATTAAAATGAGAAAAAAAGCCTTAATTTTTATCCAAATACAGATTAATATTGTAACAGATATTGGCTCTGCTACACACCCACAATTACAGCATTTCGCTTCGTCTCATTACAATTAAAGGCCTTGTTTTAGCAATGTTTTTCTATTAAAGGCTTCTGATTAAATTAACCTACTCTTAGATACACTATATATTATAGCCATTAAACACCTAACTTCATAGTGGCGCTCCAAAATGAAACAGAACTACCCAGCCAAATTAAGTCCAATGTTATTTACAAACTATTGTTATTAAAAGGCTCCTTTTGCAGTTGCTTTCTGTAACGAGGAGTCCACAGGTTGAGGATCCATTTGCAGCTTTATTTAACAGACAATAGAGACAACAATCAGGCAGAGGTGAATCACTAATAACAGGAATAAACAGGGGAAAGCAGAGGCGTAGTCACAGGACAGGCAGGTGGTAAAGGCAGGCAGCAAACAAAGTCAACAGAATCCAGTAAAACAGCACAGGTAAATAGGCAGGCAGCAAGGGGTCACAACCAGAAGATCATTCCGGAGTCATACACAAGCGATCCCTGAACCGGGACAAATGCTCAGAGTCGTCAGCAGTAGCATAACAAAACTTTGCAGTAAATGGCAGTGTGAACATGGTTTATATAGACTGAGGTGATGAGGCTAATGGCACACAGGTGTAAACAATGATAGCTGATGAGTCAGGGCAAATGATTATGAGTAATTAAGTCTGGAGTGGAGATAAATATTCAGGTGAGGGGGCCCTCTGGTGGCGATCGCAGGGAGCCACAAAGGCTTGATTTGTGACGAAGGAGTGGCTTCATAAGAAGCATTTCAAGGTCCTGGAGTGGCCTCGCCAGTCTCCAGATCTCAACTCCATAGAAAATCTTTGAAAGTCCGGGTTGTCAAGCGTGAGCCCCAAAACATCACTTCTCTAGAGGATATCTGCATGGAGGAATGGGCCAAACTACCAGCAACAGTGGTACAAAACCTACCTACCTACCTACCTACCTACCTACCTACCTACCTACCTACCTACCTACCTACCTACCTACCTACCTATCTACCTATCTATCTATCTATCTATCCATGTATGAACAGTAGGTGTCACTAATGTACCAGGAGGTGAATGCCATGAAGAAGTGAATGCTAGAATGTTGTAATACAAGTGTATATCTCAATGTTGCATTCTCATAAGTTAATTACTGTGAAATACCCAGCTACACAGACAGTTTCTTTGGTTTGCTTCTGTGGGTCGACATACCAATACCTCACATTTGGGTTGTCCACATCTCCCTGTATCAGCAAAATTTTGTAATAAAAGAAAGAACTTATGCAACACTATTTTTCAATACCATCCTCCCTTCCCATGCCCACCACATTGCACTACAGGATTCAGAAACATAAATAAAATGGGGCTAATTAAAATAAATACAGAGAAAAACAACAATAAAAAATAAATAACAATATAATAAAAATAACAACAAGCAGTAGCTTCAGATTAAATATGCAAATTTAATGGACTGTATATATTTATTCCTTTGACATTGACAAAATCACAGGTTGGGCGTGATTAGTCAGCACAAAAGACGGTTCCAGATATAGTATCTCCAATAAGAAGTAGTAGGAGTATATTCAAATGATCGTGCTCCCCCCTCTTATATCCCCCTGAGACGAGAGATTTATGCAATTTATTTCTGGAAAAATTCCTCTCGTGACGCAAATTGACGATATTTGCTTCACGAGAGGAATGATTGCCCAGAGGCTAAAGACTACAGCCAGCAGAGGGAGCCATTTCCGTATGTTTTCAACTTGTGCATGGGGAATGGAGATCACACTTACAGGACAGCTCAGCTACAGGAATTAATTTAAACGGATGCTAAGCAATGTAAGCGTTTTAACTTCTCAAATTAATTTCTATGAAAGTTAAGCTTCCAAAGGCATGAACTGAAAACGCGTTGTTAATGTATGCCGCCAATGTGATCACGATTACCTCAGCTCTCATCACGAGAGCTCATCACCTCATTTATGACGTTAAATGTAATCTGACTCCTAATCTGAGTCTGCTGTGAAACTCACGCGGCAACTTGATCGTTATATTGAACAGACACGTTCAGTATTTAATTGTAGGAACTCAGTCTCTGTAATCCAGTAGAGGTGGCTTTGGGAATGGCCTCACAGGGCAGCGAAGCATTCTGGGAATTGTAGTCTTTCATCCCCATGAGACAAATACATTTTCTGTCTTTTCTCAGTCTAGAAAGCACTAAATTAAAAAATAATTTCACATTTCTAGAACATAAATGACCGAGTTTAAATACAGATTCATCTTCCCAGCGCTGAAGTACCCCTTTAAGAACAAGTCTTCTAAGTCTAAGAACAAGAACAAATTCAATTGTTATAAGCCCCGTTTACACCAAAATTACCCGGAACATTTTGTACCAGGAACTTTTTTTAAGGAACTCATGAACTTTCCTGTCTTGTCAACATGAGCGCGGCGCGCGCTGTCATGTCATGTAAGGATGCATCCTTAAAGGTTTTGGCATTTCAAAGTCTTTTTAAGGTTATTTTGTGCAGCATTATGTATTTGTTTGAGGAGGCTGTCGAATTAGCCTCAGTTGAGTGTATTTACCATTTCAGTCCCATGTGCAATGCAGCACACAGTCACCGAACGAGTCATTGATTGATGATTTAAAACTCCAGACTAGTTTTCTTGCATGCGTCCGTTTTAACGCACCTCAACTATCGTACAGTATCGTGACAGTTTTGATCTTACAGTGTGACATGGCTTACAGCACTGATTATGTTTGTACAGCCTGGCATGGAACAATCGTGAAGGACTATAATAAATCTAAAAGTGTGCACCCGGGTTAAGTTTTGTTGCGGCCGCAACAAAGTTAGTTAGTTTTTTTTTGGCACAAAAAATAAATTAATACATTCAAATCTTAACCTGGCTAAAGATAAATTGCAATGATTAAAAAAAAGTGACAATAAATTATGACAGAATTATATTTTTGGTTGAACTATCCCTTTGGTTTAAGATTTATTTTAATCATAATTATGCAGACCTAGCTTCAAGGTTGTATTGCTATTAACATTATTTAAATGTAGTTTTTTATTGCAGGTGCAGTCAGTTGAAACAACGCCAGTCCCAGCAACACACTTCCAACACTGATCACCAGAGGACACTCCAATCCAGACTGTCATTCTATCATAAACTACATTACCCATTATCCTTTGCCCGGACTCATTAAAGCTGACGGAATGACGCAATTGGTCACGAGACACACGACAGCCAATGCTGTCAAAGCTGACCTGACGTTTCTTCTGGTGGCAATATTTGATATGTATTCATCTTTGGCGGATGGATTTTAGCGTCACTGATCTCTTTTGGGGATTTTCTTCACACAAATCAATTTGGCCTCGGAACACTTGGAACACTTGGTTTCGAACATCTTGGTTTTGGGGGAGACAACCAGGGGCCGACGTAGAAAGCGGAGGTGGCCTTGTGTTAGCCACAGCCCCTGAAGCTTGGGAAGTGACTAAAAGCTGAGGTGGAACATAAGAAGCCTGGGTCTGTGCTCCAAGCGGAGGCATCCTCATGCTAGGGTCTGCTGTAGTCCCCAGCTGGGGAAAAAGGTTAGCGGTAGCTGGAGAGAAAGGACAGGGGAAAGTTGTCCAGGCCCACAAATCTAACGGAGGCAGCCTCATGTCAGGAGCCATGGGCCACAAACAATGGAGAGGATTTGAGATGGTAACTACAGGTTGTGCCTGCCCTGCTAGGGGAGGCAGCCTCACGCTAGAGCAACTTTTTTGGTCACGCCCCCCTTTCAACCTATGAAATAATGTGGCGCCCCCAAATCAATTTAATTTCACAACAAAACAAAAAAATCTTGCAAATGTTTAATTTCAATGAAAAAAAGAAACATTTTAAACATTTTGAAATTACAATTGTGTTGCTGCTAAAACTGATCAGGCATGGAGCGCACATATGCTTTAACTGTCTTTGTTAGAGATTTTTTTTACTTATATGCCTACTTTTATAATGGCTATTATTGATCACACATAAACTGACATTTAACATAAGAGACTGGGTTATGTTTATGTCATATTTATAGTGATAATCATATATATGCACACTTATTGCCTGAACCACATATTAATGTTTAATACTTTTGATGGCACATTCGGACGGGACTAAAATCACAGAGAACCTCTGTATTCCTGTAATTACTATAATTACTCTACCCCCACGTCCCCATGTTAATCTAATCCCATCCGACTAGGGCTTAAGTCTATGTTTAAATTCATGCCACTAGCAGACAGAGTATTATAAGTCTGTGTTTAAAAAAAAAAATAGTCATAGTGTTTTTAAGTCTGTGTTTTAAAAAAATGGTCACATTATTATAGTTCTGTGTTGTAAAAAATGTTATTTTTTTTTAATATATTTTCAATATTATGCCTTAAAGGTCAAATAGTCAAAATTGATGGGGTCTTTTTATTTATTTAGAAAAATAAATGTTAGCATGTTATTTCACCCATACTGATGTCTAGAGAGAAAGCCATTATACCTGTCACTTTAGGTGGGATAAAGTCCTGCTCAGATGTGCTGCTTTCTGTCTAAACAAAAAAAGATTAACAATTTCTGCAACAATGCGTTTAATTACCCACCAAATTGGTACCAACAAATGTACATCTGCGTTGGACAAGATTTTTAGACCTACCTTCCTGAATACATGAAAGTGCTAAAAATATTAAATAAAAGTCATAGAAAGGATAAAAAACAAAACAAAAACAAAAAAGTATTTTGTGAGGATTTTGATATTGTGTATTTAGAATACATTCAGGGTCTGTTATTTTCATGTTTGAAAGAAACTTGTTTCCCATATAAATTTTCCTATGTGTAATACAAAAACTTTGAAGCTCAATATCTCAACTTCTCAGAACACAGAGAGAACCTTATAATTCCAAGGGGGTTAGAGCTGCTAGGCAGGAGGTCAAGAGGAAGACCAAAGAGGAGGTTTATGGATGTAGTGAAGGAGGACATGAAGGTAGTTAGTCTGAGAGAAGAGGATAGAACTGGATGGAGGCAGATGAGTTGCTGTGGCGACCCCTTCAGGGAAAAGCCGAAAGAAGAAGAAGATAGTGATTCAGGAATATAAATCAATGTATAATAAATGTCAGCATTATCAAGAGGTGCTTCTATTTTTTATTGTTAATCTTCATCCTCCTTCGCTCCTACTAAAAGTGAAATGTGCTCTGCAAGAGTTACGGTTGTTGGATGCAGCAGAGAAGAGAAGGGCTGCTGGGCGGGCTGGAGCGGCCTCGTGGGAGCATGGAGAGGGCTCTGGGAAGCCTGGTGCCACAACAGGACACTGGGCTGGGACTGTAAGAGGTTCGGCCCAAAATTCGATCAGCCAATGGTCCTCCATTGGCCCAGGTGTGGTGGCCGCCAGCTTGGCCGAAGATTTAGGGTGAATCTCAGAATCATGTAGGGTGAATCTCAGGGAACTTCCATCAGAGTCAGATCATCACATGAGGCAAATGGTGGCAGGTGTCCAAAACCTCCTCCACATAGTCCTCTAGACACCTGCCACCCTGGAAGTTAAACTCGATACCTCCATCCCGAAGACCATCTCTCTCTCCAGGGGCCACATTGATGGAGGCCATTTCCATCTCTCAATACCTCTTTGGAAGTCTTGGTGGTTGGGTCCAGTCTTCTGTTACGGTTTTGGATGCAGCAGAGGAATGGAGATCCAAGACTTCCAAAACAATACTGAATTATTCAAAATAGACTTGAAACAGAGCATCGAACTTAACATAACGTAAGACCAAACAAGGAAGGAATGAACGTGAGGGAACTAAATACAAACAAATGAAATAACATAAGGGGAACAAGTGGCACAGATAAAAAGACACAGCTGAACAGAACTAGACTAACGAGGGGACCGAAAAGTGGCGGGAAACAGAACAAAGGAACATATGATCAAACTCAAACCAGGAAATACATGAGAAACATAACAACAGAAACACAGATATGTAACAGCAAGCACCAACAAATGAAGACAATGGCTTTGTGCGCAGTGTGACATTCTTGTTCAAGTTCATGGCTCTTGGACTTCAAGAAATCTGTTAAATGATGTTAGAACTTTATTCAGGAATTTCCCAGGAAATTTCCCAAGATGCATTTTTTTACGAATGTAGAACATTTTTTTCTGAATTACAGTCAGTAATAAAAATCAAACACAAATAACAAGCACACAAATATAAAGGGACAGAGAAATAAAAAGGTAGATGCAGCATTGTTTGAGATTTAAAAGAGAAGTCATCTATTTCAGGTGGTTCAACATACAAGACTGTATAGCAGGGGTCCCCAATCTCGGTCCTGGAGGGCCACTGTCCTGCAGAGTTTAGCTCCAGCCCCAATCAAACACACCTGAAAAAGCTAATCAATGCCTATAGATATTATGTCCCTCCTGCCACAATCCTGAACTACCCCTCTGAATGGCTGGCACACTCTCAGCTCCTCAGCATAAACCTAATGAGTGGATGCATGCTGCCATCTTATATACCTGTTTGTATGGGGGAGTAGCTTGGCATGCAAACTCCGATCAGCAATTGCATTGGCTGTTTGTTTTTTTACCTCAGTGGTGATTGGGGTTCTCAAATGAGACCCCATTTGTCAGTCGATATAACGTTCCCTCCATCAGGGATAGGCCGTTACGAGGGTTTCTTGTTGTTTTTAACATTTTAATTGTAAATCTTTTCCACCGTGGGCCTGCTGGTTTAGAAAAATATTGCCCTAGTGTGACCTTAAGATCCCAATTAAATCATGACTTTCTTTGTCAGACTTTAATTACATTCAGTTGGAGTTTCTCAATCATAAACTTGTATTTGCAATTTGTTGAATATCACATGAAAGCAGGATGAAGGTGAACAGGATCAAAAAAGACCGGAATTTGAACTTGGTCCCCAATTCAAAGTGAATAATATTTACCTTTCATAAATGGTTAATTATGAGTATTTTTGCATTATATAAAGTTACTGTGAAGTGTACAAAACATTTACTGAGTGTTACTGTAAAATGAAAGCAGTTCACACAATTCTGACACTTGCAGAGTATTTATTAGTATTAGAATCCATTACATTATATACTGTACATCACAACATTGTTAATGTATTTAATTAAGCTGTCAAAGACAAATACATTTTACATAATGATGGCTCACATTTTATTCTGAAATTGTAATTTATTTCCTATTCTTCCATGATCTGTTTCTGGATCCAGGAGAGAATGTCCTCATCGATTTGAACAGAAAGAGTTCCGTCTGGATTGATGGGAACAGCGACAGGAAGATGAATATCCATCCTAGACAGTGTCATCTAGAGAAGCAGGAACAAAAATAATTATTTGTATTTCCTTATTATATCTCTGTGATTGAAAATTAAAAGGAAAATTATTTCACCTCTGGAATCCTAGCAATGATATTCAAGGATCTCTGATTTGGCAAGGCCGCAGTCAGATCAATCTCTTTTTCACTGTTTGTTGCTTTTTCAAGTCTAAAGCCAGCCCGGAGAGCTGCTATAGAGATGTGCTTAGACAACCTAATTGTGAAGGGATGCACAAAGAAGAGCAGTTTAAACAAGTGACATTTTCTACTCTATGCATTTGTCATTCAGTGTTGCTGAAAATTACTTTTTGGCGTATGTGGTGACAATAACTGGCAGCCTCTCCCATTCCAACTCTAGACGTGCAGCAGGGAATTCGCCCAGGACACCGGCTTCGGCTTTAGCAATGATTGCATACTCTTGGCATTCTTCACCCCAAGCAACCTTGGCCTGAAAAAGGACATTTGTGTCCAAAGGATGGTATTGATGTCAGTCATTTCACTGAGAAATTAATTTTGGTAATTTTTAGAAAATGTTTACAAACAAAAAATTCAGACAAGTTTCAGTCTTACAGTGACTTTGTGCTTGCTCAGCAGGGCACCGTCAGCACAGATCTTCATGTTGTCATTTTCAGCGATGGAGGAAATGATGATCTGCACTCTTGAGGTTGGCTTGTCAAAGTAAGCAGCAAGTTGGTAGCCCAGCAGCTTCTGGTCAACTCTCACAGCACGGGCAATGACAGCAAAAACAGGTGGACTCTCATTTCCGAGGAACCTGGCCTGAAACCATAATCAATTCAAACAAATATTAGCACCAAATTTCACCTTTTGATTTTATGTTATTATGAACAAACAAATGACACTAATTGATTCACCTGTTTCTGGATAGCCTCAAAGCTAGAGGCAGTGCTTCCACTGCTTTTTGCCTTTGAGGTGCCATGGGGTGCCAAATACTGCAAGCAAAAAGAAGCATAGGCATGTTAATTGATGATCTACAGAAAAAAAAAGATTTTTAATAGATATCCTTTAGAATAGTTACCCGATCTTTGTGGAACTTCCTGAAAGGCTCCATGACAGTGGCAGTCTGAAAATACATATAAAATGATTACGTATAAATTAATATTTATGACAAATATTGGCTACCTTTCCAATATGGTACAGTCAACATATCCTCACCTTAGTCATGCGAGAGCCCGACATGGAAGAGCTTGAACTACTGCTGCTGATGATGCGACTGCTGCTGCTGCTGCTGCTGCTGCTTCTGCTGCTGCTGCTGCTTTTAGGTGAGATGTGCCTATTTTTATCTTCAGTCTCCAGGATTTCCCTCAGTTTCAACAGGAAGGCCTTTCCTTCTGTAGTCTCCTCATCAATGAGCCTGATTTGCTTAAGGAGCCTCTCAGCAGCTCTAGGACCAACTTGGACTTCAAGCTCCAGTCTTTCAACTGCAGGACCTTCAGCTACAGGCAAAAGGACAATTATTGATTTGTCTGAAAATATTTGAGTTTAATCAATGTATTCTTCTCTGAAATAATACCTCTTGTCAGTGCTGCACGGGCTGAGTGCTGTCCAATAATGTAGTAGAGAGGAGTATTTCTGATAAAAGCAGCATTGTGAGATTGCACCTCAATGCACCCCTTGATTTCAATGTATGGGACCGCAAGACAGAGAGTCTTCTTAAATGGAGCAGAAGATCTCGCAGGAGTCTCATCAGGTATTTCTGAGGACTGAAAAGAATAATTGTGTATTATATAAATACTTGCCATTTTAAAACTTGAATCAAATGAATTCTTAGCATACTAAAATATATCCATCATGTGTGTTCAAAATGTACCGAATAATCATCACTCTGGGCATTTTGCAATGCCATCTCGGGTACTACGGGCACAATCCTCTCAGCGGTGGGCTCTTCAATGTTTCTGACCACAGCAACAGTCTCAAAGCTGTAGGAACAAGAAAAAGGTAGGTCATATTTTACTTTCAAAAATCTTTTGAATTTATGAATTTATTTATCGTTTGCTTCACTGTCATGACTAACGTTGCCTTCACATACTATCGAAAATTCTGTACTTCCCATACACCTGAGGGTGTTCATGTCCGATTTTCTTTTTTTAACTAGGAAACTAGTATTTACAATAATTCTGAGAGCATGTGAAGTTAGCATAATACTACATTACCTCACAGCAGCAATGTGTTCAGGAAGCTCAACAGGCAGAGCCTCCACCTTGTAGTTGCCCTTGAGAATGTCAGCTCTTGCAGCAACTTTTCCAGGGGCAATAGTACGGATTTTCCCTCTTGCCATAACAGCAGCTTGGATAAAGGCAGTGTTCACTCCCATCACAGCAAACGTCTGGAGAGCAACACTGAAATAAAAATAAAAGAGATTGTTTGTAAAACTGTGTTGTGTATTTTATATCTCATCTTTATGAATGTAGCTGCAAAAGCGTACCTTGGTCTAGCTTCAGCTTGGAGTTGAACATCAGTTTTCTTGAGCTGCTCAAGAGTCATAGTCTCAATTGCCTCTGGGAGAGGAGGTGTAATGGTGACCTGAACTAGAATGATGAACAGAACAACATTAAACTTTGAAGTGGCACCCTAATATCCAATAAAAGGATGAACAATTCTAAGAAAAAAACATACCATTGAGAGTTGCAGCAGCGACAGCAGCAGTGTACAAACTGAGCTCCATGGGCAGACCAATTGCTGTTGGCAAGATACGACGCACTTCAGACGCAAGCAGGGGTTTGGCATACTGAATGGCAATGCCTTCCTGCAAAGCTTTAAGGGCAGCTTTCAACAGTTCACGTGGTTTGGGTCCATTTACAATCTGAGAATAGTGTTTATGAGAAACTTAATTCTAATTCTAAAAAAATATTTGTGAGACAGATCAAAAAAAAGAAAAAAGGAAATATGGTAATGAAAGAGGAGACATAAACTACAACACAATACCGGTATTGCTTCTTCAATGATGGTCTTGTCGATGTTGAAATAAGCCACTTCTTGTCCAAGTAATTTAACATAGGCTGAACCCAATGGCTGATTGGTTGGCAAGTCCTTCCAGTTTGCGAGCTTGAGTTAAAACAGATAAATTATATACATTTTGTCTATGTGTTAAATTACAAAATACACTGGGCATGAAAACTTACTGCTCTCAGTGTGCGCTTGATCTTTGTGATACGGTCAACACTTTGATCTGCAGCAGGAGATTGCAGAAGAGCCTCCTGGATTCCGTCAGTTCTCACACCGATCTGTTTAAAAAGATAATTTGAGTGAAGACTGAAAATATTTTAAAAACAATAAATCTGTTTAAAATTAAGAGTCTTTATTGGCCCACCTCAAGAACATCAGCAGCAGCTCCAGCCAGGTAAGCACGTGCTTTAGCTACAACAGCTCTGGGCAGAATGGTGGCGGCATCATTGATCATGTAGGCACTACCAGCAGCTCCAATCATAAGAGGAGCTGGACAGGGACAGAGGTAAGAATACAATTAATGCAATGTTCTCTGGGAATTTATTTTTGTTATACACATTTTAAGAAACATCCAAGACACCTGTTTGTTTCAAAATCTCTTTTGTAAAAATTGCAAGACTCACTATGATAGATGTCGAGCTGAATGGCTCTGCTGAAACGGAGGCTAAGCCTGTCCAGCTTGCGGTTCATGAGCTTGATGGCAACATTAGCTGCACCCGCACTGAAATGGACAATCATCATTACTTCTGACTTGTTCTCATTTGATGAGATAAGTAAAAAAAAATATATATATATATAAAAAAAAAAAAATATATGAGAAAAATATTTTTTCTTACACAGATGCCATATCAGGTGCAGTGATTCTGGTCAAGGACTTGATGTGGGAATAGGCAAAGCTTGCGACATGCATGTTAGTCTCTGTCTTAAAAGCACCAGCAAGACTGGAGACGAGAGCCACTGAAGGCTTGGATTCAAACAGCACAATACAAGCAACCATACGCACTTCAGGGTGAAGAGCCCTGTCCAATACAAGCTGCAGGGCCAGTGGCTGAACCTGAGGTAGGAAATAAGGTTTGTAAAATAAGAATATGTGCATGTTTTTTTTCCCTTAACTATTATCATTATTATTATTTTTGTATATATTCCTACAATGTCTGACATTTACCAGTTTGGGCTCTTTCTTAGCAATATTCCTCAGGGCCAAGATTGCATCAACCTGGACTCTAAGAGGCAGAGAAGTAGCTGCAGTTCTCAGTCCTGGCAGGAGTTTCATGATGGGTTTAAGACTAGCAGGGTGACCAGCATTGCCCAGAACTTTCAGAGCCAAAGTGATTTCAGGAATGTCATTCTTGGAAATGGCTTCTGCAGCAATGTCATGGATGGGCTGAGGAGTTTGAGGCAAATGCAGTTAGAAAAATATTAAAGATTAAGTTCCTAAAATAAATTTTGAAGGGATTGAGGTTGTTACCCTGAGGAGCTCAGCAGGGCAATTGGGAACCTCAACACAGTGTTTGGCAATCATGGAACCATATCCAAGCATGATGACTTCACGCAGAGCTGGGATTGTGGCAATTTTCTCGTGCATAGCCAAACTCTGTTGAGATATTTTTTATAATACAAATTAAATTATACATTTTAATTTACGTAAGATTCTAAGTATAGTAAGATGTACCCACAGCTGTCAGCTGGATGGTGTCCAAATCAGCAGTGACCATTTGCAGAGCAACCACGAGAGCCTGAATGAACTCTGGAATGGTAAGTTCACCAGCCAGGAACTTCTCCTTGATGAATTTTACAATGATTGATTTGCCAACAGCAGGAAGAGCATCCAGAAGCCAGCGCCTGACAGATTAATTGTTTAAAATATATTAATAATAAAAAAATGGCTCTTTTGTTATATTCCGATTAGCTTATTGCACACAAATGAATTGTACCTGTAAACTGGTTTGTCCTTAAACTGAGTCCAGATAGCCTCAATATTCTCAACGGTGGCAACACGCAGAAGCTGAATGAGCTCAACAAACTTAAGTGGAGCATCTTCATGGACCATGGCCACATTGTTTTCAACCAAGTGCTGTAGGACCTCGATAATCTAGAAAGAGTAAAGGCAATGCTCCGTTAACATCTTCATTACAAAACAAGGGTTTTGACTTGGAGATTTTAAAGATTTTTGGTAATGAATTATACCTGGGCTTGAGCATCACTGATCTTCAAGAGTTGAATGGGGCTCTGCAGAATCTCAGTTGCAAACTCATACTGCAGGGATCCACGGGCCAAGTAATCAGCTTTGATTGGAACAATAGGGGTCTTCTCAATCTCAACAAAAGCCAAGGATTGTCTGAAATAAATAATTATTTCTGAAGATTCAACTTAATTTTTAATGAAAAATCTTAAGAATATTATTTCATAATTCTAAGAGATATCTTATTGAGTATCAATCATACTTTGCTTCCATCTGGGCAGCCCCATGGATCTCATTGAAGGGTGAAAACTGATGTACTTCCTCAACTGTTGCTTCAGCGATCAATACACCGGCATCAGCTGGTTTCATGATGTAGTTGTAAGCTGCAGTTTCAATCAGACTCTTGTCCGTCTGTTGAGATAAAGGTATATGACCATTTGACTATTGGCATTGGCATTATATTGAAAATATAAAAAAATTCTCAGTCTTCTTCATCACCTCTGTGCATTCAGCACACTTCTCAGTGTATGCCAAGCCGATGTCCTTTATGATTCTCTCATGGCAGTGGCTCAGATCCTTAGACTTGGTGACAATAATGTGATTTTCCTTTGGATCCTCACTGATGACATAGTGGGTCCTGCACACTCCCTGAACTCCAGCCTTGAAGGAAAAGGTATTCATTTGTAAAAAATTCAAAACAAAATTATTGCAATATTCAAAATAGGTCACAGACATACTAGGATCCATTTTTTACCTCTTGCAGTTCATAGATGTTCTGGGTCTTCTTGAGGTTGAGCTGAAGGATGTTGAGGATTCCTCTGTGCAGGTTCAGTACAGTAGGGGAGACTCCTGCAGGGGCGAATACCTTTCCAACCACACCATTAGCATACTCAAACTTGATGGGAATCTGAAGCTGAGCAGCCAGAGCTGAGGTGAGTTTAGTAGCAGGAACAAATGGATCCGTGGGCCAAATGCCAGCATACTCGTGGAGTAGAGGATCCATGAGCTGTAAGGGAACATTTGAACTTTAAGGACATTGTTGCTTTCAAAAGCCTGTGCTTGCTTACACATTTTCTCTCTCTCAGTGTTGAACATCTACAATGTTTACAGTTCATAATGGTCATTACCTTCATCAGAAAGGTGTTTTCTGTCACGGCACTGAGGTGAACCTTGCTGCTGACTTTTATACCTGCTCTAGCTAGACCTTCTTGTGGAAGACCACCCAACAGCAGAGCCTCATACTTGTACACATAGGTCTTATCAAGGGCAAACTCAGGAACTGAAAGTGTACAGTATTTGTATTTGAGTCAGTTGTTAGAGTGATTAATTTACAGCAGTGATGCAATCTAAACTACCATTTAAAATTCATTTTCAAAATCATATTACTTACCAAGGTTGATCTGTTGACTCGCTGAAAGAAACAGAGAAAGAAATAGAATAAATATTCTCTGAATTATTTTGTTTTTGCTCCCAGTTGCAATAGGTTCTAATTTTCTAAAGAAGGTTTTCGAAATAGGTAAATAGATAGATAGAGAGAGAGAGAGAGAGAGAGAGAGAGAGAGAGAGAGAGAGAGAGAGAGAGAGAGAGAGAGAGAGAGAGAGAGAGAGATAAATATATTTTGACTTACCCACAAGGGCTACTGTCAGGGCAAGCACAACAGCTCTCATTGCTGATGGTTTGTGAAGAGCTCCTCAGAGAAACAGACCCTTTATAGTAGTTTTTTTGCTGATCAAGTATTAATTTTAAAATAATTATTAACTTTTAATGTGTATCAAAATGTGCAAGACTTCTGTCAACTTATTTGAAAATATCAGTAGAGGTTAGGTTACCCTGGCCTGTCATCATGTCATTCTTCAGACCAATGTCCACAGCGAAATCATTCAGATCATTTGTCTTTTATATTCAAAAAAAGCTAATATTATATCATATCTAAAAAAAAAAGAAATAATGCTTAAGCACCAACATTTGAGTTTTGATGTATTGATAGCTAAAGTAGGTATATATTCAGTAAACATTCAATATTATTATACATTTCTATACAAATAATAATTTTTGTTAACAGCCTTGACTTGAAGGCAAATTTTAGCTATCAGTTTTGGGTTAGGTTACCCTGGCCCTAAGTCTTAAACTTGTTAAAGTCCATATTAGTTTATTCATTTTATCGAAAGACTGATGAAATAACATTGGATGAACTTTGGAACAAGACGTGAAGTGATCTGTTAATGCAAGTAATTTTAGTTAAACTCATGAAGAAAAAGTGAAAACCAACAAAGGGAAACCAACTGTAGTACAGAAATTTCACCCAAAAGGTCTCCCACTTACTGTGCTTTTTTTCTTCTAACTTTGAAATGAACCACTGAATATTTTCTTTCAACTTCTGTTTTCTCTAATCAGTTAAGAGTTAAATAGATTTGAGCTTTGGATGATTTTCAAAGTTCCTTTGAAAAATAAAAAATAAAGATTTCTTTAAGTTATAAAATATATAATTATAATAAAAAAACGTATAGGCTCATTAATAAAAAAATACGAGGCATATTTGTTAAATTAAATCTATGAAGGGAAGAGTTAAAATGGGCTTCTCATGTAGCTTCTCATTAAAAAAGACCCACCTATGTCCTTTTTTATTCCAAATACAGATTACATAATTTTGAGATTGTAACAGATACGGATATTGGCTCCACTGCACACCCATAATTACAGCATTTGGCTTTGTCTCATTACAATTAAACAATTTAAACAGGTAAAAACACTTCAGAAAAAATGCTCTAGCATAGGCTTAATCTGTTTCATGTTGTTTTTGCTATTACAGGCTTCTGATTAAATTAATTAACCTACATATTATAGCCAATAAACACCTGACTTTATAGTGGCTTATCAAAATGAAACAGAACTACCCAGCCAAATTAAGTCCAATGTTATTTACAAACTATTGTTATTAAATGGCTCCTTTTGCAGTTGCTCTCAGTCTTTTTTATTTGAGGCCCTACTTTGCCAAGGGCATTTTCACACATGGCTTGTTTGGAATGTTTGTTTTTCGAACCTGGGGCCTGTGCCATCGTGGTAGTTTAACAAACTCAGGGTTACAGGATTAGTTTTGAGTTGACAAAACTAAACCAATCTATTGAGGCTTTGTTGGTCGCATGAAGCTGATCATCAGCCTTCTCTGTCAACTCAGGCCTTGATCCTGAGTTTAAGATTTTAGCTGTGACATCAGTAGTGAACAGCCAATCGTATGCTCTAGATCAGTGGAACTGAGTTCCATTTCTTGCAAGAGAAGCAGTGAGATTAATTTCTCTCTTCTGCAGAATAGATTGAAAACTAATTTAAAAGATTTTAAACATATTTAAACAGCAAGAAGAAAAAAGCTGTATATGAAATAGGCAAATGTCAAAGCAAGTAAATGTTATTATGTTAGATTAGTTGATATAGATACAGAGAGAATTTATCTTAAGCCCACATGTAGTAATTTTTATAGCTTTTTTATTTATTTTAAAGCTTATTTGTATGACCTTTAAAAGCTTATTTGTATGACCGGGACCTCAGACCCCCCTGATGGTTTATATAGGCGACCACCGATGTGTTGTCTGATCTGACCAGTACATGGTGGCCCCTGAGGTCGGGCAGAAATTGTTTCAATGCCAGAAACACAGCCAGCATCTCTAGCCGATTTATGTGCCATAGCCGCTGATGATCCTGCCCTCCATCCCATGAGGGAAGCATCTGTCGTTAGCGTGACGCGACGAACATGAGCCCCCAACACAGGTCCCTGGGCCAGAAACCCAGGACCTTTCTTTAGTAGACGCAAATTTAATATCGGGCGCAACCCCCCCATCCTTCTTTTGCACAATGAAATAACGGCTGTAAAACCCTGACTCCCTGCCGGGAGGAGGAACCCTTTCTATAGCCCCCTTTCACAGGAGTGTCTCTACCTCTTGTGCCATAACCAGAGCCTGCACCGGGCCCACCTCTGTGGGTAGGACACCACTAAAAGGAGGTGAATGCCTTCTAAACTTAATCGCGTACCCCCTTTCTACTATCTGCTTGACCCAACGAGATATATTTGTAAGACGTTTTCACTCGTCTAGAAAATCTACTAAGGGAACCTCTCGAGGCTGGCCTCTGGTGCACTTTGAGCAACAAGTGCAGTGCCTTGAAACGGCGAACCGGCAGGGAACACCTGACTTGACTGCTCGGAAGCCCCCCGAAGAGGGAGCGGACCACCCTCGGGTGGCCGATGAAGGCGAGAGATGGCTTGCAAGCGTCTCTTCGACCTTCGACATCGCCCCATATCCATACTGTTTTAGCCCTACGATGTTACTGTATGTGGATGTTTGAGGGCTAAAAACTCTATGAAGCCGGCTTCCTCCACGACCTAGACACCTCGGTGTGCAGGTGGGGGAAGAACGGCAGGCATCGACGTTGAGGCTCCGCTTCACGAGAGGGCAGGAATCTAATTTACTTTTCTGTTTTCGATGGAATTCTGATCTTTCTGCCGGCCAGTCGATGTTTAATCTGGCCACAGCTCTCGTGATAACCTCAATAAGCTCCTCACTAGTGGGTGACTAAAGTGGCGAGTCTTCAGTCGCGATGCTCTCAACGTCCACCTCCTCGGAGCTGGATAGTTGGAGCACCGGTGCCCCGCCTGGGGAGGAAGAAACCGCAGGGCGGGCTTCCAAACCCCAAGACGAGGCACTGGACGGTGCAGGTGAGGGCTGAGATAAGGCTGGGCCCTGCATGCTTCTGAATCTGAAATGCAAGATTTTGCTCTCATTAGTGACAAAAGCAAACTCGCGTCTGTTGAACCCAATTTTGTTGCTCTTTCAAGATCAAGAAAATGCAATTTTAGTCAATGCGCATATATTTTGTTAACATTTCAATCAATGTACCAAAGTTAAAACAGTTATAAACAAAATAAGTTTAAGAGCTCTGCATTACAGTTACAGTGCTGTACTACAAATATGTTGATCATTGACATGTGTTAGCCAGTGCTTTACGTGGCCCAAAAGAAGTGCCGGTACTCTATTATTATTTTTTATTTTTTTACTGACTCCTCTCCTCATATAATATGAGTTCATGTTTCGTGTGTAAAAAAACACAGTATTTTTCACACAATTTACTTATCTGCACAGCGCTGTTTCCTCTGTCCTAAAAATGGCCTGATGATTTCCTTGTTCTATGAAGTCCCTCCTTCAGAAACACGTAACGAGTTCTGATTGGGCCAGCGCTCCCCGTGTTGTGATTGGACAGCAGCTTAGCGCACTTTGTCCATAAAGGTCCAGCCTCTTACCATAACGGGGAGATGCAAGCGCTGAATGCGCGCTCTTCTCCACTTGAGAGAGCAAAAAGACCACTCCCCCTATTTTGCGTGTTCTTGTGGGCGGAGGGTTAGTCAACAAACGGTTCTAGTGGCGTTATTACATCCCTGCACTTCCTGCTGTAGTCCAAACCGGCCATTCACTGTAGGCTTTGAAAGGGAACTTTTGTTAAATAAAATCTCATTTGGCATTGAACTTTGAGCTTTATAATTTTACAGGTATTATGCTCTAACAGCAACATTACACACTAACTAAAGTTTGAAAGATGGAATCGCGAAGAATGGGACCTTTAATACTAAAGTATTAAATATATCTCAATATACTTCTATATTCTCGTTCTTAATACAATTTTCTTTCATAACCTTAATTTTAATGGCCCTATGGTTCAGTCCAGTAGGCATAATGTGACTCCATGCTCAAATTACTGAATATTTATTTTCTACACTAAAGGGATAGTAAATATCAACCTCTAGTCACAATTATAAAATGTAAAAGTTTTTTTTTCTTTCTCAGGAAGAGACATAGATGGCATACAATTTCAGCCAATAAAACAATGGGACTTGTTGAACTAAATGTTGTTGCAACCATAGCCTATATGAATAAATGAAAATGCATATTTTTGTATTAAAGAGAACTTAGAGGATTGCTTTTGCTGCTTGAGACTGTATTAGTTATTTTGTGTTTGAATAGCCTAATAAGTTTATGAATACGACAAGTTCCTTAAATATTTAAAATACTGCATTAATGTCACAGGTCGGTGTGGACCACCACTATCGTGATTCTCACTCCTCCCTCAGTTTCCGCAGGTCCCTCCCTCAGGTCCCAAAAACACCCCAATGACCAAACAGACGGGAGCAGGTAAGTTAAAACAATATTTATTTATTTAAAAGGGTATGGGAAGGGGGGGAAGAGATACTTTAAAAAAGGGCCTAGCTCTCTGGGACTCGAGAACTTAAAATCCGAGTAACTTCTGACCCTCTCACGGGGATGTACAAGTATGTCTTCCCAACTTCCTCTCTTCATCCACACGTGAAGTGCAAGTGAGTATTCTCAGCTTTCGCCCCTGGTTTCTTCCAGATGGACTTCCGGCGGACATTCCAACCTCCCTCCTTGGACGGAAGATCAAATGTGAGTAAGTACCTTACTGGTGGCCTTGGGCGTGTAAGGTAGTACACTGGGCTCTTAGCTTTAGGCATACAAGAGAGTATACAGGGCGGTACACTGGGCTCTTAGCTTTGGGCGTACAGGTGAGTATACAGGGCGGTACACTGGGCTCTTAGCTTTAGGCATACAAGAGAGTATACAGGGCAGTACACTGGGCTCTTGGCTTTAGGCGTACAGGCTTTAGCGCTTCAAGGCTCGGGTGGCTGGAGAGGGCATATTTACACACAGCGGACTTCCAGCCTTCCTCACTAGGACAGAATTCTAAGGAACACGTTGACGTTGACTTCCCACACGTAGTAGAACAGTCCCACGATGATGCAGAGCCCTTGGCTTAGTCCTGAAAGCAATCAACAGACATATGATAATACACCGAGACAGCACATAAGCTCCTTCTACGCAGCAGCCCATTCAGACTTCCCTTCCTTCGATACTCCACACAATATTCACAGCAAGCTCTTACTTCATCCAGTTGCCACACCACCACCAGGTGGGGGAAAGGGGTTAAGGAGTCACAGTCGGAGATATCTATCTATCTATCTATAGAGAGAGAGAGAGAGAGAGAGAGAGAGAGAGAGAGAGAGAGAGAGAGAGAGAGAGAGAACCGTCACTAATTCGCTTCCTCTAATGCAGGGCTTTCTCTTCAGCCTGGGGAGGGATCACTGACAACATTGGCACCGAACCACACTACAATTCATCAGGTGTACACACGTCAAAAAAGGCTCATCCACTGCACTCCACACACTCACGGTGAATTAGGGTCAAGATCACCACGTTGGGCCGGGAAATAAGTCCTGGACAGTGGAAAGGGTCGGTGCAGAGGATGACCATATGGAACGTCAAGACCACGACCTTTCAGCATACTCCTTCCTCTTCTCAATGCGTTTCTGGTGACTTCTCAGTGTAAACAATCTCTTCAAGGTAATAATAATACATATCAACACAATTACTTCAAAAGGAATGCTTCAAACACTTAACTCCTTATTTATACGCCTCCTCTTGTCTGAATTGCCCAATCACCACGTCCATTCGCACACCTGTTCTTAATAATCCCCTATTTTGGTTGCCCGGAGTTACCGGAACTAGCTGCGTGTCTTATGGACAACGGTCCAGGTGGAACTATTTCCACCTTTTTAGGTTCCGCCGCATTAAGTCACTCCGTGACATTAACTTACAATTGAAAGACGACTTCCTTTTTGATCACGTCTTCCATCAGGGAGAGTGCATGCTTTTTTTTGCATGGCTGAATGTTGGACTCACGAACAATAATCACGTTGTTTTCATCTGCCCAAACTGATTTGCCGAAAATCTAAATGCGAACAGTTAAAGGGATTCGCCGTTAGGGCGCGCATAGAGAACACCGGCAGGGGATTCTGCCGGGTCTTAAAGCCTTCTGCGAACGTTATTTTCAGTGGGACGAATTAGGAAACGTGCATTGTGAATGGCGCGCTGGAAGATGTGCAAATGGGCGTACCGGTATGCTAAAGTCATGTTCTGGGCGCACGGAGAGGTGGAAGAACGCTCGAGAGCTATATTTGGAAGTGACGGTACTTAGTACCGGCGCGTACCGGCCCACTTAAAGCACTGGTGTTAGCTTATTATTTACACTTGCTTTTAATTTTTTTTTTTACAACACATTGAGTTCCAGATTGCCTCTTATGTCACTCTTACTAATCAACTAGAGATGCTTCATTTGTATTAAATACAACAACTCAAAGTGCAATAAAAGCCGCTATCTGCCACGATAACTGCTTAGGGTGCACGCCTGAGGATCCGCCTACGCCTCAGTGTTCAGGTCCGCCCACGCCAGAGGTTCCAGGTCCGCCCATGCCAGAGGTGCAGGTCCGCCCACGCCACAGGGTCCAGGTCCGCCCACGCTCCCAGGCCCGTTTCAGCCACGCTAGGGCCCAATTCCATGTCTTGGAGAAGATCTGTCACAGGGTGTTTTAAGGTGTGTTCGACATCAGCTGCGGCTGGATGCATGCGATCGGCGAGAGTAGCCGAGTGCAGTCAGAGAGGAGCTGCAAATGGAGACGTGAAGTTGGACACTTTCTGCTTCCCGTGGTGATGTGTTTGCACTGCATTTGCAAACTTTATCACAGCTGAAGTTAAATAAATGCAATATTTCTCAAATACACAGATGTTTCAAATGATATTTTCATCCAATACTTTATGTACTGTTTTACATCGCAACTACATGAAAAGAGGTTTTGCTGTTATAAATAAATTATTTGTGAGCATTAGCGTAACATAAGGTTTTAGAATAAACCCGAAGCGCACGTGATCGCTTTCATGCAGTGAATCGGCCAATCGTGGATCAGCTGTGTTGTCATCAGAGCTTGTGCAGCTTCCTGCAGTCCCCCTTGAGAATCTGCACCGGCTGCATCAGCCGGCTAGTCTTGAATCGCTCTCGCGGTACTTTGTTAACATACATCACAGTCATGTGCAGTCTGCGCTGTCTCAAGTCGGACAAAATTTTTAACCGGCATGCACTGCTTCAAGTCTGCCACCGATCGGTCTGCGCATCGCTGGGTGAAGTCGAACGAGCCTTTAGTGTTGGTTTCATGTTTTAAGGTTTTCATGTTCACTGTCATGTCATGCACTTCCTGGTTTTGTCATGTGTTCGCTTGTCATGTGACTATGCCCTCATGTGTTCCTGCCTCGTGTTCTTGTGTCATGTTGTCATTGGTTTATGGGTTAAATCATTGTTCACAGGTGTCCCTTGTCTTGTCATTAGCCCTTGTGTATTTAAGCCCTCATGTTTGCCATATATCTTTGTCAGTTATTGATGTTGTAACCCCTGTTTGGTGAGTGGTTAAGGTTTCAGTCAAGTTATGTTAAGCTTTAATAAAAGAAACTGCAACTGGGTTCAAAACCTTGCCTCTCCAGTGGCTCATATGTTACAGTAGGGATGGGGAAATGAAGTGTTACCCTGACTGTTTCGGGAAAAGAGTTGAGGCGTCGCGAGTGTCAGGAACATCGCTATCTGGTGCTTATTTAAAATAAAGCGGGCAGAAGCCTGTGGAAGATCGAAGCTCTGTCCGATAAAGCAATCACAACACACTACATCGTTTCAATGTGTACACATAAAAGCCTTACATTTTTGTGTTTAATTTGTCCATTAAATAAATTAATTTACCAATTAAAGTCTGACAAAATATAAATGAGCTATATATGTGATTCAAGAAGATCTAAAGTAGGCATACTCTCCACACACATAGTGAATAAGGCCATTGTGTGATATGATCATTAAATGTGCTTATGACACTTAGCAATGCTAACGTTTGTGTACAGCGAATGACAGAAAAGTGATAAAGTTTTGAAATATTTTTATTAAGACATAAAAGCTGTTTTACAATGTTGGGGCTGAGTCTATTTCTTCTCTTAGACAGTAGTTCCCTAATTATTTATTTATTTTGTAAAGCACACACACATTGGAAGCTATACACTCAAAATATTCCTAGATAGGGAAAGGCCATTACTCTTTTTTTCATTACTCTAAATACAAACACCAACACCATATCCCCTAACACCAAATTACCTAAAAAAAGCAAATGTTTTACCAAAAAAAAAAAAAAAAGAGACAAATAAATAAATAGTGACAAATACATTTTGGTTATCTAAATGTAATTTATTATTAACTTTTAAAGTACAGCACTCTCCTCACAAATACATCAACCAGACTGACTGAGCCAACAACTCGATCTGGAGTTCGAACCTTCTGAGACGCAAAGCAAAACGCGCACGTGATTGGACAGAAAGTGAGGCTTCATTTGTCATCGATAACGTGACTCTGGGAAACCAATACACACCCCGATACGGAGCTTCACTTGAAATGGTCTCGCATACGCAATATGCGCATCGAAGCTTCAGTGTCAAATGTAACATCACTACGTTACAGCATACACTGAGATAAATGCATTTTCCCTCATATCTAAATGTAGGGAAGAAGTTGAATAAACCCTATTTCTAAAAACGGTGGAGTGTTCCTTTAAGATCCAAATCCTGACTTTCTTTGTCAGACTTTAATTACATTAATTTGGTATTTCCTGTTCATACACTTTTATTTCAAACCTGTTGAATATCGCATGAAAGCAGGGTGAAGTAAATGCTTTGATAAAGATCAACGGGATTGGAAAAGAACACAAGCAGGGATTTGAACTCTGTCCCCCCTTTAAAACTGTGATTGTATGTTTATCTTTCATAAATAGTTTAATTATGAGTACTGAAACTAAACTTAACAAAAAAACTTATTGAGAAGTGTACAAAAATGTTATTGTAAAATGAAAGCAGTTCACACAATTCTGACACTTGCAGGGTATTTATTAGCATTAGAATCTATTACATTATATACTGTACATCACAACATTGTTAATGCATTTAATTAAATACATTTTATATAATGACAGCTCACATTTTCTTCTAAAAATGTAAAATGTAGTTTGTTTCTTATTCTTCCTTGATATATTTCTGGATCCAGGAAAGAATGTCCTCATCGATTTGGACGGAAAGAGTTCCGTCTGGATTGATGGGAACAGCGACAGGAAGATGAATATCCATCCTAGACAGTGTCATCTAGAGAAGATAACAAAAATAATTATTTGTATTATCTTATATCTCTGTGTTATTGAAAATAAAAGGACAATTATTTCACCTCTGGAATCCTAGCAATGATATTCAAGGATCTCTGATTTGGCAAGGCCGCAGTCAGATCAATCTCTTTTTCACTGTTCGTTGCTTTTTCAAGTCTAAAGCCCGCCCGGAGAGCTGCTATAGAGATGTGCTTAGACAACCTAATTGTGAAAGGATGCAAAAAGAAGAGTTACGTTAAACAAGTGACATTTTCTACTCTATGCATTTGCCATTCAGTTTAGCTGAAAATTACTTTTTGGCATATGTGGTGACAATAACTGGCAGCCTCTCCCATTCCAACTCTAGACGTGCAGCAGGGAATTCGCCCAGGACACCGGCTTCGGCTTTAGCAATGATTGCATACTGTTGGCATTCTTCACCCCAAGCAACCTTGGCCTGAAAAAGACATTTATGTCCAAAGGATGGTATTGATGTCAATTATTTTACTTGAGAAATTAATTTTGATAATTATTAGAAAATTAGAAAAAAGATTCACACAATATTCAGTCTTACAGTGACTTTGTGCTTGCTCAGCAGGGCACCGTCAGCACAGATCTTCATGTTGTCATTTTCAGCGATGGAGGAAATGATGATCTGCACTCTTGAGGTTGGCTTGTCAAAGTAAGCAGCAAGTTGGTAGCCCAGCAGCTTCTGGTCAACTCTCACAGCACGGGCAATGACAGCAAAAACAGGTGGAATCTCATTTCCGAGGAACTTAACCTGGAACCATAAACCATAATCAATTAAAATAGATTTTAGTTAAAAATTGTGTTATTATGAACAAACAAATGACACTAATTGATTCACCTGTTTCTGGATAGCCTCAAAGCTAGAGGCAGCGCTTCCACTGCTTTTTGCCTTTGAGGTGCCATGGTGTGCCAAATACTGCAAGCAAAAATCATTATAGACCTGATATTTGATGATCTAGAGAAACAAGATTTTTATATTTTCGAATAGTTACCCGATCTTTGTGGAACTTCCTGAAAGGCTCCATAACGGTGGCAGTCTGAAAATACATATATAGTGTATAAATACTAAGTATATGTGTAAAACTAAGTGCAAATTAATATTTATGACAAATATTGGCTACCTAACCAACACAGTACAGTCAAAATATCCTCACCTTAGTCCCACGAGAGAGGGACATGGAAGAGCTTGAACTACTGCTGCTGATGATGCGACTGCTGCTGCTGCTGCTGCTTCTGCTGCTGCTGCTGCTTTCAGAAGAGACGGGCCTATTTTTATCTTCAGTCTCCAGTATTTCTCTCAGTTTCAACAGGAAGGCCTTTCCTTCTGTAGTCTCCTCGTCAATGAGCCTGATTTGCTTAAGGAGCCTCTCAGCAGCTCTAGGACCAACTTGGACTTCAAGCTCCAGTCTTTCAACTGCAGGACCTTCAGCTACAGCCAAAAGGACAATTATTGTTTTGTCTGAAAATATTTGAGTTTAATCAATGTATTCTTCTCTGAAATAATACCTCTTGTCAGTGCTGCACGGGCTGAGTGCTGTCCAATAATGTAGTAGAGAGGAGTATTTCTGATAAAAGCAGCATTGTGAGATTGCACCTCAATGCACCCCTTGATTTCAATGTATGGGACCGCAAGACAGAGAGTCTTGTTAAATGGAGCAGAAGATCTCACAGGAGTCTCATCTGGTATTTCAGAGGACTGAAAAGAATAATTAGATATTATAACAAGCCTTGCTATTTTAAAACTTGAAGCAAATTAATGCTCAGCATACTAACACATATCCATCATGTGTTCAACATTTACCGAATAATCATCACTCTGGGCATTTTGCAATGCCAACTCAGGTACTAAGGGAACAATCCTCTCAGCGGTGGGCTCTTCAATGTTTCTGAACACAGCAACAGTCTCAAAGCTGTAGGAACAAATAAAGGTGGGTCACATTTGACTTTCAGAAACCTTTTGAATTGTTTATAAATTGATTCAAAATGTTTGATACACTGGCCTGACTATGATTTCATTACCTCACAGCAGCAATGTGTTCAGGAAGCTCAACAGGCAGAGCCTCCACCTTGTAGTTGCCCTTGAGAATGTCAGCTCTAGCAGCAACTTTTCCAGGGGCAATAGTACGGATTTTCCCTCTTGCCATAACAGCAGCTTGGATGTAGGCAGTGTTCACTCCCATCACAGCAAACGTCTGGAGAGCAACACTGGAATAAGAATAAAGTTTTTAATTGTAATTGTTGAATTTTTTGTAAAACTGTGTTATGTATTTTATATCTCATCTTTATGAATGTAGCTGCAAAAGTGTACCTTGGTCTAACTTCCGCTTGGAGTTGAACATCAGTGTTCTTGAGCTGCTCAAGAGTCATTGTCTCAATTGCCTCTGGGAGAGGAGGTGTAATGGTGGCCTGAACTAGAATGATCAACAGAACAACATCAAACTTCGAACTTCGTGACATTATAATATCCAGGGAAAGGATAAACAATTCTAAGAAAGAAACATACCATTGACACTTGCAGCAGCGACAGCAGCAGTGTACAAACTGAGCTCCATGGGCAGACCAACTGCTGTTGGCAAGATACGACGCACTTCAGACGCAAGCAGGGGTTTGGCATACTGAATTGCAATTCCTTCCTGCAAAGCTTTAAGGGCAGCTTTCAACAGTTCACGTGGTTTGGGTCCAGTGGCAATCTGGGAATAGTGTTTATGTTAAACTTAATTCTAATTGTAAAAATTATTTGTGAGACAAATCTCAAAAAATATGGCAATGAAAGAGGAGACATAAACTACAACACAATACCGGTATTGCTTCCTCAATGCTGGTCTTGTCAATGTTGAAATAAGCCACTTCTTGTCCAAGTAATTTAACGTAGGCTGAGGCCAATGGCTGATTGGTTGGCAAGTCCTTCCAGTTTGCGAGCTTAAAGGGTTAAAACATAAGTAATATACATTTTGCCAATACAGTTTTACAAAATTATACAATACACTGTACATTAAAACTTACGGCTCTCAGTGTGCGCTTGATCTTTGTGATACGGTCAACACTTTGATCTGCAGCAGGAGATTGCAGAAGAGCCTCCTGAATTCCTTCAGTTCTCACACCAATCTGTTTGAGAAAATCAACTGAGTGAAGACTGAAAATACATTTTAAAAACATGAATTAGATATTTTAAATATTGGCTGGCTCACCTCAAGAACATCAGCAGCAGCTCCAGCCAGGTAAGCACGTGCTTTAGCTACAACAGCTCTGGGCAGAATGGTAGCGGCATCATTGATCATGTAGGCACTACCAGCAGCTCCAATCATAAGAGGAGCTGGACAGGGACAGAGGTAAGAATACAATTAATGCAATCTTTTGTATAAGTTGAATTTCTAACACCCAAAATAGCATTTTTGTAGCTTTCTTATAAAAATTGCAAGACTCACTATGATAGATGTCGAGCTGAAGGGCTCTGCTGAAACGGAGGCTAAGCCTGTCCAGCTTGCGGTTCATGAGCTTGATGGCAACATTAGCTGCACCCGCACTGAAATGGACAATTAGGTTTAACTCTTGCTTGTGATCATTGGACAAAATAAAATGTAAATGATATAAGATTGAGGAAAAAGATAAGATTTTTTCTTTTTCTTACACAGATGCCATATCAGGTGCAGTGATTCTGGTCAAGGACTTGATGTGGGAATAGGCAAAGCTTGCAACATGCATGTTGGTCTCAGTCTTCAAAGCACCAGCAAGACTAGAGACGAGAGCCACTGAAGGCTTGGATTCAAACAGCACAATACAAGCAACCATACGCACTTCAGGGTGAAGAGCCCTGTCCAATACAAGCTGCAGGGCCACTGGCTGAACCTGAGGCAGGAAATAAGGTTATTTTATTATTAGGAGAACATGTGCAAACTATTTTTTTTCATTCCTATAATTCTTGACAATTACCAGTTTGGGCTCTTTCTTGGCAATATTCCTCAGGGCCAATATGGCATCAACCTGGACTCTAAGAGGCAGAGAAGTAGCTGAAGTTCTCAGTCCAGGCAGGAGTTTCATGATGGGTTTAAGACTAGCAGGATGACCTGCATTGCCTAGAACTTTCAGAGCCAAAGTGATTTCAGGAATGTCATTCTTGGAAATGGCTTCTGCAGCAATATCATGGATGGGCTGAGGAGTTTGAGGCATGTACAGTTAGAATATATAGAATATAGAATGATGATATATAATAATAAAAATATTAAAGATTAAGTCCCTGAAAGAAGTTTTGAAGGGCTTGAGGTTTTTACCCTGAGGAGCTCAGCAGGGCAAGTGGGAACTGCTATGCAGTGTTTGGCAACCATGGAACCATATCCAAGCATGATGACTTCACGCAGAGCTGGGATTGTGGCAATTTTCTCATGCATAGCCAAACTCTGTACAGCAAAATACAGATCATTTCATAATACAGATTAAATTATTAATTAAATTTAGGTAAAATGTAGTACTTTTTGAGTATAGTAAGATCTTTGAGTATAGTAAGATGTACCCACAGCTGTCATCTGGATGGTCTCCAAATCAGCAGTGACCATTTGCAGAGCAACCATGAGAGCCTGAATAAACTCAGGAATGGTAAGTTCACCAGCCAGGAACTTCTCCTTGATGAATTGTACAATGGCTGATGTGCCAACAGCAGGAAGAGCATCCAGAAGCCAGCGCCTAACAGATTCATTGTCAAAAATATATTCATAATAAAACAAAATTCCCTTTAACTATATTCCAATTAACTTATTGCTCATAAATTTTACCTGTGAACTGGTTTGTCCTTAAACTGAGTCCAGATAGCCTCAATATTCTCAATGGTGGCAACACGCAGAAGCTGAACGAGCTGAATAAACTTAAGTGGAGCATCTTCATGGACCATGGCCACATTGTTTTCAACCAAGTGCTGTAGGACCTCGATAATCTAGAAAGAGTAAAGGCAATGCTCCATTAACATCTTCATTTTAAAACAAGGGTTTTGACTTGGAGATTTTAAAGATTTTTGGTATTGAATTATACCTGGGCTTGAGCATCACTGATCTTCAAGAGTTGAATGGGGGTCTGAAGAATCTCAGTTGCAAACTCATACTGCAGGGATCCACGGGCCAAGTAATCAGCTTTGATTGGAACAATAGGGGTCTTCTGAATCTCAACAAAAGCCAAGGATTGTCTGAAAGAAATAATTATTTCTGAAGTTTTAACTTAACCGTAAAGGTAATGAAAAATCGTATTAATTTTGTTAGTTCATATTTTGAGAGAAATCTCAGAGAGGATCAATCATACTTTGCTTCCATCTGGGCAGCCCCATGGATCTCATTGAAGGGTGAAAACTGATGTACTTCTTCAACTGTTGCTTCAGCGATCAATACACCGGCATCAGCTGGTTTCATGATGTAGTTGTAAGCTGCAGTTTCAATCAGACTCTTGTCCGACTGTTGAGATAAAGGTATATGACCATTTAACTCTTGGCATTGTCATTATATTGTAAATATCAACATTTTTTCTCAGTCTTCTTCATTACCTCTGTGCATTCAGCACACTTCTCAGTGTATGCCAAGCCGATGTCCTTTATGATTCTCTCATGGCAGTGGCTCAGATCCTTAGACTTGGTGACAATGATGTGATTTTCCTTTGGATCCTCACTGATGACATAGTGGGTCCTGCACACTCCCTGAACTCCAGCCTTGAAGGAAAATGTATTCATTAGTAAAAAAATTAAATAATTTGATTGCAGAATTCAAAATAGATCACAAACATACTAGGATCCATTTTTTACCTCTTGCAGTTCATAGATGTTCTGGGTCTTCTTGAGGTTGAGCTGAAGGATGTTGAGGATTCCTCTGTGCAGGTTCAGTACAGTAGGGGAGACTCCTGCAGGGGCGAATACCTTTCCAACCACACCATTAGCATACTCAAACTTGATGGGAATCTGAAGCTGAGCAGCCAGAGCTGAGGTGAGTTTAGTGGCAGGAACAAATGGATCCGTGGGCCAAATGCCAGCATACTCGTGGAGTAGAGGATCCATAAGCTGTAAGGAAACATTTGAACTTTAAGGACAATGTTGCATTCAAAAGCCCACACATTTCTTTCTCTCTCAGTGTTGAACATCTACAATGTTTACAGTCCATAATGGTCATTACCTTCATCAGAAAGGTGTTTTCTGTCACGGCACTGAGGTGAACCTTGCTGCTGACTTTTATACCTGCTCTAGCCAGACCTTCTTGAGGAAGACCACCCAACAGCAGAGCCTCATACTTGTACACATAGGTCTTATCAAGGGCAAACTCAGGAACTGAAAAGTGTACAGTATTTGTATTTGAGTCAGTTGTTAGAGTGATTACTTTTAAGAAATAATGCAATCTAAATTGCCACTTGAAACTAATTTTCCAAATCATATTACTTACCAAGGTTGATCTGTTGACTCGCTAAAAGAAACAGAGAAAGAAACAGAATAAATGTTCTCTGAAAATCTTTCTTTTTTTTAATCGGATGCAATAGGTTCTAAATTCCTAAACATTTTTTTTTCAAAATAGGTAATTAGAGAGATGAGAAAAATATATAAATATATTTTGACTTACCCACAAGGGCTACTGTCAGGGCAAGCACAACAGCTCTCATTGCTGATGGTTTGTGAAGAGCTCCTCAGAGAAACATACCTTTTATAGTAGTTTTTTGCTGACAAAGTATTAATTTTTAAATTAATTATTAACTTTAAACATGTATAAAATTGTACAACACTTCAGTCAACTTATTTAAACATAAATATCAGTAGAGGTTAGGTTACCCTGGCCTGTCATCATGTCATTCTTCAGACCAATGTCCACAGTGAAATCATGCAGATAATTTGTCTTTTATATTGAAAAAGGTATTTTTTATTTTATTTTATCATATAAAATAATGCTAAAGCAACACTGCAGAAGTTTGGATTATATGGAGGTAATTTACAGCAAACATATTAAATAATATTGTACATTTTTATACAAATAACAACTGTGGTTAACAGCCCTTCTTGAAATCTCAAATCTAAGCTATCAGTTTTGGGTCAGGTTACCCTAGCCCTTGATCTAAACACTTGTTAAAGTCCATTTTAGCTTATTCATTTTATTTAAAGATTGGTGAAATAGCATTACATTAACTTTGGACCTAGATGTGGAGTGATCTGTGAACAGTCACACAATTTACTTTGTTAATGCAAGTACATTTTTTAAACACATAAGGAAAAAATATTAGTGCAACCAAAAATGGAAAACTTTAAAGTATTCAATAGCAGTAGACTGCATTGAGCATGGCACCTCACATTTAAAGGCCAGCAGTGATAGAAACCTGCAAAATATGTGCAACATGATTGAAATGCTAAATATTTTCAGATACAAAAAATGTTTTTCAGATACCCCATTGATTCAACAAGGTGCTGAAAGCATTCTTTAGAAATATTAGCCCATATTGATGGGATAGCATCTTGCAGTTGATGGAGATTTGTGGGATAGACATCCAGGGCACAAAGCTCCCGTTCAACCACATCCCAAAGATGCTCTATTGGGTTGAGATCTGGTGACTGTGGGGGCCATTTTAGTACAGTGAACTCATTGTCTTGTTCAAGAAACCAATATGAAATGATTCAAACTTTGTGACATGGTGCATTATCCTGCTGGAAGTAGCCATGAGAGGAAGGGTACATGGTGGTCATAAAGGGATGGACATGGTCAGAAACAATGCTCAGGTAGGCCGTGGCATTTAAACAATGCCCAGTTGGCACTAAGGGGCCTAAAGTGTGCCAAGAAAACATCCCCCACACCATTACACCACCACCACCAGCCTGCACAGTGGTAACAAGGCATCATGGATCCATGTTCTCATTCTGTTTATGACAAATTCTGACTCTAACATCTGAATGTCTCAACAGAAATCAAGACTCATCATACCAAGCAACATTTTTCCAGTCTTCAACTGTCCAATTGTGGTGACCTTGTGCAAATCTTTTTTCTCTCTTTTTTCTATTTGTAGTAGAGATGAGTGGTACCCGGTGGGGTCTTCTGCTGTTGTAGTCCATCCACCTCAAGGTTGTGTGTGTTGTGGCTTCACAAATTCTTTGCTGCATACCTCGGTTGTAACGAGTGGTTATTTCAGTCGAAGTTGCTCTTCTATCAGCTTGAATCAGTCGGCCCATTCTCCTCTGACCTCTAACATCAACAAGGCATTATCGCCCACAGGACTGCCACATACTGGATGTTTTTCCCTTTTCACACCATTCTTTGTAAACCCTAGAAATGGTTGTGGGTGAAAATCCCAGTAACTGAGCAGATTGTGAAATAGTCAGACTGGCCCGTCTGGCACCAACAACCATGGCACGCTAAAAATGGCTTAAATCCCCTTTCTTTCCCATTCTGACATTCAGTTTGGAGTTCAGGAGATTGTCTTGACCAGGACCACAGCCCTAAATGCATTGAAGCAACTGCCATGTGATTGGTTGATTAGATAATTGCATTAATGAGAAATTGTACAGGTGTTCCTAATAATCCTTTAGGTGAGTGTATTTCTCAATGAACACAACCAGGACCCTCAGGAGCTGACTGTACATGCCTTGCACCCATACAGTATCACAAGCACGATCATGTTTTACTTGAATTGGAGACCCGTAATCTACATGCTGCCCTGGCAAACGCAAGATCAAGCCTTGCATTATGAGGTCGCAAGTTCTCATTTACTGTTTCAACTGCCTCCATGCTGAACACATTTAATTCCTTAGAATTAAATTGCTCAGCCATCAGGTTCCAGAACTGTCAGATGACTGAGAAAGGGCCACAACAGTTTCAAGCCCTTTTGACAAATTCACCCGCGAGCCCCATGTTCTGAGCCACCGTGCTGCCTCGGAGGACATGGGACCCAAATGGTGGGGAGCGTGATCTGACCAATCATAATGCAGAATCCGCCATTTGGTCTGACAAAGCAGGTGAAATAGTAGATTAACGACAGTGGACTTGAACTTGAAAAATGGGGTGCTTCTCAATATCCATCCTCGCTTCCTCGCTCCTCCGTCCTCCATCTTATGACCCGGAAACCGATGGAGCTCAGCCATCTTGTAGAAGATCTCAATTCTCTAATTTTACCACGAGGAGGCGAGGATCGAGGAGTGAGGAGGCTTCCTGAGGAGTCGTGAGTGAAGATACACAGGTGTTACACAGTGTTTTATCGACTAAATGAGACGCAAGCATTAATTCTCCTCCCTATTCATTATTATTTATATGTTTACATGTACAAGACACAAATGTTTGTCAAATAACAACACCTGATAGTTGCAGAATTATATCAAAGCACAAGAAAATGAAAGAAACAAATAGAGAAACAAATAGAAATGAATACTATACAACAAATAAAAAGCAGTTAATAACTTAAGCTTAGTCTGCTTAAGCTTAGTCTGCTTAAGCTTAGAAGCTTAGCTTACAATATATATAGATATCCCTAATGTTCAAAAATCCTGACTAAATCCAGCGGTGCAGTCAGCAAGGAGGTAGGAAGGTAGGAAAGGAAACAAGGATGCACAAATAAGAATTGGGAAGCACCCATGGTGTTTATTGACGTCTTTCCGCAGTTGAAACAAGAATCCTTCTGATGTTTATTCATGTTTATTTGGTGCTATAAATTAACTAGTATGAGGAAATGACCGGTCCACGAGCAGCTTGAACTGAGGTGCATTAGTATGTCACCACATAATAAAGTCAAAAAACGGTATTTATGTTTTGAATTACAAAAGTGAAAAGTAGAGACTTTATTTATATCAAAAGTAACATGTTCTATCCTGTCTGTAGGTGCCTGTTGTGCAGTGGCTCTCTCTTTTTTTAATGTGAAGGCTCACTTTCTTTTTTCTCTTTTTGTGTTTTTATATATTTCTAAACGATGTTTATATGTTTCTAAATAAGTACTTGATTGTTACTGTAGATGCAATTGTTACGGTACAGAAACTATGGAGACAGAAGGTAAAAGAAACAGGTTTTATTTATGAGAACCAGCAGAGTGAACAGACGTGCAGGCGAGTGACTTGGTTGAAGTGCAAATTTGGCGTTGAAGGTTTAAAATAACAATGAATACAGTAAAATAAAATATATATCATATGATATGATACAAAATGACAGGATAATAAAACATAAATGCATTTTTGTACATTTATTTTTTAGCTTTTTTTTACTGCGTAGATGGGACTGAAGACCCCCATGGTAGAGCAGAAGACCACCACAGTTGAGTATATTTAATTATATAGAAAGTGCAAAGGCAGTGAAGAGGAAGTGTGATGGGATAAGAAACGACCACAGGCGAAACTTGGATCCCACTTCATTGTGAATATATTTAATAAATTGTTTATTGTGGATATTTGTTATTCATCATTATTGTGAGGTGTACAAAAATATTTACTGATTGTTATTGTAAAAGGGGTAACACTTTACAATAACAGGACATGAATAATCATGTATTACATGAATTAATAGTTAATTCAACATAAACTCATGATTAGTTAAGATATGAACTAATCATAAACAAATGATGAGCTATCCTGAACTAACACATGAGACATAGGGATTCATGCATGAATAACAGCAGCATTAATAGATGTTAGAACATGTTTGACAATTAATGCATTCATTAACATGCATGGATAAACTAAATAAAACAGGCTTGACAATAAAACAAATAAGACACACTGGACTCTGCAATTGCTGCGTTGCAGACATACTTTAACCCCCAAATCAACGCGGTAGTGGATTGACATGCATTTCGCAAACGTACTCAAGCAACTAGCGAACCAGTACTACATTACATTGCAGCTTTAAGAGACTTGGTTTCCAAATGCGAGTTTGGTGCGAATACAGATGACATGATTAGAGATCAGTTAATCGAACACGTTGCAAGTCACCGCATACACGAAAGACTTCTGCTTGAAACTGGAAAGGCAGTTGTCAAAGGCAATTACAATTCCCAATCAGATTGAGGCTGCGAGTGAACAGGCAAAGAGCATCGCAGGATACCAGGCCGTTCCTGTGCAAGCCGTGCAGTCGCGATCATGCAATGATTCAGATCGGATCCATCCTAAACCACCCCGCAAGCTCTCCTCCTACCCTTCTTCTTCTGCTCCTACACCAACTGCATCATCATCATCCACATGCTACCGCTGTGGGTCTGAAAAACATTTGGCCAATGCACAAAACTGTCCTGCTGCCCGTGCTAAATGTAAAAATTGTCAGAAAATGGGACATTTCGCCCGAGTGTGTCGATCAACTGACACCCGTTCAGTCCGCGAAATTGAACTGCCGGAGTATACGGTTCTTTACATGCATGACCATGCGACCACAAATAAGCTTGTGTGCCCTGTCACCTTAAAGACTTCTGCTGTTACCCTAGAGGCTGAGTTAATGGTGGATACTGGCTCATCCGTCTCCATATTACATATTAGGTCTATATATGATGCCAACTTTAGTTCCGTGCCCCTTCGGCCACCAAATTCTCGCCTGGTCACATATTCACGTGCACCAATCCGTGTATTGGGTTGCTTGCTCGCCGTTGACAGTCGCATGTGCAGCGAATTACCAACTACCAACATAACCAACTACTTCATAGTTGGTTATGGAACTGCTTTGCTGGGAATGGATCTAATAAAAGGTTTATGCTTGCGTTTCGATGGTCAATGCTTGCTTTCCACTCCTTCCCTCACTGGATCTCAGGCCTCTACAGCGGCTATTAGGTGCCTTTCAACCTCATCTCCAAACCCAAGTGCACTAGGATGCGCAAAAAGCTTTGTTCACAAAGTGAAGCTCTCAGGAAATGCCGATCCGGTCCGTCAAAAACTGCGCCGCTTACCGCTGTCTGTGCATTCTGCTGTTTCCAAAGAATTGGATTACCTTCTCAAAGAAGGAATCATTAAAAAAAAATATGCATCACCCTGGGTTTCTCCGATCGTTGTCACACAAAAGAAAACAGGTGGTAGTTGCCTATGCGTCAAAATAAGAGAACCCAATAAAGCCATCATAACGGACAGTTATCCCTTGCCACACATGGACAAGTTGCTCTCATTACTTAGTGGGGCTACCATATTTTCAACTATTGACCCTCAAAGCGCATATCATCAGGTCATGTTGCATCCTGACAGTAGAGATTTAACTGCTTTCATCACGCTCGAGGGATTGTTCTGTTTCTGTCGGGTTCCGTACGGGTTGGCCTCTGCGCCATCGGCGTTTCTGAAGATGATGCGCATTATCTTACATGAGTTACCGAACGTGGCAAATTACTTGGATGACATTATTATATGGGGATGCACAGATGAGGAGCACGGATGCTCACTGAAAAGTGTTCTGTAATGTCTGCACGAGACAGGACTAAAAAGTAATGCTGCAAAATGCCACTTCAGACAATCCAGCTTACAGTTCCTCGGTCACACAGTCACGACGCAGGGTATTAAGCCTGACAAGCAACACCTAGCTGCAATCTTACAGGCCCCTGCTCCATCGGATGCTGTTAAGTTGCGCTCATTCCTTGGTCTGCTGTCTTGGTACAGCAAATTCATTAAGAATTTCACCTCTGTGGTTGAGCCATTACGTGCCAGTTTGAGATTTTTCCTGGTCGGAAGAAGCACAGAGCAGCTTTTCTGATGTCAAACAGCTACTACTCGACAGCCCTGCTTTGGCCCTTTATAACCCTGATCTGCCTACACTCATCTCGACTGACGCGTCTGATTATGGCCTCGGAGCCATTTTCTCCCAAACACATCCGGATAACGCTGAACGCACCGTGGCCTTTGTGTCAAGAATTCTCACTCCGTCCGAACGCAAATATTCGACTGTAGAGAAGGAAGCCCTCGCTTGCGTTTGGGCTGTCAAGAAATGGAGGACGTACTTGTGGGGTCGGACATTTAAATTGCGTACGGATCATCAGGCATTAACCACGCCACTCACTACTAAAGGAGGGGACCATGCATGAATGCGTATCGCGTGCTGGGCTGCTATCTATCACGCCTTCCCTTGCCTTCTGACGCCAT